>NC_143019.1:135258291-135594124 GCF_055824585.1 Amblyomma mixtum | reverse complement strand
GAATGATATGTCATAGGTTTCCTTTGCACGCGTGGTAGTGATTGTTGTGTTTCGATTTTGTATTTTCTAACGCTTTTAAAAGCTTCCCTTTCGTGAATAAAAATTCAGTTGATAGTCTGCGCTTGTGTTGTGTCTTCTTGTTCGCTTTGGTCCTCGTTTCTTTTTGCGCAGCTAAGTGTGAATGGTAAGCCGAAACCCTTTACAAGTTTAACAGCGGAACTGTATGTGGCTAGCTCCTGGTGTGAGCGTCTACGTATAGGGCTGGGGAAACTCGCGGTTAACGTGACCTGGCCGTCACCCACAACGAGGAAACGTCCGAGCATGCCCCACACCCGTGTTAGTAGAGGCTTCTAAGTTTTGTAACGTTCAAAAGCACTAATGAGAAAGTGTAATCGTAGAGACATTTTCTTTTCGGCACGGAGCAAGTTTGTGAATGGACTTCTTTCAACTGGGATTTGAAGCGCCTCGGAGTGGCCGGAGGCGACATTTCAAGCGGGCAGACGAAAGATGGACGGATCAATACCCTGTGAGCATTCTTTTACAGTTTTTTTCTGTCGTTGCAAGTGAAAGGCGGAAAAGCCATTTTACGACGCGTGGAAAATGGGCAAGAACGTGAATTAACAAGGTAAAAAGTGTTGCTGGTTAATGCCAGATCTTGTGGCGAAAAACAGCGCTTAAAGGGCAACTGCAGCACTTTTTTGAGAATTTCGTGATATTCAAGGATTCGAATCTAAATAGGCTTTACGTGAAGCATGCCAATTGTTTTTGCACTAGCATTTGAAGTAGTTACGTAATGGACGATTGAATTTTGCGCTGCTGCTCAATGCACTGGAGGTGTGCACGTAAGTTCAGCGTGACGTCACGGAAGGTCTGCCTTACATTACCACTGTCGTCAGCCACACCCTGCCCTGACTCGTTAGACGCTGCCAATCAACTCTCGGCAGGGTTTGCCTTTGATGGCGTTCCTTTTTTTCCTTCAAAGCAGGCGTTTGCGCGTTGGAAATGTATACCGATACCTTCGATGACGTCATCATGCGCCCCCCCCCCCTCCCAACTTGGCGTTGTGCGCTGCGGAGAACCTTAAAGGTCGTCCGGATTTGAATCAGGGACTACTTCACTATTTCAAGCGCTAAACCAAAAAGACTTCGCATGCTTTACCTGCAAGTTTCACACATTCTATCATCTCAAGCTCGTGTATTTCTAAAACCTATGCAGTTTCCCTTTTAAATCAGAGGCGGCGGCAAACGCGTCGCATCCCCACACTTCTTTGTCTCGTGTAAGCGCTGCTTTTTTGCTGCGAAAATGCGGTATTTATTTTTCAAACATTTTGTATATGCCATCGCTCGAATGGCACCCTTAACACGATGTCACCCTTCGAACATTTCCAGCGTTTCTTTTTTCCTCCACTTGCGAACTTCGGCTGTATATTCACTTGTGGAATTAAAAAAAAAGGTGTTATCATCTATTGTACTTTTTTTTCTACAAGACAGGCGCTCCAATGACTAGCGCTCTTCCCGCTGCCACACTACTTCTCTGAGCGGCGCATTAGGTAGGCCACGGCTCGCAGTCAATGCCAGGTTAGAGGAAATAGCTGACACATTGCTTCCTAACGTCAGCAGCTGTATAGGTAAAAATAAAATGAACTTAAGTTTCAGAAGCACAGAGTGAAACAAATGTGTACTGAGCGAGCACGAAATGCTGCCGCAGGACTGAACTGGTGCCTTTAAACACTGCGGCTTTACCGCATAGACCCTTGGAAAGAGGGGCGGTGAAGGGACAAGACTCCCTGCTTCCTCTGCCTGCAATTGCTTCAAGAAATGTCAACTTCATGCTTCGCAATCCTTTCTTCATAATGGCAGACATTTCGCTTAATTGCCTATTTGCCATAGCAATGCAGGAAAAACAACATGTAGTGTTCGCCTGCCCTGAGCCTCACTACATGTATTGCCGAGAAAACGGCCCGGCTAAGACGGAGACCTCCGCGATAACATGCATAATAACTGTTCAGTTATTACAAAACTTTCGAAAAAGTCATAAGCCAAGCTTTAATTTCGACATCTGATGTCACGGTTACGTTATACTGACATGACACACTCGGCGAACCTCCAGTGCTCACTGAGTAATTTTTGACTATCGCTACCAACATATATGCTTTGCCAAAATCAGACCTGTGAAATTACATGCGACACACTCAGCATGTTCCGCAAATGGGAAACAAGCACCCTGGTCATGCCGTGAAGCTCTTTTTTTTCGCCGTCATCCATTCGGCAATGAATGGGGAAGGAAAAAAAAAAAAAATAAATAACGCTTAGGACATTTACAAATAAAGGGGACAAAAGGGAGAGGCGGCAAAAAGACATGGGGCAGAAATGTCCGCCATGTATCAATTCTGCTGACCGACAGTACCAGGAAGATACATGTCAGGCAAAAGGCGCGAAAAAAAATGTGTTGCGCCTGTCAGTCACACTGATAGCAAAATTGAATGTTGTTACAGGACCTTCAGCTGCGGTGTACTAAAACGTCTCTTGGCGCTGGCGGTATATTATACCCCTGTCACACGGCCAGTTTCAATGGCCATCGAGTCGAGAGCCATCGAGATTTTCGATCGCCATTGAACTCGAGGGAGTTGTGGAGCTGCTACACGGCAAATCTCAATGGCCATTGAAATCGTTCTCGTGTCTTACGCCAAGCTCGTGTGGCGCCACAATCGCTGCTTTCGGTTTCGCGCAAATAACAAAAATATATTGACGAAACTTAACTAAATGTTGAAATACACTTTCTTGCAGTCATAAGGCGCGTTCACACTTGTTCAAAAATCCGGCAAGCGAAGCGGATTCGCTCGCCGCAAAAACTAGGACCTGTTCTCATCTGTTGACGCCCGGGCGAGTTGGAACGGCCGCGCCGCTGCTGCTTCTCGCTTTGCGCACCACGTCGCCGCTCGCGACGTACACAGATACAGTGAGAAAAGAGCATAAATTTATGCTGTCTACGTACCACGAGCGTATGCACGCTTACGTACGCTAAACGCAGGCGCATTCTCACATTGAGTTCAGCGTATGCTAGCAGAGAGGCAAAAATAAACTTAGTCTCTAGTGGCGCCATCTGGTAGTCAAAACGGGAACCATTACTGTCAACAAACCGCCTCTCTTAGGCCTAACAGCGGCAGAATCGTCACTCTAAATAAAAAATAAAGCAAATTTATCACTTATACGTTTTCTTCTAGGCAAGATGAGACGAAGCGAAAGACCAGTGCCCCATTTATGACCAGTGAACGGACAGAAAAAGGCAGCAACAACGAGAATTCAGTCCGAAGCGAGGGGTCCGGCTTTGAAGGGCGCCGCCATGTTTGTTGTCGTTCGAAGCAATGCTAGCAACCTTGGGCAACGCTCGAAGGCCCTCGAAATCTCGATAGAGTTCCGGGCTGCTCCGTCGACTCGATAGACTATTGACTCGATGGCCATTCAAACTGGCCGTGTAGCAGCGCTCGATCGCCTTCGAGTCGATAGGCTATCGATTCGAGGGCCTTCGAAATGCCCGTGTGACAGGGGTATTAGTTTCAGAAATGGGGGCAACACCTTCCCACGCCATGGGCAAAATCATATGGAACTGAAACCATAAAAATCATGGGCGGTAATCTTTGGGGTAAGCTGCAAAAAAAAAAAAATCACTTGTTTCTCTAACCACAGAGCGCGTTGAAAAAAAAAAAGAGAAAAAGAAAGCTCCACGATTTTTTGTTTAATTAAGGCTTGTGACACTTACAAACAGGCTCAGGTTTGCAACCGAGCCCGCTGTGTGCACCGCCATGCAGCGGAGCTTCCCAAGTGCACAGTCCACAGGCACTTGTACTCAGTTTTTAACCAGCGAGTGACCGGCGGTGGGAGTCGAACACCCCACCTCCCGCAGCCGAGACGGGCGTCTTAGCCACTACGCCACGACTGCGGTGATTAATCCTTGACATATAAAAGCATTTTCCTCGGCGATAAGACATTTCCTCCTTTCCAGGCGTGACGTCAGACAAGCTAGCGCAGCGCCACCCGTGACCGCTTAAACCGGCTTACTGACGCTTCGTCCATGCGCGACGCTTTTCATGTTGTAGGCGGCCGTCACGTGGTGATAACTGGTGATGTGGTGCTCGTTCCGCCATTACTTCTGACCGTGGTCGTCATTTCGACTTCGCATTATTCGCCAACCTACCCGTCCATAACATCAAGACGATCTTTTACCACCAGATTTTCTAAGGTCGACGGCTTTCCTCGGCAACTGAAGGCTTCGCTTATAGCGCTGGTTCTCCCTTCACACTGGATTGAGCGCCTACCCTTGGGTCCTGCTTGGCCTACGCACTACACTTCGCAATGACTGTTCCACATGTGCAGCAGAGCTCACGTCTGTTGCCACTGCTCGTGTTCCTGGCAAATATTTCGAGCACTCGCCAAGCACACCTGTCGACGTTTCCAACAACGCCGGCCGTCTACGCAGCTCTGTGCGCATCACAGTCGGTCAGCCTGCAGGAAAAGGAGGTTCCTTTTCTGCGCAGTTTATTGAGTACGAGCAGACAGTACGGGGGGTTGGCTTGATGTGATTGCATTTGTTATCCTGTTGTTGTGTTCGTATTTCAAGCAGGAATGATATGTCATAGGTTTCCTTTGCACGCGTGGTAGTGATTGTTGTGTTTCGATTTTGTATTTTCTAACGCTTTTAAAAGCTTCCCTTTCGTGAATAAAAATTCAGTTGATAGTCTGCGCTTGTGTTGTGTCTTCTTGTTCGCTTTGGTCCTCGTTTCTTTTTGCGCAGCTAAGTGTGAATGGTAAGCCGAAACCCTTTACAAGTTTAACAGCGGAACTGTATGTGGCTAGCTCCTGGTGTGAGCGTCTACGTATAGGGCTGGGGAAACTCGCGGTTAACGTGACCTGGCCGTCACCCACAACGAGGAAACGTCCGAGCATGCCCCACACCCGTGTTAGTAGAGGCTTCTAAGTTTTGTAACGTTCAAAAGCACTAATGAGAAAGTGTAATCGTAGAGACATTTTCTTTTCGGCACGGAGCAAGTTTGTGAATGGACTTCTTTCAACTGGGATTTGAAGCGCCTCGGAGTGGCCGGAGGCGACATTTCAAGCGGGCAGACGAAAGATGGACGGATCAATACCCTGTGAGCATTCTTTTACAGTTTTTTTCTGTCGTTGCAAGTGAAAGGCGGAAAAGCCATTTTACGACGCGTGGAAAATGGGCAAGAACGTGAATTAACAAGGTAAAAAGTGTTGCTGGTTAATGCCAGATCTTGTGGCGAAAAACAGCGCTTAAAGGGCAACTGCAGCACTTTTTTGAGAATTTCGTGATATTCAAGGATTCGAATCTAAATAGGCTTTACGTGAAGCATGCCAATTGTTTTTGCACTAGCATTTGAAGTAGTTACGTAATGGACGATTGAATTTTGCGCTGCTGCTCAATGCACTGGAGGTGTGCACGTAAGTTCAGCGTGACGTCACGGAAGGTCTGCCTTACATTACCACTGTCGTCAGCCACACCCTGCCCTGACTCGTTAGACGCTGCCAATCAACTCTCGGCAGGGTTTGCCTTTGATGGCGTTCCTTTTTTTCCTTCAAAGCAGGCGTTTGCGCGTTGGAAATGTATACCGATACCTTCGATGACGTCATCATGCGCCCCCCCCCCCCCTCCCAACTTGGCGTTGTGCGCTGCGGAGAACCTTAAAGGTCGTCCGGATTTGAATCAGGGACTACTTCACTATTTCAAGCGCTAAACCAAAAAGACTTCGCATGCTTTACCTGCAAGTTTCACACATTCTATCATCTCAAGCTCGTGTATTTCTAAAACCTATGCAGTTTCCCTTTTAAATCAGAGGCGGCGGCAAACGCGTCGCATCCCCACACTTCTTTGTCTCGTGTAAACGCTGCTTTTTTGCTGCGAAAATGCGGTATTTATTTTTCAAACATTTTGTATATGCCATCGCTCGAATGGCACCCTTAACACGATGTCACCCTTCGAACATTTCCAGCGTTTCTTTTTTCCTCCACTTGCGAACTTCGGCTGTATATTCACTTGTGGAATTAAAAAAAAAGGTGTTATCATCTATTGTACTTTTTTTTCTACAAGACAGGCGCTCCAATGACTAGCGCTCTTCCCGCTGCCACACTACTTCTCTGAGCGGCGCATTAGGTAGGCCACGGCTCGCAGTCAATGCCAGGTTAGAGGAAATAGCTGACACATTGCTTCCTAACGTCAGCAGCTGTATAGGTAAAAATAAAATGAACTTAAGTTTCAGAAGCACAGAGTGAAACAAATGTGTACTGAGCGAGCACGAAATGCTGCCGCAGGACTGAACTGGTGCCTTTAAACACTGCGGCTTTACCGCATAGACCCTTGGAAAGAGGGGCGGTGAAGGGACAAGACTCCCTGCTTCCTCTGCCTGCAATTGCTTCAAGAAATGTCAACTTCATGCTTCGCAATCCTTTCTTCATAATGGCAGACATTTCGCTTAATTGCCTATTTGCCATAGCAATGCAGGAAAAACAACATGTAGTGTTCGCCTGCCCTGAGCCTCACTACATGTATTGCCGAGAAAACGGCCCGGCTAAGACGGAGACCTCCGCGATAACATGCATAATAACTGTTCAGTTATTACAAAACTTTCGAAAAAGTCATAAGCCAAGCTTTAATTTCGACATCTGATGTCACGGTTACGTTATACTGACATGACACACTCGGCGAAGTCCTCCAGTGCTCACTGAGTAATTTTTGACTATCGCTACCAACATATATGCTTTGCCAAAATCAGACCTGTGAAATTACATGCGACACACTCAGCATGTTCCGCAAATGGGAAACAAGCACCCTGGTCATGCCGTGAAGCTCTTTTTTTTCGCCGTCATCCATTCGGCAATGAATGGGGAAGGAAAAAAAGAAAAATAATAAATAACGCTTAGGACATTTACAAATAAAGGGGACAAAAGGGAGAGGCGGCAAAAAGACATGGGGCAGAAATGTCCGCCATGTATCAATTCTGCTGACCGACAGTACCAGGAAGATACATGTCAGGCAAAAGGCGCGAAAAAAAATGTGTTGCGCCTGTCAGTCACACTGATAGCAAAATTGAATGTTGTTACAGGACCTTCAGCTGCGGTGTACTAAAACGTCTCTTGGCGCTGGCGGTATATTATACCCCTGTCACACGGCCAGTTTCAATGGCCATCGAGTCGAGAGCCATCGAGATTTTCGATCGCCATTGAACTCGAGGGAGTTGTGGAGCTGCTACACGGCAAATCTCAATGGCCATTGAAATCGTTCTCGTGTCTTACGCCAAGCTCGTGTGGCGCCACAATCGCTGCTTTCGGTTTCGCGCAAATAACAAAAATATATTGACGAAACTTAACTAAATGTTGAAATACACTTTCTTGCAGTCATAAGGCGCGTTCACACTTGTTCAAAAATCCGGCAAGCGAAGCGGATTCGCTCGCCGCAAAAACTAGGACCTGTTCTCATCTGTTGACGCCCGGGCGAGTTGGAACGGCCGCGCCGCTGCTGCTTCTCGCTTTGCGCACCACGTCGCCGCTCGCGACGTACACAGATACAGTGAGAAAAGAGCATAAATTTATGCTGTCTACGTACCACGAGCGTATGCACGCTTACGTACGCTAAACGCAGGCGCATTCTCACATTGAGTTCAGCGTATGCTAGCAGAGAGGCAAAAATAAACTTAGTCTCTAGTGGCGCCATCTGGTAGTCAAAACGGGAACCATTACTGTCAACAAACCGCCTCTCTTAGGCCTAACAGCGGCAGAATCGTCACTCTAAATAAAAAATAAAGCAAATTTATCACTTATACGTTTTCTTCTAGGCAAGATGAGACGAAGCGAAAGACCGGTGCCCCATTTATGACCAGTGAACGGACAGAAAAAGGCAGCAACAACGAGAATTCAGTCCGAAGCGAGGGGTCCGGCTTTGAAGGGCGCCGCCATGTTTGTTGTCGTTCGAAGCAATGCTAGCAACCTTGGGCAACGCTCGAAGGCCCTCGAAATCTCGATAGAGTTCCGGGCTGCTCCGTCGACTCGATAGACTATTGACTCGATGGCCATTCAAACTGGCCGTGTAGCAGCGCTCGATCGCCTTCGAGTCGATAGGCTATCGATTCGAGGGCCTTCGAAATGCCCGTGTGACAGGGGTATTAGTTTCAGAAATGGGGGCAACACCTTCCCACGCCATGGGCAAAATCATATGGAACTGAAACCATAAAAATCATGGGCGGTAATCTTTGGGGTAAGCTGCAAAAAAAAAAAAATCACTTGTTTCTCTAACCACAGAGCGCGTTGAAAAAAAAAGAGAAAAAGAAAGCTCCACGATTTTTTGTTTAATTAAGGCTTGTGACACTTACAAACAGGCTCAGGTTTGCAACCGAGCCCGCTGTGTGCACCGCCATGCAGCGGAGCTTCCCAAGTGCACAGTCCACAGGCACTTGTACTCAGTTTTTAACCAGCGAGTGACCGGCGGTGGGAGTCGAACACCCCACCTCCCGCAGCCGAGACGGGCGTCTTAGCCACTACGCCACGACTGCTTTTTTTTTTTTTTTTTTTTTTTTTCTTTATTGCCTGGCTTTGACACAGAAAACTGCACAAAACAAACTATCAACAATAGACAAAAAACGCTATATACACACCCCACATGGTCAGCCAGCATGACTCTGGCTTCGTCAATTTAAAATTCACTCAAAGTACAGAGTGGCTCTAGCCTTGAGAGCCACTCCGGAGGCTCCGCAGCGGCTTTGTTAATGGCCAGAAACATGTGCATGCTTTCTCGAAAGTAAATCCTTGCAGGTCTTGCGTCTGGGTCACAATGAAAGCCTGCCATTCTGGAGCGCCATATACAGTGGAGGCCTGTCAGCATTATTAAGTCAAAAGGCACCCCATCCTCATTTTCAACGCATAAGTACCGGATTCCATACGGGTCTAGTGGAAATTCTTTCTTTAGGGTTCGCTGCAATACATCCCAAAAATAAACCCCTTCCCAACAGTGTAAAAATACATGGTCTATTGTTTCCGGCTTTCTGCAAATTAAACAGTGAGATCCCCAGGGTAAAAACAATTCCTTTCCCTCTAAAAATTTTTTAACCGGTAAGGTCCCGGTGTGCAACTTAAAAAAGAAGGTTTTTGTTCCAGGCGGCACCTGCATTTTTTTTACTCTATTTAAAACATCTTTGCCTGGGCCTCCACTGTACAAGGCCCTGTACAAGGGCTCGGGGAAAACTACATCGCACAAAGCACGGTACAGTTTCTTTCGTTTCACACTGGACAGAAAGTCATTGGAAAACCGCGCGGAAAGAAACCTTATACTGGCAACGATTTCCCGGTAAAAACCGGTGACCCTACTATACACCTCAGCAGTTCCGACTATGTACTCTGGAAGTAGATGCCGCAGCCGAACTTGGCATACGGTACGCAAAAACGGGTCTCTTGTGTCCCGAAAAAACAAAAAACGATTGACCAACTGTCGCAAAAACAAATGGCCTAATCCCAGCCCGCCGTCTTGTACCCGTCGGAACAGGTTGGTCCGGCTGCAGCGCTCCCATTCAGACGACCAGACAAAGACGGCGAAAATTCGGTGCAGCTTTTGAATGCTTAGCCGTGAACAGTGCAACACCTGCATTACGTACCAGAGCCTGCTGATAAAGAACAAGTTGCAAACAGTGGCTCTGGCGAAAATCGACAAGGTCGTTCCTTTCCACTTATCCGCTCTCTCCCGTATCTCTTTGACCTGTCCTGTCCAATACTTTTCACTGTCACGGTACGCATCGAGCGGAACGCCCAAGTATTTATCTGGTGTCGTCGTCCAAGGCACGCTGGCAAACCGTTCAGGCGTAGATGCCCACCTTCCATGCCAAAGCCCAAGGCACTTCGACCAGTTAACCCCGCTGCCTGTAGCTTGGCTGAAATCGCGTACACATTGAACAGCCTCGCTTATGCCTCCCTCGTCAACGGCAAACACAGCAATGTCATCAGCGTACGCCAAGAGCTTCACTTCGGCTGCTTGTAAACTGAATCCCTTAATACTCCTGTTTTTCAGTATTTTCAAACAAAGGGTCTCCACATAAATACAAAATAAAAGGGGGCTGAGGGGACAGCCCTGGCGCACCGAACGCTGCACGCTAATGGGGGCCCCCAGACTCTTGTTAACGATCAATCTCGTCGTGCAGTTCTGGTATGCCAGGGCCACACCCTCGCGAATAACAGAACCAACGTTAACATGGCCTAATACTGCAAACAAAAGTTCATGGGCAACGCAGTCAAAAGCCTTTTCTAAATCTATCTGGAGTATAGCTACCTGATCATTAGTGTCATCACAGCATTCTAATACACTGCGCGCAACATGGATGTTTGTAAAAATGGACCGCCCTTTAATCCCGCAGGTCTGATGCGGACCAACTAATAAATGGATCACGGTCTGCAACCTTCGCGCCAAAACCTTCATGTAAATTTTGTACTCAACGTTAGTGAGTGCTATGGGTCGATATGCTGCTACCAGTCGTAATCTGTCTGTGTCGTCCGTTTTCGGAATCAGCACAGTATGGGAAGAGCCATAGGACGGAGGCAGTGATTTTAGTTTAAAGGCTTCATTAAAGATGACTGTCAAGACCGGGGAAATTGCATGCTTAAATTCTTTGTAGAATGCCGCGCTGAACCCGTCCGGTCCAGGCGACTTACCAGGGTTTAAGCTGTCTATTGCTTGCTCAACTTCCAATTGAGTTATCGCCTGCTCTAATCTGTCTTTAGTTTCGTCGTCCAGGCGCGGCATCTCGGCCAGAAACGCCTCCTTAAAAGTGACAACGTCTACCGGATGCAATGCGAAGAGCGCCTGGTAATGCTCGAAAAAAGCTGCTTTGATATGATCGATGTCCGTTTTAGAAACACCTCTCCATTCTATTTCGTTTATGTGGTTTCTTTCGGCACGGGCTTTTTCTAAACCAAGCGCTCGTTTCGTTGGCGCTTCCCCTGCGGCCATGTCTTCTGCCCTTGCCCTCACCAGCGCTCCCCGATAACGTTCTTCTTCGATAAGCTGTAACTTTTGTTTGGTTTTCCTTATGTCTTCTATCCATTTTCCAGGCGCTCGGCATTCCTGTTTTATCATCTTCTGAAGCAGTGCCTTTAGCTCCATTTCCTCTTTTTTTGCTTCATGACGTATACAGGTGGCTCTATCTATTGCTTTTAATTTTAAAGTTTCTTTAGTGAGCTCCCACTGCTGCCAAATCCTCATGTTACTACTTGGTTCTATTTTTGCTATTTCTTCCCTTACAGCTCGGTTATACAATTCGTCCTGGAGTAGCTTCTCATTTAACTTCCACATTTCCCATGAAAAACCATTCCCCTTCTTAATGAATCCTACGCAGCATTGAACCAAACAGTGGTCAGAAAATGAAACCGGCAGAACTACATAACTATTGCATTTAGGGACCGTTTCCGCGGATGCATAAATTCGGTCTAGCCGTGCGTGACTTGTGCCCTCGAATCGTGTGTACTTTACAGCACGCGTTCCTTCAAGACACTCTGCTACATCCTCGAGGTTGCAGTTCACAATCATTCGTAACAACACTTCGGTGCTTTTATCCCTGAAACCTCGGACGCTTGTCTTGTCGCGCGCACTAAGAACACAGTTGTAATCGCCCATAACAATGAGCTGCCTGTCCGTGCGAAGCCGTTCTTCTACGCTTTCAAAAAACGCGGCTCGGCCATCAACCACATTAGGTGCATACAGACAAACAATGCGCCAGTCGATGTTACAGAGCGAAAAATCGATGGACACGTATCGCCCCGACAGGCACGAATGATGACCGTGTACTTCTATCCCCGGCAACTTCTTAACAAAAAGAATACAGCCAGCCGATGTGCCTACAGCATGGCTAACGACGGCAAAATACCTAGACGTGAAACGTCGCACCATGCTCCCGGTCTCCTCCTCCCCGTCGACTTTGGTCTCCTGCACTGCCAGTATATCGATATCTTGCTCCGTTACAAGTCGGTACAGCTGGCTTTGTTTTCTTTTACCTGCCAGGCCTCTAACGTTTAGGGTGGCGACTTTAAACGGAGTTGCAGAAGCCATTTTAACTTAGGAAGAGGAGACCGAAAGCATGGTGCTTACCTCTCGCGTCCAGCATGTCGCTAGACGATGCCGTCGCCGCCGGTGTCACCCGGCGCGAGCACGTGCTCCTGGTCAGGCGGCGCCTTGTCGCCGCCACGCTTGTCAGTCGGGACCTTTGGGCGCGGCCGCAGGCTGGGCCGTCGCGCTTGCGGCGTCTTTGCCGGCGGTTCCTCCACGCTGGGCTCTGCTGCCTTCTCCCCGTTGGCCTTGGTCTCGGCGTGCGAACGCTTCGCAGGTGTAGTCACGCCGACGTGCACGCGGGAGTCGGCCTTGTCGTCGTGGCTCTCGCTGGCCGCCTTGCGTTCCACGTCCACGTGCACGGGCGGGCTCGCTCCATCGTTGGGCGTTTCCACTGGCGTCGAAGGCGAGTCAGCAGCTGGCGACCCGCTCTCCTGTGCGACAGCCATGTCGGTGTTGCTACTTGCACCAGCTGGCTGAACCGCCACCCCGTCCGTTTTGCCCGCGTCGTCGATACCGCTCGCTGCTTCCTCCGCTTCGACGACGTCCATGAGCTCGGCGGAGTCGCTCGCCGCTACACGCCCGGTAGCCGACGCGTAGGTGCGCACGCAGTCAGCCTCGGAGTGTCCATAGCGACGGCACTTCGAGCACCTGGGCACCTTACAATCACGGCGGACGTGCCCCGTGCCGCTGCAGCGCAGGCACTGCATCGGCCGCCCTGGCACCACCACGAGAGCCAACTCGCCAGCGACTCGTACCTGGTGGGGCAGGTCATCCACCTTCACGCCTGGCTTCAGTTTGAGGAGCACGGTCCTTGTGGTGGACCCCTTCTCCTTCATGCCGGCGACGCGCCAACGCTCCCGGTTGACTTCGGTCACGTTGCCGAACGCCGCGAATGCCGTACGGATGTCCTCGTCGGCGACGCCGTGAAGCATCCAGTGCAGTCGCAGCTTGACTTGGTGGTCCTCTGGGTCAAAAACGATGCAGCGGCGTCCCTTGACTTCCAGCTCCTTCATGGCGGCCAGTTTCTTTGCGGCGTCAGCGCTGCTGAAGGTCACCGCCCACACATGGTTTATCTGGTACGCCCCCAACGCCACGACGTCGGGGAGCGCACCAACGTTGGCGAGGGCGTCCCTGAAGTCTTCGACCCTGTAGGGTCTCACACGCACGTCGCCGTGCAGAAAAACCGTGTTTAAAACAACACGTCCGGTGGGCAGGGTAGGCAGAACGATTTCGTAATCCTTATCGGCGTCGCCGGCAAACCTGTTTCCGCGGCCGGCAACGGCCGCTATCGCCGCTCCGTGGGAGCTCATGATTCTGCGTCCGTCACGCTCGGTGGCTGGAAGTAGAATGACTACGCCACGACTGCGGTGATTAATCCTTGACATATAAAAGCATTTTCCTCGGCGATAAGACATTTCCTCCTTTCCAGGCGTGACGTCAGACAAGCTAGCGCAGCGCCACCCGTGACCGCTTAAACCGGCTTACTGACGCTTCGTCCATGCGCGACGCTTTTCATGTTGTAGGCGGCCGTCACGTGGTGATAACTGGTGATGTGGTGCTCGTTCCGCCATTACTTCTGACCGTGGTCGTCATTTCGACTTCGCATTATTCGCCAACCTACCCGTCCATAACATCAAGACGATCTTTTACCACCAGATTTTCTAAGGTCGACGGCTTTCCTCGGCAACTGAAGGCTTCGCTTATAGCGCTGGTTCTCCCTTCACACTGGATTGAGCGCCTACCCTTGGGTCCTGCTTGGCCTACGCACTACACTTCGCAATGACTGTTCCACATGTGCAGCAGAGCTCACGTCTGTTGCCACTGCTCGTGTTCCTGGCAAATATTTCGAGCACTCGCCAAGCACACCTGTCGACGTTTCCAACAACGCCGGCCGTCTACGCAGCTCTGTGCGCATCACAGTCGGTCAGCCTGCAGGAAAAGGAGGTTCCTTTTCTGCGCAGTTTATTGAGTACGAGCAGACAGTACGGGGGGTTGGCTTGATGTGATTGCATTTGTTATCCTGTTGTTGTGTTCGTATTTCAAGCAGGAATGATATGTCATAGGTTTCCTTTGCACGCGTGGTAGTGATTGTTGTGTTTCGATTTTGTATTTTCTAACGCTTTTAAAAGCTTCCCTTTCGTGAATAAAAATTCAGTTGATAGTCTGCGCTTGTGTTGTGTCTTCTTGTTCGCTTTGGTCCTCGTTTCTTTTTGCGCAGCTAAGTGTGAATGGTAAGCCGAAACCCTTTACAAGTTTAACAGCGGAACTGTATGTGGCTAGCTCCTGGTGTGAGCGTCTACGTATAGGGCTGGGGAAACTCGCGGTTAACGTGACCTGGCCGTCACCCACAACGAGGAAACGTCCGAGCATGCCCCACACCCGTGTTAGTAGAGGCTTCTAAGTTTTGTAACGTTCAAAAGCACTAATGAGAAAGTGTAATCGTAGAGACATTTTCTTTTCGGCACGGAGCAAGTTTGTGAATGGACTTCTTTCAACTGGGATTTGAAGCGCCTCGGAGTGGCCGGAGGCGACATTTCAAGCGGGCAGACGAAAGATGGACGGATCAATACCCTGTGAGCATTCTTTTACAGTTTTTTTCTGTCGTTGCAAGTGAAAGGCGGAAAAGCCATTTTACGACGCGTGGAAAATGGGCAAGAACGTGAATTAACAAGGTAAAAAGTGTTGCTGGTTAATGCCAGATCTTGTGGCGAAAAACAGCGCTTAAAGGGCAACTGCAGCACTTTTTTGAGAATTTCGTGATATTCAAGGATTCGAATCTAAATAGGCTTTACGTGAAGCATGCCAATTGTTTTTGCACTAGCATTTGAAGTAGTTACGTAATGGACGATTGAATTTTGCGCTGCTGCTCAATGCACTGGAGGTGTGCACGTAAGTTCAGCGTGACGTCACGGAAGGTCTGCCTTACATTACCACTGTCGTCAGCCACACCCTGCCCTGACTCGTTAGACGCTGCCAATCAACTCTCGGCAGGGTTTGCCTTTGATGGCGTTCCTTTTTTTCCTTCAAAGCAGGCGTTTGCGCGTTGGAAATGTATACCGATACCTTCGATGACGTCATCATGCGCCCCCCCCCCCCTCCCAACTTGGCGTTGTGCGCTGCGGAGAACCTTAAAGGTCGTCCGGATTTGAATCAGGGACTACTTCACTATTTCAAGCGCTAAACCAAAAAGACTTCGCATGCTTTACCTGCAAGTTTCACACATTCTATCATCTCAAGCTCGTGTATTTCTAAAACCTATGCAGTTTCCCTTTTAAATCAGAGGCGGCGGCAAACGCGTCGCATCCCCACACTTCTTTGTCTCGTGTAAGCGCTGCTTTTTTGCTGCGAAAATGCGGTATTTATTTTTCAAACATTTTGTATATGCCATCGCTCGAATGGCACCCTTAACACGATGTCACCCTTCGAACATTTCCAGCGTTTCTTTTTTCCTCCACTTGCGAACTTCGGCTGTATATTCACTTGTGGAATTAAAAAAAAAGGTGTTATCATCTATTGTACTTTTTTTTCTACAAGACAGGCGCTCCAATGACTAGCGCTCTTCCCGCTGCCACACTACTTCTCTGAGCGGCGCATTAGGTAGGCCACGGCTCGCAGTCAATGCCAGGTTAGAGGAAATAGCTGACACATTGCTTCCTAACGTCAGCAGCTGTATAGGTAAAAATAAAATGAACTTAAGTTTCAGAAGCACAGAGTGAAACAAATGTGTACTGAGCGAGCACGAAATGCTGCCGCAGGACTGAACTGGTGCCTTTAAACACTGCGGCTTTACCGCATAGACCCTTGGAAAGAGGGGCGGTGAAGGGACAAGACTCCCTGCTTCCTCTGCCTGCAATTGCTTCAAGAAATGTCAACTTCATGCTTCGCAATCCTTTCTTCATAATGGCAGACATTTCGCTTAATTGCCTATTTGCCATAGCAATGCAGGAAAAACAACATGTAGTGTTCGCCTGCCCTGAGCCTCACTACATGTATTGCCGAGAACGGCCCGGCTAAGACGGAGACCTCCGCGATAACATGCATAATAACTGTTCAGTTATTACAAAACTTTCGAAAAAGTCATAAGCCAAGCTTTAATTTCGACATCTGATGTCACGGTTACGTTATACTGACATGACACACTCGGCGAAGTCCTCCAGTGCTCACTGAGTAATTTTTGACTATCGCTACCAACATATATGCTTTGCCAAAATCAGACCTGTGAAATTACATGCGACACACTCAGCATGTTCCGCAAATGGGAAACAAGCACCCTGGTCATGCCGTGAAGCTCTTTTTTTTCGCCGTCATCCATTCGGCAATGAATGGGGAAGGAAAAAAAGAAAAATAATAAATAACGCTTAGGACATTTACAAATAAAGGGGACAAAAGGGAGAGGCGGCAAAAAGACATGGGGCAGAAATGTCCGCCATGTATAAATTCTGCTGACCGACAGTACCAGGAAGATACATGTCAGGCAAAAGGCGCGAAAAAAAATGTGTTGCGCCTGTCAGTCACACTGATAGCAAAATTGAATGTTGTTACAGGACCTTCAGCTGCGGTGTACTAAAACGTCTCTTGGCGCTGGCGGTATATTATACCCCTGTCACACGGCCAGTTTCAATGGCCATCGAGTCGAGAGCCATCGAGATTTTCGATCGCCATTGAACTCGAGGGAGTTGTGGAGCTGCTACACGGCAAATCTCAATGGCCATTGAAATCGTTCTCGTGTCTTACGCCAAGCTCGTGTGGCGCCACAATCGCTGCTTTCGGTTTCGCGCAAATAACAAAAATATATTGACGAAACTTAACTAAATGTTGAAATACACTTTCTTGCAGTCATAAGGCGCGTTCACACTTGTTCAAAAATCCGGCAAGCGAAGCGGATTCGCTCGCCGCAAAAACTAGGACCTGTTCTCATCTGTTGACGCCCGGGCGAGTTGGAACGGCCGCGCCGCTGCTGCTTCTCGCTTTGCGCACCACGTCGCCGCTCGCGACGTACACAGATACAGTGAGAAAAGAGCATAAATTTATGCTGTCTACGTACCACGAGCGTATGCACGCTTACGTACGCTAAACGCAGGCGCATTCTCACATTGAGTTCAGCGTATGCTAGCAGAGAGGCAAAAATAAACTTAGTCTCTAGTGGCGCCATCTGGTAGTCAAAACGGGAACCATTACTGTCAACAAACCGCCTCTCTTAGGCCTAACAGCGGCAGAATCGTCACTCTAAATAAAAAATAAAGCAAATTTATCACTTATACGTTTTCTTCTAGGCAAGATGAGACGAAGCGAAAGACCGGTGCCCCATTTATGACCAGTGAACGGACAGAAAAAGGCAGCAACAACGAGAATTCAGTCCGAAGCGAGGGGTCCGGCTTTGAAGGGCGCCGCCATGTTTGTTGTCGTTCGAAGCAATGCTAGCAACCTTGGGCAACGCTCGAAGGCCCTCGAAATCTCGATAGAGTTCCGGGCTGCTCCGTCGACTCGATAGACTATTGACTCGATGGCCATTCAAACTGGCCGTGTAGCAGCGCTCGATCGCCTTCGAGTCGATAGGCTATCGATTCGAGGGCCTTCGAAATGCCCGTGTGACAGGGGTATTAGTTTCAGAAATGGGGGCAACACCTTCCCACGCCATGGGCAAAATCATATGGAACTGAAACCATAAAAATCATGGGCGGTAATCTTTGGGGTAAGCTGCAAAAAAAAAAATCACTTGTTTCTCTAACCACAGAGCGCGTTGAAAAAAAAAAAGAGAAAAAGAAAGCTCCACGATTTTTTGTTTAATTAAGGCTTGTGACACTTACAAACAGGCTCAGGTTTGCAACCGAGCCCGCTGTGTGCACCGCCATGCAGCGGAGCTTCCCAAGTGCACAGTCCACAGGCACTTGTACTCAGTTTTTAACCAGCGAGTGACCGGCGGTGGGAGTCGAACACCCCACCTCCCGCAGCCGAGACGGGCGTCTTAGCCACTACGCCACGACTGCGGTGATTAATCCTTGACATATAAAAGCATTTTCCTCGGCGATAAGACATTTCCTCCTTTCCAGGCGTGACGTCAGACAAGCTAGCGCAGCGCCACCCGTGACCGCTTAAACCGGCTTACTGACGCTTCGTCCATGCGCGACGCTTTTCATGTTGTAGGCGGCCGTCACGTGGTGATAACTGGTGATGTGGTGCTCGTTCCGCCATTACTTCTGACCGTGGTCGTCATTTCGACTTCGCATTATTCGCCAACCTACCCGTCCATAACATCAAGACGATCTTTTACCACCAGATTTTCTAAGGTCGACGGCTTTCCTCGGCAACTGAAGGCTTCGCTTATAGCGCTGGTTCTCCCTTCACACTGGATTGAGCGCCTACCCTTGGGTCCTGCTTGGCCTACGCACTACACTTCGCAATGACTGTTCCACATGTGCAGCAGAGCTCACGTCTGTTGCCACTGCTCGTGTTCCTGGCAAATATTTCGAGCACTCGCCAAGCACACCTGTCGACGTTTCCAACAACGCCGGCCGTCTACGCAGCTCTGTGCGCATCACAGTCGGTCAGCCTGCAGGAAAAGGAGGTTCCTTTTCTGCGCAGTTTATTGAGTACGAGCAGACAGTACGGGGGGTTGGCTTGATGTGATTGCATTTGTTATCCTGTTGTTGTGTTCGTATTTCAAGCAGGAATGATATGTCATAGGTTTCCTTTGCACGCGTGGTAGTGATTGTTGTGTTTCGATTTTGTATTTTCTAACGCTTTTAAAAGCTTCCCTTTCGTGAATAAAAATTCAGTTGATAGTCTGCGCTTGTGTTGTGTCTTCTTGTTCGCTTTGGTCCTCGTTTCTTTTTGCGCAGCTAAGTGTGAATGGTAAGCCGAAACCCTTTACAAGTTTAACAGCCGAACTGTATGTGGCTAGCTCCTGGTGTGAGCGTCTACGTATAGGGCTGGGGAAACTCGCGGTTAACGTGACCTGGCCGTCACCCACAACGAGGAAACGTCCGAGCATGCCCCACACCCGTGTTAGTAGAGGCTTCTAAGTTTTGTAACGTTCAAAAGCACTAATGAGAAAGTGTAATCGTAGAGACATTTTCTTTTCGGCACGGAGCAAGTTTGTGAATGGACTTCTTTCAACTGGGATTTGAAGCGCCTCGGAGTGGCCGGAGGCGACATTTCAAGCGGGCAGACGAAAGATGGACGGATCAATACCCTGTGAGCATTCTTTTACAGTTTTTTTCTGTCGTTGCAAGTGAAAGGCGGAAAAGCCATTTTACGACGCGTGGAAAATGGGCAAGAACGTGAATTAACAAGGTAAAAAGTGTTGCTGGTTAATG
Organism: Amblyomma mixtum; assembly: GCF_055824585.1. NCBI lineage: Eukaryota > Metazoa > Arthropoda > Arachnida > Ixodida > Ixodidae > Amblyomma > Amblyomma mixtum. Next base: position 135,574,709 of record NC_143019.1, on the reverse strand, counting down.
CCAGATCTTGTGGCGAAAAACAGCGCTTAAAGGGCAACTGCAGCACTTTTTTGAGAATTTCGTGATATTCAAGGATTCGAATCTAAATAGGCTTTACGTGAAGCATGCCAATTGTTTTTGCACTAGCATTTGAAGTAGTTACGTAATGGACGATTGAATTTTGCGCTGCTGCTCAATGCACTGGAGGTGTGCACGTAAGTTCAGCGTGACGTCACGGAAGGTCTGCCTTACATTACCACTGTCGTCAGCCACACCCTGCCCTGACTCGTTAGACGCTGCCAATCAACTCTCGGCAGGGTTTGCCTTTGATGGCGTTCCTTTTTTTCCTTCAAAGCAGGCGTTTGCGCATTGGAAATGTATACCGATACCTTCGATGACGTCATCATGCGCCCCCCCCCCCCCTCCCAACTTGGCGTTGTGCGCTGCGGAGAACCTTAAAGGTCGTCCGGATTTGAATCAGGGACTACTTCACTATTTCAAGCGCTAAACCAAAAAGACTTCGCATGCTTTACGTGCAAGTTTCACACATTCTATCATCTCAAGCTCGTGTATTTCTAAAACCTATGCAGTTTCCCTTTTAAATCAGAGGCGGCGGCAAACGCGTCGCATCCCCACACTTCTTTGTCTCGTGTAAGCGCTGCTTTTTTGCTGCGAAAATGCGGTATTTATTTTTCAAACATTTTGTATATGCCATCGCTCGAATGGCACCCTTAACACGATGTCACCCTTCGAACATTTCCAGCGTTTCTTTTTTCCTCCACTTGCGAACTTCGGCTGTATATTCACTTGTGGAATTAAAAAAAAGGTGTTATCATCTATTGTACTTCTTTTTTTTCCAAAACAGGCGCTCCAATGACTAGCGCTCTTCTCGCTGCCACACTACTTCTCTGAGCGGCGCATTAGGTAGGCCACGGCTCGCAGTCAATGCCAGGTTAGAGGAAATAGCTGACACATTGCTTCCTAACGTCAGCAGCTGTATAGGTAAAAATAAAATGAACTTAAGTTTCAGAAGCACAGAGTGAAACAAATGTGTACTGAGCGAGCACGAAATGCTGCCGCAGGACTGAACTGGTGCCTTTAAACACTGCGGCTTTACCGCATAGACCCTTGGAAAGAGGGGCGGTGAAGGGACAAGACTCCCTGCTTCCTCTGCCTGCAATTGCTTCAAGAAATGTCAACTTCATGCTTCGCAATCCTTTCTTCATAATGGCAGACATTTCGCTTAATTGCCTATTTGCCATAGCAATGCAGGAAAAACAACATGTAGTGTTCGCCTGCCCTGAGCCTCACTACATGTATTGCCGAGAAAACGGCCCGGCTAAGACGGAGACCTCCGCGATAACATGCATAATAACTGTTCAGTTATTACAAAACTTTCGAAAAAGTCATAAGCCAAGCTTTAATTTCGACATCTGATGTCACGGTTACGTTATACTGACATGACACACTCGGCGAAGTCCTCCAGTGCTCACTGAGTAATTTTTGACTATCGCTACCAACATATATGCTTTGCCAAAATCAGACCTGTGAAATTACATGCGACACACTCAGCATGTTCCGCAAATGGGAAACAAGCACCCTGGTCATGCCGTGAAGCTCTTTTTTTTCGCCGTCATCCATTCGGCAATGAATGGGGAAGGAAAAAAAGAAAAATAATAAATAACGCTTAGGACATTTACAAATAAAGGGGACAAAAGGGAGAGGCGGCAAAAAGACATGGGGCAGAAATGTCCGCCATGTATCAATTCTGCTGACCGACAGTACCAGGAAGATACATGTCAGGCAAAAGGCGCGAAAAAAAATGTGTTGCGCCTGTCAGTCACACTGATAGCAAAATTGAATGTTGTTACAGGACCTTCAGCTGCGGTGTACTAAAACGTCTCTTGGCGCTGGCGGTATATTATACCCCTGTCACACGGCCAGTTTCAATGGCCATCGAGTCGAGAGCCATCGAGATTTTCGATCGCCATTGAACTCGAGGGAGTTGTGGAGCTGCTACACGGCAAATCTCAATGGCCATTGAAATCGTTCTCGTGTCTTACGCCAAGCTCGTGTGGCGCCACAATCGCTGCTTTCGGTTTCGCGCAAATAACAAAAATATATTGACGAAACTTAACTAAATGTTGAAATACACTTTCTTGCAGTCATAAGGCGCGTTCACACTTGTTCAAAAATCCGGCAAGCGAAGCGGATTCGCTCGCCGCAAAAACTAGGACCTGTTCTCATCTGTTGACGCCCGGGCGAGTTGGAACGGCCGCGCCGCTGCTGCTTCTCGCTTTGCGCACCACGTCGCCGCTCGCGACGTACACAGATACAGTGAGAAAAGAGCATAAATTTATGCTGTCTACGTACCACGAGCGTATGCACGCTTACGTACGCTAAACGCAGGCGCATTCTCACATTGAGTTCAGCGTATGCTAGCAGAGAGGCAAAAATAAACTTAGTCTCTAGTGGCGCCATCTGGTAGTCAAAACGGGAACCATTACTGTCAACAAACCGCCTCTCTTAGGCCTAACAGCGGCAGAATCGTCACTCTAAATAAAAAATAAAGCAAATTTATCACTTATACGTTTTCTTCTAGGCAAGATGAGACGAAGCGAAAGACCGGTGCCCCATTTATGACCAGTGAACGGACAGAAAAAGGCAGCAACAACGAGAATTCAGTCCGAAGCGAGGGGTCCGGCTTTGAAGGGCGCCGCCATGTTTGTTGTCGTTCGAAGCAATGCTAGCAACCTTGGGCAACGCTCGAAGGCCCTCGAAATCTCGATAGAGTTCCGGGCTGCTCCGTCGACTCGATAGACTATTGACTCGATGGCCATTCAAACTGGCCGTGTAGCAGCGCTCGATCGCCTTCGAGTCGATAGGCTATCGATTCGAGGGCCTTCGAAATGCCCGTGTGACAGGGGTATTAGTTTCAGAAATGGGGGCAACACCTTCCCACGCCATGGGCAAAATCATATGGAACTGAAACCATAAAAATCATGGGCGGTAATCTTTGGGGTAAGCTGCAAAAAAAAAAAAATCACTTGTTTCTCTAACCACAGAGCGCGTTGAAAAAAAAAAGAGAAAAAGAAAGCTCCACGATTTTTTGTTTAATTAAGGCTTGTGACACTTACAAACAGGCTCAGGTTTGCAACCGAGCCCGCTGTGTGCACCGCCATGCAGCGGAGCTTCCCAAGTGCACAGTCCACAGGCACTTGTACTCAGTTTTTAACCAGCGAGTGACCGGCGGTGGGAGTCGAACACCCCACCTCCCGCAGCCGAGACGGGCGTCTTAGCCACTACGCCACGACTGCGGTGATTAATCCTTGACATATAAAAGCATTTTCCTCGGCGATAAGACATTTCCTCCTTTCCAGGCGTGACGTCAGACAAGCTAGCGCAGCGCCACCCGTGACCGCTTAAACCGGCTTACTGACGCTTCGTCCATGCGCGACGCTTTTCATGTTGTAGGCGGCCGTCACGTGGTGATAACTGGTGATGTGGTGCTCGTTCCGCCATTACTTCTGACCGTGGTCGTCATTTCGACTTCGCATTATTCGCCAACCTACCCGTCCATAACATCAAGACGATCTTTTACCACCAGATTTTCTAAGGTCGACGGCTTTCCTCGGCAACTGAAGGCTTCGCTTATAGCGCTGGTTCTCCCTTCACACTGGATTGAGCGCCTACCCTTGGGTCCTGCTTGGCCTACGCACTACACTTCGCAATGACTGTTCCACATGTGCAGCAGAGCTCACGTCTGTTGCCACTGCTCGTGTTCCTGGCAAATATTTCGAGCACTCGCCAAGCACACCTGTCGACGTTTCCAACAACGCCGGCCGTCTACGCAGCTCTGTGCGCATCACAGTCGGTCAGCCTGCAGGAAAAGGAGGTTCCTTTTCTGCGCAGTTTATTGAGTACGAGCAGACAGTACGGGGGGTTGGCTTGATGTGATTGCATTTGTTATCCTGTTGTTGTGTTCGTATTTCAAGCAGGAATGATATGTCATAGGTTTCCTTTGCACGCGTGGTAGTGATTGTTGTGTTTCGATTTTGTATTTTCTAACGCTTTTAAAAGCTTCCCTTTCGTGAATAAAAATTCAGTTGATAGTCTGCGCTTGTGTTGTGTGTTCTTGTTCGCTTTGGTCCTCGTTTCTTTTTGCGCAGCTAAGTGTGAATGGTAAGCCGAAACCCTTTACAAGTTTAACAGCGGAACTGTATGTGGCTAGCTCCTGGTGTGAGCGTCTACGTATAGGGCTGGGGAAACTCGCGGTTAACGTGACCTGGCCGTCACCCACAACGAGGAAACGTCCGAGCATGCCCCACACCCGTGTTAGTAGAGGCTTCTAAGTTTTGTAACGTTCAAAAGCACTAATGAGAAAGTGTAATCGTAGAGACATTTTCTTTTCGGCACGGAGCAAGTTTGTGAATGGACTTCTTTCAACTGGGATTTGAAGCGCCTCGGAGTGGCCGGAGGCGACATTTCAAGCGGGCAGACGAAAGATGGACGGATCAATACCCTGTGAGCATTCTTTTACAGTTTTTTTCTGTCGTTGCAAGTGAAAGGCGGAAAAGCCATTTTACGACGCGTGGAAAATGGGCAAGAACGTGAATTAACAAGGTAAAAAGTGTTGCTGGTTAATGCCAGATCTTGTGGCGAAAAACAGCGCTTAAAGGGCAACTGCAGCACTTTTTTGAGAATTTCGTGATATTCAAGGATTCGAATCTAAATAGGCTTTACGTGAAGCATGCCAATTGTTTTTGCACTAGCATTTGAAGTAGTTACGTAATGGACGATTGAATTTTGCGCTGCTGCTCAATGCACTGGAGGTGTGCACGTAAGTTCAGCGTGACGTCACGGAAGGTCTGCCTTACATTACCACTGTCGTCAGCCACACCCTGCCCTGACTCGTTAGACGCTGCCAATCAACTCTCGGCAGGGTTTGCCTTTGATGGCGTTCCTTTTTTTCCTTCAAAGCAGGCGTTTGCGCGTTGGAAATGTATACCGATACCTTCGATGACGTCATCATGCGCCCCCCCCCCCCTCCCAACTTGGCGTTGTGCGCTGCGGAGAACCTTAAAGGTCGTCCGGATTTGAATCAGGGACTACTTCACTATTTCAAGCGCTAAACCAAAAAGACTTCGCATGCTTTACCTGCAAGTTTCACACATTCTATCATCTCAAGCTCGTGTATTTCTAAAACCTATGCAGTTTCCCTTTTAAATCAGAGGCGGCGGCAAACGCGTCGCATCCCCACACTTCTTTGTCTCGTGTAAGCGCTGCTTTTTTGCTGCGAAAATGCGGTATTTATTTTTCAAACATTTTGTATATGCCATCGCTCGAATGGCACCCTTAACACGATGTCACCCTTCGAACATTTCCAGCGTTTCTTTTTTCCTCCACTTGCGAACTTCGGCTGTATATTCACTTGTGGAATTAAAAAAAAAGGTGTTATCATCTATTGTTTTTTTTTTCTACAAGACAGGCGCTCCAATGACTAGCGCTCTTCCCGCTGCCACACTACTTCTCTGAGCGGCGCATTAGGTAGGCCACGGCTCGCAGTCAATGCCAGGTTAGAGGAAATAGCTGACACATTGCTTCCTAACGTCAGCAGCTGTATAGGTAAAAATAAAATGAACTTAAGTTTCAGAAGCACAGAGTGAAACAAATGTGTACTGAGCGAGCACGAAATGCTGCCGCAGGACTGAACTGGTGCCTTTAAACACTGCGGCTTTACCGCATAGACCCTTGGAAAGAGGGGCGGTGAAGGGACAAGACTCCCTGCTTCCTCTGCCTGCAATTGCTTCAAGAAATGTCAACTTCATGCTTCGCAATCCTTTCTTCATAATGGCAGACATTTCGCTTAATTGCCTATTTGCCATAGCAATGCAGGAAAAACAACATGTAGTGTTCGCCTGCCCTGAGCCTCACTACATGTATTGCCGAGAAAACGGCCCGGCTAAGACGGAGACCTCCGCGATAACATGCATAATAACTGTTCAGTTATTACAAAACTTTCGAAAAAGTCATAAGCCAAGCTTTAATTTCGACATCTGATGTCACGGTTACGTTATACTGACATGACACACTCGGCGAAGTCCTCCAGTGCTCACTGAGTAATTTTTGACTATCGCTACCAACATATATGCTTTGCCAAAATCAGACCTGTGAAATTACATGCGACACACTCAGCATGTTCCGCAAATGGGAAACAAGCACCCTGGTCATGCCGTGAAGCTCTTTTTTTTCGCCGTCATCCATTCGGCAATGAATGGGGAAGGAAAAAAAGAAAAATAATAAATAACGCTTAGGACATTTACAAATAAAGGGGACAAAAGGGAGAGGCGGCAAAAAGACATGGGGCAGAAATGTCCGCCATGTATCAATTCTGCTGACCGACAGTACCAGGAAGATACATGTCAGGCAAAAGGCGCGAAAAAAAATGTGTTGCGCCTGTCAGTCACACTGATAGCAAAATTGAATGTTGTTACAGGACCTTCAGCTGCGGTGTACTAAAACGTCTCTTGGCGCTGGCGGTATATTATACCCCTGTCACACGGCCAGTTTCAATGGCCATCGAGTCGAGAGCCATCGAGATTTTCGATCGCCATTGAACTCGAGGGAGTTGTGGAGCTGCTACACGGCAAATCTCAATGGCCATTGAAATCGTTCTCGTGTCTTACGCCAAGCTCGTGTGGCGCCACAATCGCTGCTTTCGGTTTCGCGCAAATAACAAAAATATATTGACGAAACTTAACTAAATGTTGAAATACACTTTCTTGCAGTCATAAGGCGCGTTCACACTTGTTCAAAAATCCGGCAAGCGAAGCGGATTCGCTCGCCGCAAAAACTAGGACCTGTTCTCATCTGTTGACGCCCGGGCGAGTTGGAACGGCCGCGCCGCTGCTGCTTCTCGCTTTGCGCACCACGTCGCCGCTCGCGACGTACACAGATACAGTGAGAAAAGAGCATAAATTTATGCTGTCTACGTACCACGAGCGTATGCACGCTTACGTACGCTAAACGCAGGCGCATTCTCACATTGAGTTCAGCGTATGCTAGCAGAGAGGCAAAAATAAACTTAGTCTCTAGTGGCGCCATCTGGTAGTCAAAACGGGAACCATTACTGTCAACAAACCGCCTCTCTTAGGCCTAACAGCGGCAGAATCGTCACTCTAAATAAAAAATAAAGCAAATTTATCACTTATACGTTTTCTTCTAGGCAAGATGAGACGAAGCGAAAGACCGGTGCCCCATTTATGACCAGTGAACGGACAGAAAAAGGCAGCAACAACGAGAATTCAGTCCGAAGCGAGGGGTCCGGCGTTGAAGGGCGCCGCCATGTTTGTTGTCGTTCGAAGCAATGCTAGCAACCTTGGGCAACGCTCGAAGGCCCTCGAAATCTCGATAGAGTTCCGGGCTGCTCCGTCGACTCGATAGACTATTGACTCGATGGCCATTCAAACTGGCCGTGTAGCAGCGCTCGATCGCCTTCGAGTCGATAGGCTATCGATTCGAGGGCCTTCGAAATGCCCGTGTGACAGGGGTATTAGTTTCAGAAATGGGGGCAACACCTTCCCACGCCATGGGCAAAATCATATGGAACTGAAACCATAAAAATCATGGGCGGTAATCTTTGGGGTAAGCTGCAAAAAAAAAAAAATCACTTGTTTCTCTAACCACAGAGCGCGTTGAAAAAAAAAAAGAGAAAAAGAAAGCTCCACGATTTTTTGTTTAATTAAGGCTTGTGACACTTACAAACAGGCTCAGGTTTGCAACCGAGCCCGCTGTGTGCACCGCCATGCAGCGGAGCTTCCCAAGTGCACAGTCCACAGGCACTTGTACTCAGTTTTTAACCAGCGAGTGACCGGCGGTGGGAGTCGAACACCCCACCTCCCGCAGCCGAGACGGGCGTCTTAGCCACTACGCCACGACTGCGGTGATTAATCCTGGACATATAAAAGCATTTTCCTCGGCGATAAGACATTTCCTCCTTTCCAGGCGTGACGTCAGACAAGCTAGCGCAGCGCCACCCGTGACCGCTTAAACCGGCTTACTGACGCTTCGTCCATGCGCGACGCTTTTCATGTTGTAGGCGGCCGTCACGTGGTGATAACTGGTGATGTGGTGCTCGTTCCGCCATTACTTCTGACCGTGGTCGTCATTTCGACTTCGCATTATTCGCCAACCTACCCGTCCATAACATCAAGACGATCTTTTACCACCAGATTTTCTAAGGTCGACGGCTTTCCTCGGCAACTGAAGGCTTCGCTTATAGCGCTGGTTCTCCCTTCACACTGGATTGAGCGCCTACCCTTGGGTCCTGCTTGGCCTACGCACTACACTTCGCAATGACTGTTCCACATGTGCAGCAGAGCTCACGTCTGTTGCCACTGCTCGTGTTCCTGGCAAATATTTCGAGCACTCGCCAAGCACACCTGTCGACGTTTCCAACAACGCCGGCCGTCTACGCAGCTCTGTGCGCATCACAGTCGGTCAGCCTGCAGGAAAAGGAGGTTCCTTTTCTGCGCAGTTTATTGAGTACGAGCAGACAGTACGGGGGGTTGGCTTGATGTGATTGCATTTGTTATCCTGTTGTTGTGTTCGTATTTCAAGCAGGAATGATATGTCATAGGTTTCCTTTGCACGCGTGGTAGTGATTGTTGTGTTTCGATTTTGTATTTTCTAACGCTTTTAAAAGCTTCCCTTTCGTGAATAAAAATTCAGTTGATAGTCTGCGCTTGTGTTGTGTCTTCTTGTTCGCTTTGGTCCTCGTTTCTTTTTGCGCAGCTAAGTGTGAATGGTAAGCCGAAACCCTTTACAAGTTTAACAGCGGAACTGTATGTGGCTAGCTCCTGGTGTGAGCGTCTACGTATAGGGCTGGGGAAACTCGCGGTTAACGTGACCTGGCCGTCACCCACAACGAGGAAACGTCCGAGCATGCCCCACACCCGTGTTAGTAGAGGCTTCTAAGTTTTGTAACGTTCAAAAGCACTAATGAGAAAGTGTAATCGTAGAGACATTTTCTTTTCGGCACGGAGCAAGTTTGTGAATGGACTTCTTTCAACTGGGATTTGAAGCGCCTCGGAGTGGCCGGAGGCGACATTTCAAGCGGGCAGACGAAAGATGGACGGATCAATACCCTGTGAGCATTCTTTTACAGTTTTTTTCTGTCGTTGCAAGTGAAAGGCGGAAAAGCCATTTTACGACGCGTGGAAAATGGGCAAGAACGTGAATTAACAAGGTAAAAAGTGTTGCTGGTTAATGCCAGATCTTGTGGCGAAAAACAGCGCTTAAAGGGCAACTGCAGCACTTTTTTGAGAATTTCGTGATATTCAAGGATTCGAATCTAAATAGGCTTTACGTGAAGCATGCCAATTGTTTTTGCACTAGCATTTGAAGTAGTTACGTAATGGACGATTGAATTTTGCGCTGCTGCTCAATGCACTGGAGGTGTGCACGTAAGTTCAGCGTGACGTCACGGAAGGTCTGCCTTACATTACCACTGTCGTCAGCCACACCCTGCCCTGACTCGTTAGACGCTGCCAATCAACTCTCGGCAGGGTTTGCCTTTGATGGCGTTCCTTTTTTTCCTTCAAAGCAGGCGTTTGCGCGTTGGAAATGTATACCGATACCTTCGATGACGTCATCATGCGCCCCCCCCCCCTCCCAACTTGGCGTTGTGCGCTGCGGAGAACCTTAAAGGTCGTCCGGATTTGAATCAGGGACTACTTCACTATTTCAAGCGCTAAACCAAAAAGACTTCGCATGCTTTACCTGCAAGTTTCACACATTCTATCATCTCAAGCTCGTGTATTTCTAAAACCTATGCAGTTTCCCTTTTAAATCAGAGGCGGCGGCAAACGCGTCGCATCCCCACACTTCTTTGTCTCGTGTAAGCGCTGCTTTTTTGCTGCGAAAATGCGGTATTTATTTTTCAAACATTTTGTATATGCCATCGCTCGAATGGCACCCTTAACACGATGTCACCCTTCGAACATTTCCAGCGTTTCTTTTTTCCTCCACTTGCGAACTTCGGCTGTATATTCACTTGTGGAATTAAAAAAAAAGGTGTTATCATCTATTGTACTTTTTTTTCTACAAGACAGGCGCTCCAATGACTAGCGCTCTTCCCGCTGCCACACTACTTCTCTGAGCGGCGCATTAGGTAGGCCACGGCTCGCAGTCAATGCCAGGTTAGAGGAAATAGCTGACACATTGCTTCCTAACGTCAGCAGCTGTATAGGTAAAATAAAATGAACTTAAGTTTCAGAAGCACAGAGTGAAACAAATGTGTACTGAGCGAGCACGAAATGCTGCCGCAGGACTGAACTGGTGCCTTTAAACACTGCGGCTTTACCGCATAGACCCTTGGAAAGAGGGGCGGTGAAGGGACAAGACTCCCTGCTTCCTCTGCCTGCAATTGCTTCAAGAAATGTCAACTTCATGCTTCGCAATCCTTTCTTCATAATGGCAGACATTTCGCTTAATTGCCTATTTGCCATAGCAATGCAGGAAAAACAACATGTAGTGTTCGCCTGCCCTGAGCCTCACTACATGTATTGCCGAGAAAACGGCCCGGCTAAGACGGAGACCTCCGCGATAACATGCATAATAACTGTTCAGTTATTACAAAACTTTCGAAAAAGTCATAAGCCAAGCTTTAATTTCGACATCTGATGTCACGGTTACGTTATACTGACATGACACACTCGGCGAAATCCTCCAGTGCTCACTGAGTAATTTTTGACTATCGCTACCAACATATATGCTTTGCCAAAATCAGACCTGTGAAATTACATGCGACACACTCAGCATGTTCCGCAAATGGGAAACAAGCACCCTGGTCATGCCGTGAAGCTCTTTTTTTTCGCCGTCATCCATTCGGCAATGAATGGGGAAGGAAAAAAAGAAAAATAATAAATAACGCTTAGGACATTTACAAATAAAGGGGACAAAAGGGAGAGGCGGCAAAAAGACATGGGGCAGAAATGTCCGCCATGTATCAATTCTGCTGACCGACAGTACCAGGAAGATACATGTCAGGCAAAAGGCGCGAAAAAAAATGTGTTGCGCCTGTCAGTCACACTGATAGCAAAATTGAATGTTGTTACAGGACCTTCAGCTGCGGTGTACTAAAACGTCTCTTGGCGCTGGCGGTATATTATACCCCTGTCACACGGCCAGTTTCAATGGCCATCGAGTCGAGAGCCATCGAGATTTTCGATCGCCATTGAACTCGAGGGAGTTGTGGAGCTGCTACACGGCAAATCTCAATGGCCATTGAAATCGTTCTCGTGTCTTACGCCAAGCTCGTGTGGCGCCACAATCGCTGCTTTCGGTTTCGCGCAAATAACAAAAATATATTGACGAAACTTAACTAAATGTTGAAATACACTTTCTTGCAGTCATAAGGCGCGTTCACACTTGTTCAAAAATCCGGCAAGCGAAGCGGATTCGCTCGCCGCAAAAACTAGGACCTGTTCTCATCTGTTGACGCCCGGGCGAGTTGGAACGGCCGCGCCGCTGCTGCTTCTCGCTTTGCGCACCACGTCGCCGCTCGCGACGTACACAGATACAGTGAGAAAAGAGCATAAATTTATGCTGTCTACGTACCACGAGCGTATGCACGCTTACGTACGCTAAACGCAGGCGCATTCTCACATTGAGTTCAGCGTATGCTAGCAGAGAGGCAAAAATAAACTTAGTCTCTAGTGGCGCCATCTGGTAGTCAAAACGGGAACCATTACTGTCAACAAACCGCCTCTCTTAGGCCTAACAGCGGCAGAATCGTCACTCTAAATAAAAAATAAAGCAAATTTATCACTTATACGTTTTCTTCTAGGCAAGATGAGACGAAGCGAAAGACCGGTGCCCCATTTATGACCAGTGAACGGACAGAAAAAGGCAGCAACAACGAGAATTCAGTCCGAAGCGAGGGGTCCGGCGTTGAAGGGCGCCGCCATGTTTGTTGTCGTTCGAAGCAATGCTAGCAACCTTGGGCAACGCTCGAAGGCCCTCGAAATCTCGATAGAGTTCCGGGCTGCTCCGTCGACTCGATAGACTATTGACTCGATGGCCATTCAAACTGGCCGTGTAGCAGCGCTCGATCGCCTTCGAGTCGATAGGCTATCGATTCGAGGGCCTTCGAAATGCCCGTGTGACAGGGGTATTAGTTTCAGAAATGGGGGCAACACCTTCCCACGCCATGGGCAAAATCATATGGAACTGAAACCATAAAAATCATGGGCGGTAATCTTTGGGGTAAGCTGCAAAAAAAAAAAAATCACTTGTTTCTCTAACCACAGAGCGCGTTGAAAAAAAAAAAGAGAAAAAGAAAGCTCCACGATTTTTTGTTTAATTAAGGCTTGTGACACTTACAAACAGGCTCAGGTTTGCAACCGAGCCCGCTGTGTGCACCGCCATGCAGCGGAGCTTCCCAAGTGCACAGTCCACAGGCACTTGTACTCAGTTTTTAACCAGCGAGTGACCGGCGGTGGGAGTCGAACACCCCACCTCCCGCAGCCGAGACGGGCGTCTTAGCCACTACGCCACGACTGCGGTGATTAATCCTGGACATATAAAAGCATTTTCCTCGGCGATAAGACATTTCCTCCTTTCCAGGCGTGACGTCAGACAAGCTAGCGCAGCGCCACCCGTGACCGCTTAAACCGGCTTACTGACGCTTCGTCCATGCGCGACGCTTTTCATGTTGTAGGCGGCCGTCACGTGGTGATAACTGGTGATGTGGTGCTCGTTCCGCCATTACTTCTGACCGTGGTCGTCATTTCGACTTCGCATTATTCGCCAACCTACCCGTCCATAACATCAAGACGATCTTTTACCACCAGATTTTCTAAGGTCGACGGCTTTCCTCGGCAACTGAAGGCTTCGCTTATAGCGCTGGTTCTCCCTTCACACTGGATTGAGCGCCTACCCTTGGGTCCTGCTTGGCCTACGCACTACACTTCGCAATGACTGTTCCACATGTGCAGCAGAGCTCACGTCTGTTGCCACTGCTCGTGTTCCTGGCAAATATTTCGAGCACTCGCCAAGCACACCTGTCGACGTTTCCAACAACGCCGGCCGTCTACGCAGCTCTGTGCGCATCACAGTCGGTCAGCCTGCAGGAAAAGGAGGTTCCTTTTCTGCGCAGTTTATTGAGTACGAGCAGACAGTACGGGGGGTTGGCTTGATGTGATTGCATTTGTTATCCTGTTGTTGTGTTCGTATTTCAAGCAGGAATGATATGTCATAGGTTTCCTTTGCACGCGTGGTAGTGATTGTTGTGTTTCGATTTTGTATTTTCTAACGCTTTTAAAAGCTTCCCTTTCGTGAATAAAAATTCAGTTGATAGTCTGCGCTTGTGTTGTGTCTTCTTGTTCGCTTTGGTCCTCGTTTCTTTTTGCGCAGCTAAGTGTGAATGGTAAGCCGAAACCCTTTACAAGTTTAACAGCGGAACTGTATGTGGCTAGCTCCTGGTGTGAGCGTCTACGTATAGGGCTGGGGAAACTCGCGGTTAACGTGACCTGGCCGTCACCCACAACGAGGAAACGTCCGAGCATGCCCCACACCCGTGTTAGTAGAGGCTTCTAAGTTTTGTAACGTTCAAAAGCACTAATGAGAAAGTGTAATCGTAGAGACATTTTCTTTTCGGCACGGAGCAAGTTTGTGAATGGACTTCTTTCAACTGGGATTTGAAGCGCCTCGGAGTGGCCGGAGGCGACATTTCAAGCGGGCAGACGAAAGATGGACGGATCAATACCCTGTGAGCATTCTTTTACAGTTTTTTTCTGTCGTTGCAAGTGAAAGGCGGAAAAGCCATTTTACGACGCGTGGAAAATGGGCAAGAACGTGAATTAACAAGGTAAAAAGTGTTGCTGGTTAATGCCAGATCTTGTGGCGAAAAACAGCGCTTAAAGGGCAACTGCAGCACTTTTTTGAGAATTTCGTGATATTCAAGGATTCGAATCTAAATAGGCTTTACGTGAAGCATGCCAATTGTTTTTGCACTAGCATTTGAAGTAGTTACGTAATGGACGATTGAATTTTGCGCTGCTGCTCAATGCACTGGAGGTGTGCACGTAAGTTCAGCGTGACGTCACGGAAGGTCTGCCTTACATTACCACTGTCGTCAGCCACACCCTGCCCTGACTCGTTAGACGCTGCCAATCAACTCTCGGCAGGGTTTGCCTTTGATGGCGTTCCTTTTTTTCCTTCAAAGCAGGCGTTTGCGCGTTGGAAATGTATACCGATACCTTCGATGACGTCATCATGCGCCCCCCCCCCCTCCCAACTTGGCGTTGTGCGCTGCGGAGAACCTTAAAGGTCGTCCGGATTTGAATCAGGGACTACTTCACTATTTCAAGCGCTAAACCAAAAAGACTTCGCATGCTTTACCTGCAAGTTTCACACATTCTATCATCTCAAGCTCGTGTATTTCTAAAACCTATGCAGTTTCCCTTTTAAATCAGAGGCGGCGGCAAACGCGTCGCATCCCCACACTTCTTTGTCTCGTGTAAGCGCTGCTTTTTTGCTGCGAAAATGCGGTATTTATTTTTCAAACATTTTGTATATGCCATCGCTCGAATGGCACCCTTAACACGATGTCACCCTTCGAACATTTCCAGCGTTTCTTTTTTCCTCCACTTGCGAACTTCGGCTGTATATTCACTTGTGGAATTAAAAAAAAAGGTGTTATCATCTATTGTACTTTTTTTTCTACAAGACAGGCGCTCCAATGACTAGCGCTCTTCCCGCTGCCACACTACTTCTCTGAGCGGCGCATTAGGTAGGCCACGGCTCGCAGTCAATGCCAGGTTAGAGGAAATAGCTGACACATTGCTTCCTAACGTCAGCAGCTGTATAGGTAAAATAAAATGAACTTAAGTTTCAGAAGCACAGAGTGAAACAAATGTGTACTGAGCGAGCACGAAATGCTGCCGCAGGACTGAACTGGTGCCTTTAAACACTGCGGCTTTACCGCATAGACCCTTGGAAAGAGGGGCGGTGAAGGGACAAGACTCCCTGCTTCCTCTGCCTGCAATTGCTTCAAGAAATGTCAACTTCATGCTTCGCAATCCTTTCTTCATAATGGCAGACATTTCGCTTAATTGCCTATTTGCCATAGCAATGCAGGAAAAACAACATGTAGTGTTCGCCTGCCCTGAGCCTCACTACATGTATTGCCGAGAAAACGGCCCGGCTAAGACGGAGACCTCCGCGATAACATGCATAATAACTGTTCAGTTATTACAAAACTTTCGAAAAAGTCATAAGCCAAGCTTTAATTTCGACATCTGATGTCACGGTTACGTTATACTGACATGACACACTCGGCGAAATCCTCCAGTGCTCACTGAGTAATTTTTGACTATCGCTACCAACATATATGCTTTGCCAAAATCAGACCTGTGAAATTACATGCGACACACTCAGCATGTTCCGCAAATGGGAAACAAGCACCCTGGTCATGCCGTGAAGCTCTTTTTTTTCGCCGTCATCCATTCGGCAATGAATGGGGAAGGAAAAAAAGAAAAATAATAAATAACGCTTAGGACATTTACAAATAAAGGGGACAAAAGGGAGAGGCGGCAAAAAGACATGGGGCAGAAATGTCCGCCATGTATCAATTCTGCTGACCGACAGTACCAGGAAGATACATGTCAGGCAAAAGGCGCGAAAAAAAATGTGTTGCGCCTGTCAGTCACACTGATAGCAAAATTGAATGTTGTTACAGGACCTTCAGCTGCGGTGTACTAAAACGTCTCTTGGCGCTGGCGGTATATTATACCCCTGTCACACGGCCAGTTTCAATGGCCATCGAGTCGAGAGCCATCGAGATTTTCGATCGCCATTGAACTCGAGGGAGTTGTGGAGCTGCTACACGGCAAATCTCAATGGCCATTGAAATCGTTCTCGTGTCTTACGCCAAGCTCGTGTGGCGCCACAATCGCTGCTTTCGGTTTCGCGCAAATAACAAAAATATATTGACGAAACTTAACTAAATGTTGAAATACACTTTCTTGCAGTCATAAGGCGCGTTCACACTTGTTCAAAAATCCGGCAAGCGAAGCGGATTCGCTCGCCGCAAAAACTAGGACCTGTTCTCATCTGTTGACGCCCGGGCGAGTTGGAACGGCCGCGCCGCTGCTGCTTCTCGCTTTGCGCACCACGTCGCCGCTCGCGACGTACACAGATACAGTGAGAAAAGAGCATAAATTTATGCTGTCTACGTACCACGAGCGTATGCACGCTTACGTACGCTAAACGCAGGCGCATTCTCACATTGAGTTCAGCGTATGCTAGCAGAGAGGCAAAAATAAACTTAGTCTCTAGTGGCGCCATCTGGTAGTCAAAACGGGAACCATTACTGTCAACAAACCGCCTCTCTTAGGCCTAACAGCGGCAGAATCGTCACTCTAAATAAAAAATAAAGCAAATTTATCACTTATACGTTTTCTTCTAGGCAAGATGAGACGAAGCGAAAGACCGGTGCCCCATTTATGACCAGTGAACGGACAGAAAAAGGCAGCAACAACGAGAATTCAGTCCGAAGCGAGGGGTCCGGCGTTGAAGGGCGCCGCCATGTTTGTTGTCGTTCGAAGCAATGCTAGCAACCTTGGGCAACGCTCGAAGGCCCTCGAAATCTCGATAGAGTTCCGGGCTGCTCCGTCGACTCGATAGACTATTGACTCGATGGCCATTCAAACTGGCCGTGTAGCAGCGCTCGATCGCCTTCGAGTCGATAGGCTATCGATTCGAGGGCCTTCGAAATGCCCGTGTGACAGGGGTATTAGTTTCAGAAATGGGGGCAACACCTTCCCACGCCATGGGCAAAATCATATGGAACTGAAACCATAAAAATCATGGGCGGTAATCTTTGGGGTAAGCTGCAAAAAAAAAAAATCACTTGTTTCTCTAACCACAGAGCGCGTTGAAAAAAAAAAGAGAAAAAGAAAGCTCCACGAATTTTTGTTTAATTAAGGCTTGTGACACTTACAAACAGGCTCAGGTTTGCAACCGAGCCCGCTGTGTGCACCGCCATGCAGCGGAGCTTCCCAAGTGCACAGTCCACAGGCACTTGTACTCAGTTTTTAACCAGCGAGTGACCGGCGGTGGGAGTCGAACACCCCACCTCCCGCAGCCGAGACGGGCGTCTTAGCCACTACGCCACGACTGCGGTGATTAATCCTGGACATATAAAAGCATTTTCCTCGGCGATAAGACATTTCCTCCTTTCCAGGCGTGACGTCAGACAAGCTAGCGCAGCGCCACCCGTGACCGCTTAAACCGGCTTACTGACGCTTCGTCCATGCGCGACGCTTTTCATGTTGTAGGCGGCCGTCACGTGGTGATAACTGGTGATGTGGTGCTCGTTCCGCCATTACTTCTGACCGTGGTCGTCATTTCGACTTCGCATTATTCGCCAACCTACCCGTCCATAACATCAAGACGATCTTTTACCACCAGATTTTCTAAGGTCGACGGCTTTCCTCGGCAACTGAAGGCTTCGCTTATAGCGCTGGTTCTCCCTTCACACTGGATTGAGCGCCTACCCTTGGGTCCTGCTTGGCCTACGCACTACACTTCGCAATGACTGTTCCACATGTGCAGCAGAGCTCACGTCTGTTGCCACTGCTCGTGTTCCTGGCAAATATTTCGAGCACTCGCCAAGCACACCTGTCGACGTTTCCAACAACGCCGGCCGTCTACGCAGCTCTGTGCGCATCACAGTCGGTCAGCCTGCAGGAAAAGGAGGTTCCTTTTCTGCGCAGTTTATTGAGTACGAGCAGACAGTACGGGGGGTTGGCTTGATGTGATTGCATTTGTTATCCTGTTGTTGTGTTCGTATTTCAAGCAGGAATGATATGTCATAGGTTTCCTTTGCACGCGTGGTAGTGATTGTTGTGTTTCGATTTTGTATTTTCTAACGCTTTTAAAAGCTTCCCTTTCGTGAATAAAAATTCAGTTGATAGTCTGCGCTTGTGTTGTGTCTTCTTGTTCGCTTTGGTCCTCGTTTCTTTTTGCGCAGCTAAGTGTGAATGGTAAGCCGAAACCCTTTACAAGTTTAACAGCGGAACTGTATGTGGCTAGCTCCTGGTGTGAGCGTCTACGTATAGGGCTGGGGAAACTCGCGGTTAACGTGACCTGGCCGTCACCCACAACGAGGAAACGTCCGAGCATGCCCCACACCCGTGTTAGTAGAGGCTTCTAAGTTTTGTAACGTTCAAAAGCACTAATGAGAAAGTGTAATCGTAGAGACATTTTCTTTTCGGCACGGAGCAAGTTTGTGAATGGACTTCTTTCAACTGGGATTTGAAGCGCCTCGGAGTGGCCGGAGGCGACATTTCAAGCGGGCAGACGAAAGATGGACGGATCAATACCCTGTGAGCATTCTTTTACAGTTTTTTTCTGTCGTTGCAAGTGAAAGGCGGAAAAGCCATTTTACGACGCGTGGAAAATGGGCAAGAACGTGAATTAACAAGGTAAAAAGTGTTGCTGGTTAATGCCAGATCTTGTGGCGAAAAACAGCGCTTAAAGGGCAACTGCAGCACTTTTTTGAGAATTTCGTGATATTCAAGGATTCGAATCTAAATAGGCTTTACGTGAAGCATGCCAATTGTTTTTGCACTAGCATTTGAAGTAGTTACGTAATGGACGATTGAATTTTGCGCTGCTGCTCAATGCACTGGAGGTGTGCACGTAAGTTCAGCGTGACGTCACGGAAGGTCTGCCTTACATTACCACTGTCGTCAGCCACACCCTGCCCTGACTCGTTAGACGCTGCCAATCAACTCTCGGCAGGGTTTGCCTTTGATGGCGTTCCTTTTTTTCCTTCAAAGCAGGCGTTTGCGCGTTGGAAATGTATACCGATACCTTCGATGACGTCATCATGCGCCCCCCCCCCTCCCAACTTGGCGTTGTGCGCTGCGGAGAACCTTAAAGGTCGTCCGGATTTGAATCAGGGACTACTTCACTATTTCAAGCGCTAAACCAAAAAGACTTCGCATGCTTTACCTGCAAGTTTCACACATTCTATCATCTCAAGCTCGTGTATTTCTAAAACCTATGCAGTTTCCCTTTTAAATCAGAGGCGGCGGCAAACGCGTCGCATCCCCACACTTCTTTGTCTCGTGTAAGCGCTGCTTTTTTGCTGCGAAAATGCGGTATTTATTTTTCAAACATTTTGTATATGCCATCGCTCGAATGGCACCCTTAACACGATGTCACCCTTCGAACATTTCCAGCGTTTCTTTTTTCCTCCACTTGCGAACTTCGGCTGTATATTCACTTGTGGAATTAAAAAAAAAGGTGTTATCATCTATTGTACTTTTTTTTCTACAAGACAGGCGCTCCAATGACTAGCGCTCTTCCCGCTGCCACACTACTTCTCTGAGCGGCGCATTAGGTAGGCCACGGCTCGCAGTCAATGCCAGGTTAGAGGAAATAGCTGACACATTGCTTCCTAACGTCAGCAGCTGTATAGGTAAAAATAAAATGAACTTAAGTTTCAGAAGCACAGAGTGAAACAAATGTGTACTGAGCGAGCACGAAATGCTGCCGCAGGACTGAACTGGTGCCTTTAAACACTGCGGCTTTACCGCATAGACCCTTGGAAAGAGGGGCGGTGAAGGGACAAGACTCCCTGCTTCCTCTGCCTGCAATTGCTTCAAGAAATGTCAACTTCATGCTTCGCAATCCTTTCTTCATAATGGCAGACATTTCGCTTAATTGCCTATTTGCCATAGCAATGCAGGAAAAACAACATGTAGTGTTCGCCTGCCCTGAGCCTCACTACATGTATTGCCGAGAAAACGGCCCGGCTAAGACGGAGACCTCCGCGATAACATGCATAATAACTGTTCAGTTATTACAAAACTTTCGAAAAAGTCATAAGCCAAGCTTTAATTTCGACATCTGATGTCACGGTTACGTTATACTGACATGACACACTCGGCGAAGTCCTCCAGTGCTCACTGAGTAATTTTTGACTATCGCTACCAACATATATGCTTTGCCAAAATCAGACCTGTGAAATTACATGCGACACACTCAGCATGTTCCGCAAATGGGAAACAAGCACCCTGGTCATGCCGTGAAGCTCTTTTTTTTCGCCGTCATCCATTCGGCAATGAATGGGGAAGGAAAAAAAGAAAAATAATAAATAACGCTTAGGACATTTACAAATAAAGGGGACAAAAGGGAGAGGCGGCAAAAAGACATGGGGCAGAAATGTCCGCCATGTATCAATTCTGCTGACCGACAGTACCAGGAAGATACATGTCAGGCAAAAGGCGCGAAAAAAAATGTGTTGCGCCTGTCAGTCACACTGATAGCAAAATTGAATGTTGTTACAGGACCTTCAGCTGCGGTGTACTAAAACGTCTCTTGGCGCTGGCGGTATATTATACCCCTGTCACACGGCCAGTTTCAATGGCCATCGAGTCGAGAGCCATCGAGATTTTCGATCGCCATTGAACTCGAGGGAGTTGTGGAGCTGCTACACGGCAAATCTCAATGGCCATTGAAATCGTTCTCGTGTCTTACGCCAAGCTCGTGTGGCGCCACAATCGCTGCTTTCGGTTTCGCGCAAATAACAAAAATATATTGACGAAACTTAACTAAATGTTGAAATACACTTTCTTGCAGTCATAAGGCGCGTTCACACTTGTTCAAAAATCCGGCAAGCGAAGCGGATTCGCTCGCCGCAAAAACTAGGACCTGTTCTCATCTGTTGACGCCCGGGCGAGTTGGAACGGCCGCGCCGCTGCTGCTTCTCGCTTTGCGCACCACGTCGCCGCTCGCGACGTACACAGATACAGTGAGAAAAGAGCATAAATTTATGCTGTCTACGTACCACGAGCGTATGCACGCTTACGTACGCTAAACGCAGGCGCATTCTCACATTGAGTTCAGCGTATGCTAGCAGAGAGGCAAAAATAAACTTAGTCTCTAGTGGCGCCATCTGGTAGTCAAAACGGGAACCATTACTGTCAACAAACCGCCTCTCTTAGGCCTAACAGCGGCAGAATCGTCACTCTAAATAAAAAATAAAGCAAATTTATCACTTATACGTTTTCTTCTAGGCAAGATGAGACGAAGCGAAAGACCGGTGCCCCATTTATGACCAGTGAACGGACAGAAAAAGGCAGCAACAACGAGAATTCAGTCCGAAGCGAGGGGTCCGGCTTTGAAGGGCGCCGCCATGTTTGTTGTCGTTCGAAGCAATGCTAGCAACCTTGGGCAACGCTCGAAGGCCCTCGAAATCTGAATAGAGTTCCGGGCTGCTCCGTCGACTCGATAGACTATTGACTCGATGGCCATTCAAACTGGCCGTGTAGCAGCGCTCGATCGCCTTCGAGTCGATAGGCTATCGATTCGAGGGCCTTCGAAATGCCCGTGTGACAGGGGTATTAGTTTCAGAAATGGGGGCAACACCTTCCCACGCCATGGGCAAAATCATATGGAACTGAAACCATAAAAATCATGGGCGGTAATCTTTGGGGTAAGCTGCAAAAAAAAAAATCACTTGTTTCTCTAACCACAGAGCGCGTTGAAAAAAAAAAAGAGAAAAAGAAAGCTCCACGATTTTTTGTTTAATTAAGGCTTGTGACACTTACAAACAGGCTCAGGTTTGCAACCGAGCCCGCTGTGTGCACCGCCATGCAGCGGAGCTTCCCAAGTGCACAGTCCACAGGCACTTGTACTCAGTTTTTAACCAGCGAGTGACCGGCGGTGGGAGTCGAACACCCCACCTCCCGCAGCCGAGACGGGCGTCTTAGCCACTACGCCACGACTGCGGTGATTAATCCTTGACATATAAAAGCATTTTCCTCGGCGATAAGACATTTCCTCCTTTCCAGGCGTGACGTCAGACAAGCTAGCGCAGCGCCGCCCGTGACCGCTTAAACCGGCTTACTGACGCTTCGTCCATGCGCGACGCTTTTCATGTTGTAGGCGGCCGTCACGTGGTGATAACTGGTGATGTGGTGCTCGTTCCGCCATTACTTCTGACCGTGGTCGTCATTTCGACTTCGCATTATTCGCCAACCTACCCGTCCATAACATCAAGACGATCTTTTACCACCAGATTTTCTAAGGTCGACGGCTTTCCTCGGCAACTGAAGGCTTCGCTTATAGCGCTGGTTCTCCCTTCACACTGGATTGAGCGCCTACCCTTGGGTCCTGCTTGGCCTACGCACTACACTTCGCAATGACTGTTCCACATGTGCAACCGAGCTCACGTCTGTTGCCACTGCTCGTGTTCCTGGCAAATATTTCGAGCACTCGCCAAGCACACCTGTCGACGTTTCCAACAACGCCGGCCGTCTACGCAGCTCTGTGCGCATCACAGTCGGTCAGCCTGCAGGAAAAGGAGGTTCCTTTTCTGCGCAGTTTATTGAGTACGAGCAGACAGTACGGGGGGTTGGCTTGATGTGATTGCATTTGTTATCCTGTTGTTGTGTTCGTATTTCAAGCAGGAATGATATGTCATAGGTTTCCTTTGCACGCGTGGTAGTGATTGTTGTGTTTCGATTTTGTATTTTCTAACGCTTTTAAAAGCTTCCCTTTCGTGCATAAAAATTCAGTTGATAGTCTGCGCTTGTGTTGTGTCTTCTTGTTCGCTTTGGTCCTCGTTTCTTTTTGCGCAGCTAAGTGTGAATGGTAAGCCGAAACCCTTTACAAGTTTAACAGCGGAACTGTATGTGGCTAGCTCCTGGTGTGAGCGTCTACGTATAGGGCTGGGGAAACTCGCGGTTAACGTGACCTGGCCGTCACCCACAACGAGGAAACGTCCGAGCATGCCCCACACCCGTGTTAGTAGAGGCTTCTAAGTTTTGTAACGTTCAAAAGCACTAATGAGAAAGTGTAATCGTAGAGACATTTTCTTTTCGGCACGGAGCAAGTTTGTGAATGGACTTCTTTCAACTGGGATTTGAAGCGCCTCGGAGTGGCCGGAGGCGACATTTCAAGCGGGCAGACGAAAGATGGACGGATCAATACCCTGTGAGCATTCTTTTACAGTTTTTTTCTGTCGTTGCAAGTGAAAGGCGGAAAAGCCATTTTACGACGCGTGGAAAATGGGCAAGAACGTGAATTAACAAGGTAAAAAGTGTTGCTGGTTAATGCCAGATCTTGTGGCGAAAAACAGCGCTTAAAGGGCAACTGCAGCACTTTTTTGAGAATTTCGTGATATTCAAGGATTCGAATCTAAATAGGCTTTACGTGAAGCATGCCAATTGTTTTTGCACTAGCATTTGAAGTAGTTACGTAATGGACGATTGAATTTTGCGCTGCTGCTCAATGCACTGGAGGTGTGCACGTAAGTTCAGCGTGACGTCCGGAAGGTCTGCCTTACATTACCACTGTCGTCAGCCACACCCTGCCCTGACTCGTTAGACGCTGCCAATCAACTCTCGGCAGGGTTTGCCTTTGATGGCGTTCCTTTTTTTCCTTCAAAGCAGGCGTTTGCGCGTTGGAAATGTATACCGATACCTTCGATGACGTCATCATGCGCCCCCCCCCCTCCCAACTTGGCGTTGTGCGCTGCGGAGAACCTTAAAGGTCGTCCGGATTTGAATCAGGGACTACTTCACTATTTCAAGCGCTAAACCAAAAAGACTTCGCATGCTTTACCTGCAAGTTTCACACATTCTATCATCTCAAGCTCGTGTATTTCTAAAACCTATGCAGTTTCCCTTTTAAATCAGAGGCGGCGGCAAACGCGTCGCATCCCCACACTTCTTTGTCTCGTGTAAGCGCTGCTTTTTTGCTGCGAAAATGCGGTATTTATTTTTCAAACATTTTGTATATGCCATCGCTCGAATGGCACCCTTAACACGATGTCACCCTTCGAACATTTCCAGCGTTTCTTTTTTCCTCCACTTGCGAACTTCGGCTGTATATTCACTTGTGGAATTAAAAAAAAAGGTGTTATCATCTATTGTACTTTTTTTTCTACAAGACAGGCGCTCCAATGACTAGCGCTCTTCCCGCTGCCACACTACTTCTCTGAGCGGCGCATTAGGTAGGCCACGGCTCGCAGTCAATGCCAGGTTAGAGGAAATAGCTGACACATTGCTTCCTAACGTCAGCAGCTGTATAGGTAAAAATAAAATGAACTTAAGTTTCAGAAGCACAGAGTGAAACAAATGTGTACTGAGCGAGCACGAAATGCTGCCGCAGGACTGAACTGGTGCCTTTAAACACTGCGGCTTTACCGCATAGACCCTTGGAAAGAGGGGCGGTGAAGGGACAAGACTCCCTGCTTCCTCTGCCTGCAATTGCTTCAAGAAATGTCAACTTCATGCTTCGCAATCCTTTCTTCATAATGGCAGACATTTCGCTTAATTGCCTATTTGCCATAGCAATGCAGGAAAAACAACATGTAGTGTTCGCCTGCCCTGAGCCTCACTACATGTATTGCCGAGAAAACGGCCCGGCTAAGACGGAGACCTCCGCGATAACATGCATAATAACTGTTCAGTTATTACAAAACTTTCGAAAAAGTCATAAGCCAAGCTTTAATTTCGACATCTGATGTCACGGTTACGTTATACTGACATGACACACTCGGCGAAGTCCTCCAGTGCTCACTGAGTAATTTTTGACTATCGCTACCAACATATATGCTTTGCCAAAATCAGACCTGTGAAATTACATGCGACACACTCAGCATGTTCCGCAAATGGGAAACAAGCACCCTGGTCATGCCGTGAAGCTCTTTTTTTTCGCCGTCATCCATTCGGCAATGAATGGGGAAGGAAAAAAAGAAAAATAATAAATA
Organism: Amblyomma mixtum; assembly: GCF_055824585.1. NCBI lineage: Eukaryota > Metazoa > Arthropoda > Arachnida > Ixodida > Ixodidae > Amblyomma > Amblyomma mixtum. The sequence continues at coordinate 135,549,937 of NC_143019.1, read as the reverse complement.
ACGCTTAGGACATTTACAAATAAAGGGGACAAAAGGGAGAGGCGGCAAAAAGACATGGGGCAGAAATGTCCGCCATGTATCAATTCTGCTGACCGACAGTACCAGGAAGATACATGTCAGGCAAAAGGCGCGAAAAAAAATGTGTTGCGCCTGTCAGTCACACTGATAGCAAAATTGAATGTTGTTACAGGACCTTCAGCTGCGGTGTACTAAAACGTCTCTTGGCGCTGGCGGTATATTATACCCCTGTCACACGGCCAGTTTCAATGGCCATCGAGTCGAGAGCCATCGAGATTTTCGATCGCCATTGAACTCGAGGGAGTTGTGGAGCTGCTACACGGCAAATCTCAATGGCCATTGAAATCGTTCTCGTGTCTTACGCCAAGCTCGTGTGGCGCCACAATCGCTGCTTTCGGTTTCGCGCAAATAACAAAAATATATTGACGAAACTTAACTAAATGTTGAAATACACTTTCTTGCAGTCATAAGGCGCGTTCACACTTGTTCAAAAATCCGGCAAGCGAAGCGGATTCGCTCGCCGCAAAAACTAGGACCTGTTCTCATCTGTTGACGCCCGGGCGAGTTGGAACGGCCGCGCCGCTGCTGCTTCTCGCTTTGCGCACCACGTCGCCGCTCGCGACGTACACAGATACAGTGAGAAAAGAGCATAAATTTATGCTGTCTACGTACCACGAGCGTATGCACGCTTACGTACGCTAAACGCAGGCGCATTCTCACATTGAGTTCAGCGTATGCTAGCAGAGAGGCAAAAATAAACTTAGTCTCTAGTGGCGCCATCTGGTAGTCAAAACGGGAACCATTACTGTCAACAAACCGCCTCTCTTAGGCCTAACAGCGGCAGAATCGTCACTCTAAATAAAAAATAAAGCAAATTTATCACTTATACGTTTTCTTCTAGGCAAGATGAGACGAAGCGAAAGACCGGTGCCCCATTTATGACCAGTGAACGGACAGAAAAAGGCAGCAACAACGAGAGTTCAGTCCGAAGCGAGGGGTCCGGCTTTGAAGGGCGCCGCCATGTTTGTTGTCGTTCGAAGCAATGCTAGCAACCTTGGGCAACGCTCGAAGGCCCTCGAAATCTCGATAGAGTTCCGGGCTGCTCCGTCGACTCGATAGACTATTGACTCGATGGCCATTCAAACTGGCCGTGTAGCAGCGCTCGATCGCCTTCGAGTCGATAGGCTATCGATTCGAGGGCCTTCGAAATGCCCGTGTGACAGGGGTATTAGTTTCAGAAATGGGGGCAACACCTTCCCACGCCATGGGCAAAATCATATGGAACTGAAACCATAAAAATCATGGGCGGTAATCTTTGGGGTAAGCTGCATAAAAAAAAATCACTTGTTTCTCTAACCACAGAGCGCGTTGAAAAAAAAAAGAGAAAAAGAAAGCTCCACGATTTTTTGTTTAATTAAGGCTTGTGACACTTACAAACAGGCTCAGGTTTGCAACCGAGCCCGCTGTGTGCACCGCCATGCAGCGGAGCTTCCCAAGTGCACAGTCCACAGGCACTTGTACTCAGTTTTTAACCAGCGAGTGACCGGCGGTGGGAGTCGAACACCCCACCTCCCGCAGCCGAGACGGGCGTCTTAGCCACTACGCCACGACTGCGGTGATTAATCCTTGACATATAAAAGCATTTTCCTCGGCGATAAGACATTTCCTCCTTTCCAGGCGTGACGTCAGACAAGCTAGCGCAGCGCCACCCGTGACCGCTTAAACCGGCTTACTGACGCTTCGTCCATGCGCGACGCTTTTCATGTTGTAGGCGGCCGTCACGTGGTGATAACTGGTGATGTGGTGCTCGTTCCGCCATTACTTCTGACCGTGGTCGTCATTTCGACTTCGCATTATTCGCCAACCTACCCGTCCATAACATCAAGACGATCTTTTACCACCAGATTTTCTAAGGTCGACGGCTTTCCTCGGCAACTGAAGGCTTCGCTTATAGCGCTGGTTCTCCCTTCACACTGGATTGAGCGCCTACCCTTGGGTCCTGCTTGGCCTACGCACTACACTTCGCAATGACTGTTCCACATGTGCAGCAGAGCTCACGTCTGTTGCCACTGCTCGTGTTCCTGGCAAATATTTCGAGCACTCGCCAAGCACACCTGTCGACGTTTCCAACAACGCCGGCCGTCTACGCAGCTCTGTGCGCATCACAGTCGGTCAGCCTGCAGGAAAAGGAGGTTCCTTTTCTGCGCAGTTTATTGAGTACGAGCAGACAGTACGGGGGGTTGGCTTGATGTGATTGCATTTGTTATCCTGTTGTTGTGTTCGTATTTCAAGCAGGAATGATATGTCATAGGTTTCCTTTGCACGCGTGGTAGTGATTGTTGTGTTTCGATTTTGTATTTTCTAACGCTTTTAAAAGCTTCCCTTTCGTGAATAAAAATTCAGTTGATAGTCTGCGCTTGTGTTGTGTCTTCTTGTTCGCTTTGGTCCTCGTTTCTTTTTGCGCAGCTAAGTGTGAATGGTAAGCCGAAACCCTTTACAAGTTTAACAGCGGAACTGTATGTGGCTAGCTCCTGGTGTGAGTGTCTACGTATAGGGCTGGGGAAACTCGCGGTTAACGTGACCTGGCCGTCACCCACAACGAGGAAACGTCCGAGCATGCCCCACACCCGTGTTAGTAGAGGCTTCTAAGTTTTGTAACGTTCAAAAGCACTAATGAGAAAGTGTAATCGTAGAGACATTTTCTTTTCGGCACGGAGCAAGTTTGTGAATGGACTTCTTTCAACTGGGATTTGAAGCGCCTCGGAGTGGCCGGAGGCGACATTTCAAGCGGGCAGACGAAAGATGGACGGATCAATACCCTGTGAGCATTCTTTTACAGTTTTTTTCTGTCGTTGCAAGTGAAAGGCGGAAAAGCCATTTTACGACGCGTGGAAAATGGGCAAGAACGTGAATTAACAAGGTAAAAAGTGTTGCTGGTTAATGCCAGATCTTGTGGCGAAAAACAGCGCTTAAAGGGCAACTGCAGCACTTTTTTGAGAATTTCGTGATATTCAAGGATTCGAATCTAAATAGGCTTTACGTGAAGCATGCCAATTGTTTTTGCACTAGCATTTGAAGTAGTTACGTAATGGACGATTGAATTTTGCGCTGCTGCTCAATGCACTGGAGGTGTGCACGTAAGTTCAGCGTGACGTCACGGAAGGTCTGCCTTACATTACCACTGTCGTCAGCCACACCCTGCCCTGACTCGTTAGACGCTGCCAATCAACTCTCGGCAGGGTTTGCCTTTGATGGCGTTCCTTTTTTTCCTTCAAAGCAGGCGTTTGCGCGTTGGAAATGTATACCGATACCTTCGATGACGTCATCATGCGCCCCCCCCCCCCTCCCAACTTGGCGTTGTGCGCTGCGGAGAACCTTAAAGGTCGTCCGGATTTGAATCAGGGACTACTTCACTATTTCAAGCGCTAAACCAAAAAGACTTCGCATGCTTTACCTGCAAGTTTCACACATTCTATCATCTCAAGCTCGTGTATTTCTAAAACCTATGCAGTTTCCCTTTTAAATCAGAGGCGGCGGCAAACGCGTCGCATCCCCACACTTCTTTGTCTCGTGTAAGCGCTGCTTTTTTGCTGCGAAAATGCGGTATTTATTTTTCAAACATTTTGTATATGCCATCGCTCGAATGGCACCCTTAACACGATGTCACCCTTCGAACATTTCCAGCGTTTCTTTTTTCCTCCACTTGCGAACTTCGGCTGTATATTCACTTGTGGAATTAAAAAAAAAGGTGTTATCATCTATTGTACTTTTTTTTCTACAAGACAGGCGCTCCAATGACTAGCGCTCTTCCCGCTGCCACACTACTTCTCTGAGCGGCGCATTAGGTAGGCCACGGCTCGCAGTCAATGCCAGGTTAGAGGAAATAGCTGACACATTGCTTCCTAACGTCAGCAGCTGTATAGGTAAAAATAAAATGAACTTAAGTTTCAGAAGCACAGAGTGAAACAAATGTGTACTGAGCGAGCACGAAATGCTGCCGCAGGACTGAACTGGTGCCTTTAAACACTGCGGCTTTACCGCATAGACCCTTGGAAAGAGGGGCGGTGAAGGGACAAGACTCCCTGCTTCCTCTGCCTGCAATTGCTTCAAGAAATGTCAACTTCATGCTTCGCAATCCTTTCTTCATAATGGCAGACATTTCGCTTAATTGCCTATTTGCCATAGCAATGCAGGAAAAACAACATGTAGTGTTCGCCTGCCCTGAGCCTCACTACATGTATTGCCGAGAAAACGGCCCGGCTAAGACGGAGACCTCCGCGATAACATGCATAATAACTGTTCAGTTATTACAAAACTTTCGAAAAAGTCATAAGCCAAGCTTTAATTTCGACATCTGATGTCACGGTTACGTTATACTGACATGACACACTCGGCGAAGTCCTCCAGTGCTCACTGAGTAATTTTTGACTATCGCTACCAACATATATGCTTTGCCAAAATCAGACCTGTGAAATTACATGCGACACACTCAGCATGTTCCGCAAATGGGAAACAAGCACCCTGGTCATGCCGTGAAGCTCTTTTTTTTCGCCGTCATCCATTCGGCAATGAATGGGGAAGGAAAAAAAGAAAAATAATAAATAACGCTTAGGACATTTACAAATAAAGGGGACAAAAGGGAGAGGCGGCAAAAAGACATGGGGCAGAAATGTCCGCCATGTATCAATTCTGCTGACCGACAGTACCAGGAAGATACATGTCAGGCAAAAGGCGCGAAAAAAAATGTGTTGCGCCTGTCAGTCACACTGATAGCAAAATTGAATGTTGTTACAGGACCTTCAGCTGCGGTGTACTAAAACGTCTCTTGGCGCTGGCGGTATATTATACCCCTGTCACACGGCCAGTTTCAATGGCCATCGAGTCGAGAGCCATCGAGATTTTCGATCGCCATTGAACTCGAGGGAGTTGTGGAGCTGCTACACGGCAAATCTCAATGGCCATTGAAATCGTTCTCGTGTCTTACGCCAAGCTCGTGTGGCGCCACAATCGCTGCTTTCGGTTTCGCGCAAATAACAAAAATATATTGACGAAACTTAACTAAATGTTGAAATACACTTTCTTGCAGTCATAAGGCGCGTTCACACTTGTTCAAAAATCCGGCAAGCGAAGCGGATTCGCTCGCCGCAAAAACTAGGACCTGTTCTCATCTGTTGACGCCCGGGCGAGTTGGAACGGCCGCGCCGCTGCTGCTTCTCGCTTTGCGCACCACGTCGCCGCTCGCGACGTACACAGATACAGTGAGAAAAGAGCATAAATTTATGCTGTCTACGTACCACGAGCGTATGCACGCTTACGTACGCTAAACGCAGGCGCATTCTCACATTGAGTTCAGCGTATGCTAGCAGAGAGGCAAAAATAAACTTAGTCTCTAGTGGCGCCATCTGGTAGTCAAAACGGGAACCATTACTGTCAACAAACCGCCTCTCTTAGGCCTAACAGCGGCAGAATCGTCACTCTAAATAAAAAATAAAGCAAATTTATCACTTATACGTTTTCTTCTAGGCAAGATGAGACGAAGCGAAAGACCGGTGCCCCATTTATGACCAGTGAACGGACAGAAAAAGGCAGCAACAACGAGAATTCAGTCCGAAGCGAGGGGTCCGGCTTTGAAGGGCGCCGCCATGTTTGTTGTCGTTCGAAGCAATGCTAGCAACCTTGGGCAACGCTCGAAGGCCCTCGAAATCTCGATAGAGTTCCGGGCTGCTCCGTCGACTCGATAGACTATTGACTCGATGGCCATTCAAACTGGCCGTGTAGCAGCGCTCGATCGCCTTCGAGTCGATAGGCTATCGATTCGAGGGCCTTCGAAATGCCCGTGTGACAGGGGTATTAGTTTCAGAAATGGGGGCAACACCTTCCCACGCCATGGGCAAAATCATATGGAACTGAAACCATAAAAATCATGGGCGGTAATCTTTGGGGTAAGCTGCAAAAAAAAAAATCACTTGTTTCTCTAACCACAGAGCGCGTTGAAAAAAAAAAAGAGAAAAAGAAAGCTCCACGATTTTTTGTTTAATTAAGGCTTGTGACACTTACAAACAGGCTCAGGTTTGCAACCGAGCCCGCTGTGTGCACCGCCATGCAGCGGAGCTTCCCAAGTGCACAGTCCACAGGCACTTGTACTCAGTTTTTAACCAGCGAGTGACCGGCGGTGGGAGTCGAACACCCCACCTCCCGCAGCCGAGACGGGCGTCTTAGCCACTACGCCACGACTGCGGTGATTAATCCTTGACATATAAAAGCATTTTCCTCGGCGATAAGACATTTCCTCCTTTCCAGGCGTGACGTCAGACAAGCTAGCGCAGCGCCACCCGTGACCGCTTAAACCGGCTTACTGACGCTTCGTCCATGCGCGACGCTTTTCATGTTGTAGGCGGCCGTCACGTGGTGATAACTGGTGATGTGGTGCTCGTTCCGCCATTACTTCTGACCGTGGTCGTCATTTCGACTTCGCATTATTCGCCAACCTACCCGTCCATAACATCAAGACGATCTTTTACCACCAGATTTTCTAAGGTCGACGGCTTTCCTCGGCAACTGAAGGCTTCGCTTATAGCGCTGGTTCTCCCTTCACACTGGATTGAGCGCCTACCCTTGGGTCCTGCTTGGCCTACGCACTACACTTCGCAATGACTGTTCCACATGTGCAGCAGAGCTCACGTCTGTTGCCACTGCTCGTGTTCCTGGCAAATATTTCGAGCACTCGCCAAGCACACCTGTCGACGTTTCCAACAACGCCGGCCGTCTACGCAGCTCTGTGCGCATCACAGTCGGTCAGCCTGCAGGAAAAGGAGGTTCCTTTTCTGCGCAGTTTATTGAGTACGAGCAGACAGTACGGGGGGTTGGCTTGATGTGATTGCATTTGTTATCCTGTTGTTGTGTTCGTATTTCAAGCAGGAATGATATGTCATAGGTTTCCTTTGCACGCGTGGTAGTGATTGTTGTGTTTCGATTTTGTATTTTCTAACGCTTTTAAAAGCTTCCCTTTCGTGAATAAAAATTCAGTTGATAGTCTGCGCTTGTGTTGTGTCTTCTTGTTCGCTTTGGTCCTCGTTTCTTTTTGCGCAGCTAAGTGTGAATGGTAAGCCGAAACCCTTTACAAGTTTAACAGCGGAACTGTATGTGGCTAGCTCCTGGTGTGAGCGTCTACGTATAGGGCTGGGGAAACTCGCGGTTAACGTGACCTGGCCGTCACCCACAACGAGGAAACGTCCGAGCATGCCCCACACCCGTGTTAGTAGAGGCTTCTAAGTTTTGTAACGTTCAAAAGCACTAATGAGAAAGTGTAATCGTAGAGACATTTTCTTTTCGGCACGGAGCAAGTTTGTGAATGGACTTCTTTCAACTGGGATTTGAAGCGCCTCGGAGTGGCCGGAGGCGACATTTCAAGCGGGCAGACGAAAGATGGACGGATCAATACCCTGTGAGCATTCTTTTACAGTTTTTTTCTGTCGTTGCAAGTGAAAGGTGGAAAAGCCATTTTACGACGCGTGGAAAATGGGCAAGAACGTGAATTAACAAGGTAAAAAGTGTTGCTGGTTAATGCCAGATCTTGTGGCGAAAAACAGCGCTTAAAGGGCAACTGCAGCACTTTTTTGAGAATTTCGTGATATTCAAGGATTCGAATCTAAATAGGCTTTACGTGAAGCATGCCAATTGTTTTTGCACTAGCATTTGAAGTAGTTACGTAATGGACGATTGAATTTTGCGCTGCTGCTCAATGCACTGGAGGTGTGCACGTAAGTTCAGCGTGACGTCACGGAAGGTCTGCCTTACATTACCACTGTCGTCAGCCACACCCTGCCCTGACTCGTTAGACGCTGCCAATCAACTCTCGGCAGGGTTTGCCTTTGATGGCGTTCCTTTTTTTCCTTCAAAGCAGGCGTTTGCGCGTTGGAAATGTATACCGATACCTTCGATGACGTCATCATGCGCCCCCCCCCCCCCTCCCAACTTGGCGTTGTGCGCTGCGGAGAACCTTAAAGGTCGTCCGGATTTGAATCAGGGACTACTTCACTATTTCAAGCGCTAAACCAAAAAGACTTCGCATGCTTTACCTGCAAGTTTCACACATTCTATCATCTCAAGCTCGTGTATTTCTAAAACCTATGCAGTTTCCCTTTTAAATCAGAGGCGGCGGCAAACGCGTCGCATCCCCACACTTCTTTGTCTCGTGTAAGCGCTGCTTTTTTGCTGCGAAAATGCGGTATTTATTTTTCAAACATTTTGTATATGCCATCGCTCGAATGGCACCCTTAACACGATGTCACCCTTCGAACATTTCCAGCGTTTCTTTTTTCCTCCACTTGCGAACTTCGGCTGTATATTCACTTGTGGAATTAAAAAAAAAGGTGTTATCATCTATTGTACTTTTTTTTCTACAAGACAGGCGCTCCAATGACTAGCGCTCTTCCCGCTGCCACACTACTTCTCTGAGCGGCGCATTAGGTAGGCCACGGCTCGCAGTCAATGCCAGGTTAGAGGAAATAGCTGACACATTGCTTCCTAACGTCAGCAGCTGTATAGGTAAAAATAAAATGAACTTAAGTTTCAGAAGCACAGAGTGAAACAAATGTGTACTGAGCGAGCACGAAATGCTGCCGCAGGACTGAACTGGTGCCTTTAAACACTGCGGCTTTACCGCATAGACCCTTGGAAAGAGGGGCGGTGAAGGGACAAGACTCCCTGCTTCCTCTGCCTGCAATTGCTTCAAGAAATGTCAACTTCATGCTTCGCAATCCTTTCTTCATAATGGCAGACATTTCGCTTAATTGCCTATTTGCCATAGCAATGCAGGAAAAACAACATGTAGTGTTCGCCTGCCCTGAGCCTCACTACATGTATTGCCGAGAAAACGGCCCGGCTAAGACGGAGACCTCCGCGATAACATGCATAATAACTGTTCAGTTATTACAAAACTTTCGAAAAAGTCATAAGCCAAGCTTTAATTTCGACATCTGATGTCACGGTTACGTTATACTGACATGACACACTCGGCGAAGTCCTCCAGTGCTCACTGAGTAATTTTTGACTATCGCTACCAACATATATGCTTTGCCAAAATCAGACCTGTGAAATTACATGCGACACACTCAGCATGTTCCGCAAATGGGAAACAAGCACCCTGGTCATGCCGTGAAGCTCTTTTTTTTCGCCGTCATCCATTCGGCAATGAATGGGGAAGGAAAAAAAGAAAAATAATAAATAACGCTTAGGACATTTACAAATAAAGGGGACAAAAGGGAGAGGCGGCAAAAAGACATGGGGCAGAAATGTCCGCCATGTATCAATTCTGCTGACCGACAGTACCAGGAAGATACATGTCAGGCAAAAGGCGCGAAAAAAAATGTGTTGCGCCTGTCAGTCACACTGATAGCAAAATTGAATGTTGTTACAGGACCTTCAGCTGCGGTGTACTAAAACGTCTCTTGGCGCTGGCGGTATATTATACCCCTGTCACACGGCCAGTTTCAATGGCCATCGAGTCGAGAGCCATCGAGATTTTCGATCGCCATTGAACTCGAGGGAGTTGTGGAGCTGCTACACGGCAAATCTCAATGGCCATTGAAATCGTTCTCGTGTCTTACGCCAAGCTCGTGTGGCGCCACAATCGCTGCTTTCGGTTTCGCGCAAATAACAAAAATATATTGACGAAACTTAACTAAATGTTGAAATACACTTTCTTGCAGTCATAAGGCGCGTTCACACTTGTTCAAAAATCCGGCAAGCGAAGCGGATTCGCTCGCCGCAAAAACTAGGACCTGTTCTCATCTGTTGACGCCCGGGCGAGTTGGAACGGCCGCGCCGCTGCTGCTTCTCGCTTTGCGCACCACGTCGCCGCTCGCGACGTACACAGATACAGTGAGAAAAGAGCATAAATTTATGCTGTCTACGTACCACGAGCGTATGCACGCTTACGTACGCTAAACGCAGGCGCATTCTCACATTGAGTTCAGCGTATGCTAGCAGAGAGGCAAAAATAAACTTAGTCTCTAGTGGCGCCATCTGGTAGTCAAAACGGGAACCATTACTGTCAACAAACCGCCTCTCTTAGGCCTAACAGCGGCAGAATCGTCACTCTAAATAAAAAATAAAGCAAATTTATCACTTATACGTTTTCTTCTAGGCAAGATGAGACGAAGCGAAAGACCGGTGCCCCATTTATGACCAGTGAACGGACAGAAAAAGGCAGCAACAACGAGAATTCAGTCCGAAGCGAGGGGTCCGGCTTTGAAGGGCGCCGCCATGTTTGTTGTCGTTCGAAGCAATGCTAGCAACCTTGGGCAACGCTCGAAGGCCCTCGAAATCTCGATAGAGTTCCGGGCTGCTCCGTCGACTCGATAGACTATTGACTCGACGGCCATTCAAACTGGCCGTGTAGCAGCGCTCGATCGCCTTCGAGTCGATAGGCTATCGATTCGAGGGCCTTCGAAATGCCCGTGTGACAGGGGTATTAGTTTCAGAAATGGGGGCAACACCTTCCCACGCCATGGGCAAAATCATATGGAACTGAAACCATAAAAATCATGGGCGGTAATCTTTGGGGTAAGCTGCAAAAAAAAAAAAATCACTTGTTTCTCTAACCACAGAGCACGTTGAAAAAAAAAAAAGAGAAAAAGAAAGCTCCACGATTTTTTGTTTAATTAAGGCTTGTGAGACTTACAAACAGGCTCAGGTTTGCAACCGAGCCCGCTGTGTGCACCGCCATGCAGCGGAGCTTCCCAAGTGCACAGTCCACAGGCACTTGTACTCAGTTTTTAACCAGCGAGTGACCGGCGGTGGGAGTCGAACACCCCACCTCCCGCAGCCGAGACGGGCGTCTCTACGCCACGACTGCGGTGATTAATCCTTGACATATAAAAGCATTTTCCTCGGCGATAAGACATTTCCTCCTTTCCAGGCGTGACGTCAGACAAGCTAGCGCAGCGCCACCCGTGACCGCTTAAACCGGCTTACTGACGCTTCGTCCATGCGCGACGCTTTTCATGTTGTAGGCGGCCGTCACGTGGTGATAACTGGTGATGTGGTGCTCGTTCCGCCATTACTTCTGACCGTGGTCGTCATTTCGACTTCGCATTATTCGCCAACCTACCCGTCCATAACATCAAGACGATCTTTTACCACCAGATTTTCTAAGGTCGACGGCTTTCCTCGGCAACTGAAGGCTTCGCTTATAGCGCTGGTTCTCCCTTCACACTGGATTGAGCGCCTACCCTTGGGTCCTGCTTGGCCTACGCACTACACTTCGCAATGACTGTTCCACATGTGCAGCAGAGCTCACGTCTGTTGCCACTGCTCGTGTTCCTGGCAAATATTTCGAGCACTCGCCAAGCACACCTGTCGACGTTTCCAACAACGCCGGCCGTCTACGCAGCTCTGTGCGCATCACAGTCGGTCAGCCTGCAGGAAAAGGAGGTTCCTTTTCTGCGCAGTTTATTGAGTACGAGCAGACAGTACGGGGGGTTGGCTTGATGTGATTGCATTTGTTATCCTGTTGTTGTGTTCGTATTTCAAGCAGGAATGATATGTCATAGGTTTCCTTTGCACGCGTGGTAGTGATTGTTGTGTTTCGATTTTGTATTTTCTAACGCTTTTAAAAGCTTCCCTTTCGTGAATAAAAATTCAGTTGATAGTCTGCGCTTGTGTTGTGTCTTCTTGTTCGCTTTGGTCCTCGTTTCTTTTTGCGCAGCTAAGTGTGAATGGTAAGCCGAAACCCTTTACAAGTTTAACAGCGGAACTGTATGTGGCTAGCTCCTGGTGTGAGCGTCTACGTATAGGGCTGGGGAAACTCGCGGTTAACGTGACCTGGCCGTCACCCACAACGAGGAAACGTCCGAGCATGCCCCACACCCGTGTTAGTAGAGGCTTCTAAGTTTTGTAACGTTCAAAAGCACTAATGAGAAAGTGTAATCGTAGAGACATTTTCTTTTCGGCACGGAGCAAGTTTGTGAATGGACTTCTTTCAACTGGGATTTGAAGCGCCTCGGAGTGGCCGGAGGCGACATTTCAAGCGGGCAGACGAAAGATGGACGGATCAATACCCTGTGAGCATTCTTTTACAGTTTTTTTCTGTCGTTGCAAGTGAAAGGCGGAAAAGCCATTTTACGACGCGTGGAAAATGGGCAAGAACGTGAATTAACAAGGTAAAAAGTGTTGCTGGTTAATGCCAGATCTTGTGGCGAAAAACAGCGCTTAGAGGGCAACTGCAGCACTTTTTTGAGAATTTCGTGATATTCAAGGATTCGAATCTAAATAGGCTTTACGTGAAGCATGCCAATTGTTTTTGCACTAGCATTTGAAGTAGTTACGTAATGGACGATTGAATTTTGCGCTGCTGCTCAATGCACTGGAGGTGTGCACGTAAGTTCAGCGTGACGTCACGGAAGGTCTGCCTTACATTACCACTGTCGTCAGCCACACCCTGCCCTGACTCGTTAGACGCTGCCAATCAACTCTCGGCAGGGTTTGCCTTTGATGGCGTTCCTTTTTTTCCTTCAAAGCAGGCGTTTGCGCGTTGGAAATGTATACCGATACCTTCGATGACGTCATCATGCGCCCCCCCCCCCCCCCTCCCAACTTGGCGTTGTGCGCTGCGGAGAACCTTAAAGGTCGTCCGGATTTGAATCAGGGACTACTTCACTATTTCAAGCGCTAAACCAAAAAGACTTCGCATGCTTTACGTGCAAGTTTCACACATTCTATCATCTCAAGCTCGTGTATTTCTAAAACCTATGCAGTTTCCCTTTTAAATCAGAGGCGGCGGCAAACGCGTCGCATCCCCACACTTCTTTGTCTCGTGTAAGCGCTGCTTTTTTGCTGCGAAAATGCGGTATTTATTTTTCAAACATTTTGTATATGCCATCGCTCGAATGGCACCCTTAACACGATGTCACCCTTCGAACATTTCCAGCGTTTCTTTTTTCCTCCACTTGCGAACTTCGGCTGTATATTCACTTGTGGAATTAAAAAAAAAGGTGTTATCATCTATTGTACTTTTTTTTCTACAAGACAGGCGCTCCAATGACTAGCGCTCTTCCCGCTGCCACACTACTTCTCTGAGCGGCGCATTAGGTAGGCCACGGCTCGCAGTCAATGCCAGGTTAGAGGAAATAGCTGACACATTGCTTCCTAACGTCAGCAGCTGTATAGGTAAAAATAAAATGAACTTAAGTTTCAGAAGCACAGAGTGAAACAAATGTGTACTGAGCGAGCACGAAATGCTGCCGCAGGACTGAACTGGTGCCTTTAAACACTGCGGCTTTACCGCATAGACCCTTGGAAAGAGGGGCGGTGAAGGGACAAGACTCCCTGCTTCCTCTGCCTGCAATTGCTTCAAGAAATGTCAACTTCATGCTTCGCAATCCTTTCTTCATAATGGCAGACATTTCGCTTAATTGCCTATTTGCAATAGCAATGCAGGAAAAACAACATGTAGTGTTCGCCTGCCCTGAGCCTCACTACATGTATTGCCGAGAAAACGGCCCGGCTAAGACGGAGACCTCCGCGATAACATGCATAATAACTGTTCAGTTATTACAAAACTTTCGAAAAAGTCATAAGCCAAGCTTTAATTTCGACATCTGATGTCACGGTTACGTTATACTGACATGACACACTCGGCGAAGTCCTCCAGTGCTCACTGAGTAATTTTTGACTATCGCTACCAACATATATGCTTTGCCAAAATCAGACCTGTGAAATTACATGCGACACACTCAGCATGTTCCGCAAATGGGAAACAAGCACCCTGGTCATGCCGTGAAGCTCTTTTTTTTCGCCGTCATCCATTCGGCAATGAATGGGGAAGGAAAAAAAGAAAAATAATAAATAACGCTTAGGACATTTACAAATAAAGGGGACAAAAGGGAGAGGCGGCAAAAAGACATGGGGCAGAAATGTCCGCCATGTATCAATTCTGCTGACCGACAGTACCAGGAAGATACATGTCAGGCAAAAGGCGCGAAAAAAAATGTGTTGCGCCTGTCAGTCACACTGATAGCAAAATTGAATGTTGTTACAGGACCTTCAGCTGCGGTGTACTAAAACGTCTCTTGGCGCTGGCGGTATATTATACCCCTGTCACACGGCCAGTTTCAATGGCCATCGAGTCGAGAGCCATCGAGATTTTCGATCGCCATTGAACTCGAGGGAGTTGTGGAGCTGCTACACGGCAAATCTCAATGGCCATTGAAATCGTTCTCGTGTCTTACGCCAAGCTCGTGTGGCGCCACAATCGCTGCTTTCGGTTTCGCGCAAATAACAAAAATATATTGACGAAACTTAACTAAATGTTGAAATACACTTTCTTGCAGTCATAAGGCGCGTTCACACTTGTTCAAAAATCCGGCAAGCGAAGCGGATTCGCTCGCCGCAAAAACTAGGACCTGTTCTCATCTGTTGACGCCCGGGCGAGTTGGAACGGCCGCGCCGCTGCTGCTTCTCGCTTTGCGCACCACGTCGCCGCTCGCGACGTACACAGATACAGTGAGAAAAGAGCATAAATTTATGCTGTCTACGTACCACGAGCGTATGCACGCTTACGTACGCTAAACGCAGGCGCATTCTCACATTGAGTTCAGCGTATGCTAGCAGAGAGGCAAAAATAAACTTAGTCTCTAGTGGCGCCATCTGGTAGTCAAAACGGGAACCATTACTGTCAACAAACCGCCTCTCTTAGGCCTAACAGCGGCAGAATCGTCACTCTAAATAAAAAATAAAGCAAATTTATCACTTATACGTTTTCTTCTAGGCAAGATGAGACGAAGCGAAAGACCGGTGCCCCATTTATGACCAGTGAACGGACAGAAAAAGGCAGCAACAACGAGAATTCAGTCCGAAGCGAGGGGTCCGGCTTTGAAGGGCGCCGCCATGTTTGTTGTCGTTCGAAGCAATGCTAGCAACCTTGGGCAACGCTCGAAGGCCCTCGAAATCTCGATAGAGTTCCGGGCTGCTCCGTCGACTCGATAGACTATTGACTCGATGGCCATTCAAAC
Organism: Amblyomma mixtum; assembly: GCF_055824585.1. NCBI lineage: Eukaryota > Metazoa > Arthropoda > Arachnida > Ixodida > Ixodidae > Amblyomma > Amblyomma mixtum. Next base: position 135,534,905 of record NC_143019.1, on the reverse strand, counting down.
TGGCCGTGTAGCAGCGCTCGATCGCCTTCGAGTCGATAGGCTATCGATTCGAGGGCCTTCGAAATGCCCGTGTGACAGGGGTATTAGTTTCAGAAATGGGGGCAACACCTTCCCACGCCATGGGCAAAATCATATGGAACTGAAACCATAAAAATCATGGGCGGTAATCTTTGGGGTAAGCTGCAAAAAAAAAAAAATCACTTGTTTCTCTAACCACAGAGCGCGTTGAAAAAAAAAAAGAGAAAAAGAAAGCTCCACGATTTTTTGTTTAATTAAGGCTTGTGACACTTACAAACAGGCTCAGGTTTGCAACCGAGCCCGCTGTGTGCACCGCCATGCAGCGGAGCTTCCCAAGTGCACAGTCCACAGGCACTTGTACTCAGTTTTTAACCAGCGAGTGACCGGCGGTGGGAGTCGAACACCCCACCTCCCGCAGCCGAGACGGGCGTCTTAGCCACTACGCCACGACTGCGGTGATTAATCCTTGACATATAAAAGCATTTTCCTCGGCGATAAGACATTTCCTCCTTTCCAGGCGTGACGTCAGACAAGCTAGCGCAGCGCCACCCGTGACCGCTTAAACCGGCTTACTGACGCTTCGTCCATGCGCGACGCTTTTCATGTTGTAGGCGGCCGTCACGTGGTGATAACTGGTGATGTGGTGCTCGTTCCGCCATTACTTCTGACCGTGGTCGTCATTTCGACTTCGCATTATTCGCCAACCTACCCGTCCATAACATCAAGACGATCTTTTACCACCAGATTTTCTAAGGTCGACGGCTTTCCTCGGCAACTGAAGGCTTCGCTTATAGCGCTGGTTCTCCCTTCACACTGGATTGAGCGCCTACCCTTGGGTCCTGCTTGGCCTACGCACTACACTTCGCAATGACTGTTCCACATGTGCAGCAGAGCTCACGTCTGTTGCCACTGCTCGTGTTCCTGGCAAATATTTCGAGCACTCGCCAAGCACACCTGTCGACGTTTCCAACAACGCCGGCCGTCTACGCAGCTCTGTGCGCATCACAGTCGGTCAGCCTGCAGGAAAAGGAGGTTCCTTTTCTGCGCAGTTTATTGAGTACGAGCAGACAGTACGGGGGGTTGGCTTGATGTGATTGCATTTGTTATCCTGTTGTTGTGTTCGTATTTCAAGCAGGAATGATATGTCATAGGTTTCCTTTGCACGCGTGGTAGTGATTGTTGTGTTTCGATTTTGTATTTTCTAACGCTTTTAAAAGCTTCCCTTTCGTGAATAAAAATTCAGTTGATAGTCTGCGCTTGTGTTGTGTCTTCTTGTTCGCTTTGGTCCTCGTTTCTTTTTGCGCAGCTAAGTGTGAATGGTAAGCCGAAACCCTTTACAAGTTTAACAGCGGAACTGTATGTGGCTAGCTCCTGGTGTGAGCGTCTACGTATAGGGCTGGGGAAACTCGCGGTTAACGTGACCTGGCCGTCACCCACAACGAGGAAACGTCCGAGCATGCCCCACACCCGTGTTAGTAGAGGCTTCTAAGTTTTGTAACGTTCAAAAGCACTAATGAGAAAGTGTAATCGTAGAGACATTTTCTTTTCGGCACGGAGCAAGTTTGTGAATGGACTTCTTTCAACTGGGATTTGAAGCGCCTCGGAGTGGCCGGAGGCGACATTTCAAGCGGGCAGACGAAAGATGGACGGATCAATACCCTGTGAGCATTCTTTTACAATTTTTTTCTGTCGTTGCAAGTGAAAGGCGGAAAAGCCATTTTACGACGCGTGGAAAATGGGCAAGAACGTGAATTAACAAGGTAAAAAGTGTTGCTGGTTAATGCCAGATCTTGTGGCGAAAAACAGCGCTTAAAGGGCAACTGCAGCACTTTTTTGAGAATTTCGTGATATTCAAGGATTCGAATCTAAATAGGCTTTACGTGAAGCATGCCAATTGTTTTTGCACTAGCATTTGAAGTAGTTACATAATGGACGATTGAATTTTGCGCTGCTGCTCAATGCACTGGAGGTGTGCACGTAAGTTCAGCGTGACGTCACGGAAGGTCTGCCTTACATTACCACTGTCGTCAGCCACACCCTGCCCTGACTCGTTAGACGCTGCCAATCAACTCTCGGCAGGGTTTGCCTTTGATGGCGTTCCTTTTTTTCCTTCAAAGCAGGCGTTTGCGCGTTGGAAATGTATACCGATACCTTCGATGACGTCATCATGCGCCCCCCCCCCCCCCCCCTCCCAACTTGGCGTTGTGCGCTGCGGAGAACCTTAAAGGTCGTCCGGATTTGAATCAGGGACTACTTCACTATTTCAAGCGCTAAACCAAAAAGACTTCGCATGCTTTACCTGCAAGTTTCACACATTCTATCATCTCAAGCTCGTGTATTTCTAAAACCTATGCAGTTTCCCTTTTAAATCAGAGGCGGCGGCAAACGCGTCGCATCCCCACACTTCTTTGTCTCGTGTAAGCGCTGCTTTTTTGCTGCGAAAATGCGGTATTTATTTTTCAAACATTTTGTATATGCCATCGCTCGAATGGCACCCTTAACACGATGTCACCCTTCGAACATTTCCAGCGTTTCTTTTTTCCTCCACTTGCGAACTTCGGCTGTATATTCACTTGTGGAATTAAAAAAAAAGGTGTTATCATCTATTGTACTTTTTTTTCTACAAGACAGGCGCTCCAATGACTAGCGCTCTTCCCGCTGCCACACTACTTCTCTGAGCGGCGCATTAGGTAGGCCACGGCTCGCAGTCAATGCCAGGTTAGAGGAAATAGCTGACACATTGCTTCCTAACGTCAGCAGCTGTATAGGTAAAAATAAAATGAACTTAAGTTTCAGAAGCACAGAGTGAAACAAATGTGTACTGAGCGAGCACGAAATGCTGCCGCAGGACTGAACTGGTGCCTTTAAACACTGCGGCTTTACCGCATAGACCCTTGGAAAGAGGGGCGGTGAAGGGACAAGACTCCCTGCTTCCTCTGCCTGCAATTGCTTCAAGAAATGTCAACTTCATGCTTCGCAATCCTTTCTTCATAATGGCAGACATTTCGCTTAATTGCCTATTTGCCATAGCAATGCAGGAAAAACAACATGTAGTGTTCGCCTGCCCTGAGCCTCACTACATGTATTGCCGAGAAAACGGCCCGGCTAAGACGGAGACCTCCGCGATAACATGCATAATAACTGTTCAGTTATTACAAAACTTTCGAAAAAGTCATAAGCCAAGCTTTAATTTCGACATCTGATGTCACGGTTACGTTATACTGACATGACACACTCGGCGAAGTCCTCCAGTGCTCACTGAGTAATTTTTGACTATCGCTACCAACATATATGCTTTGCCAAAATCAGACCTGTGAAATTACATGCGACACACTCAGCATGTTCCGCAAATGGGAAACAAGCACCCTGGTCATGCCGTGAAGCTCTTTTTTTTCGCCGTCATCCATTCGGCAATGAATGGGGAAGGAAAAAAAGAAAAATAATAAATAACGCTTAGGACATTTACAAATAAAGGGGACAAAAGGGAGAGGCGGCAAAAAGACATGGGGCAGAAATGTCCGCCATGTATCAATTCTGCTGACCGACAGTACCAGGAAGATACATGTCAGGCAAAAGGCGCGAAAAAAAATGTGTTGCGCCTGTCAGTCACACTGATAGCAAAATTGAATGTTGTTACAGGACCTTCAGCTGCGGTGTACTAAAACGTCTCTTGGCGCTGGCGGTATATTATACCCCTGTCACACGGCCAGTTTCAATGGCCATCGAGTCGAGAGCCATCGAGATTTTCGATCGCCATTGAACTCGAGGGAGTTGTGGAGCTGCTACACGGCAAATCTCAATGGCCATTGAAATCGTTCTCGTGTCTTACGCCAAGCTCGTGTGGCGCCACAATCGCTGCTTTCGGTTTCGCGCAAATAACAAAAATATATTGACGAAACTTAACTAAATGTTGAAATACACTTTCTTGCAGTCATAAGGCGCGTTCACACTTGTTCAAAAATCCGGCAAGCGAAGCGGATTCGCTCGCCGCAAAAACTAGGACCTGTTCTCATCTGTTGACGCCCGGGCGAGTTGGAACGGCCGCGCCGCTGCTGCTTCTCGCTTTGCGCACCACGTCGCCGCTCGCGACGTACACAGATACAGTGAGAAAAGAGCATAAATTTATGCTGTCTACGTACCACGAGCGTATGCACGCTTACGTACGCTAAACGCAGGCGCATTCTCACATTGAGTTCAGCGTATGCTAGCAGAGAGGCAAAAATAAACTTAGTCTCTAGTGGCGCCATCTGGTAGTCAAAACGGGAACCATTACTGTCAACAAACCGCCTCTCTTAGGCCTAACAGCGGCAGAATCGTCACTCTAAATAAAAAATAAAGCAAATTTATCACTTATACGTTTTCTTCTAGGCAAGATGAGACGAAGCGAAAGACCGGTGCCCCATTTATGACCAGTGAACGGACAGAAAAAGGCAGCAACAACGAGAATTCAGTCCGAAGCGAGGGGTCCGGCTTTGAAGGGCGCCGCCATGTTTGTTGTCGTTCGAAGCAATGCTAGCAACCTTGGGCAACGCTCGAAGGCCCTCGAAATCTCGATAGAGTTCCGGGCTGCTCCGTCGACTCGATAGACTATTGACTCGATGGCCATTCAAACTGGCCGTGTAGCAGCGCTCGATCGCCTTCGAGTCGATAGGCTATCGATTCGAGGGCCTTCGAAATGCCCGTGTGACAGGGGTATTAGTTTCAGAAATGGGGGCAACACCTTCCCACGCCATGGGCAAAATCATATGGAACTGAAACCATAAAAATCATGGGCGGTAATCTTTGGGGTAAGCTGCAAAAAAAAAAAAATCACTTGTTTCTCTAACCACAGAGCGCGTTGAAAAAAAAAAGAGAAAAAGAAAGCTCCACGATTTTTTGTTTAATTAAGGCTTGTGACACTTACAAACAGGCTCAGGTTTGCAACCGAGCCCGCTGTGTGCACCGCCATGCAGCGGAGCTTCCCAAGTGCACAGTCCACAGGCACTTGTACTCAGTTTTTAACCAGCGAGTGACCGGCGGTGGGAGTCGAACACCCCACCTCCCGCAGCCGAGACGGGCGTCTTAGCCACTACGCCACGACTGCTTTTTTTTTTTTTTTTTTCTTTATTGCCTTCAAGAAAACAACACAACATCTACATACACCAAACTGAAAACCAGCAACCTGCCAGATCTTCCTGGCAGGCCTTGTCAAGTTTAAAATTCTCTCAACAGAGCCAAATTTTCCATCCTGGGTAGCCAATCGGGTACACATGCTTGTAGTTTCATTACTTCCACAAATCTACGTACATTTTCCCGAAAATACATGCGGGCTGGTCTCGCGTCAGAATCGCAGTAATACCCCGCCATTCTGGAGCGCCATATACTATGGAGGCCCCAGAGCATTACCTGATCAAACGGAAACCCGTCCTGGTTTTCAATTGCCAAATATCTGATACCGTAGGGATGAAGCGGCAGCTCTTTTTTAATTGTTCGTTGCAAAACATCCCAAAAAAACACCCCCTCCCAACAGTGAAGAAACACATGGTCTATTGTTTCGGGACACTTGCAGATTAGGCAATGCGAACCCCACGGTAGGAATAAACCCCTTCCCTCTAAAAACCTTTTAACTGAGAGTGTTTCCGTATGTAACTTGAAGAAGAAAGTTTTGGTTCCTGGCTGTACTTGCATTCTTTTTACTCTTTTCAGAACATCCCCTCCGTGGCCTCCATCGTACAAAGCTCTGTACATTGGCACTGGAAAAACAACATCACACAGATCTGCGTATAGCTTTCTCCGCTTCACGTCACTTAAATATTCTTTCGAAAAACGCACAACCAGAAATTTAACGCTATCAGCAACTTCTCTGAAGTAACCTAAAGTTCTTCCGGAAAAATAATTTGTTCCCACCACAAAATCAGGCAAAACACGGGTCAACCTTAGTTGACACATAGTTCTCAAAAAAGGGTCACGCACATCTCGGAAAAAGAAAAACCTGTTTACAAGCTGGCGCAGAAACAGATGTCCTAGCCCAAGGCCACCATCTTTCACACGTCTAAACAAATTCGTCCGTCGGCACCGTTCCCAGGTCGAGGACCAAACAAAAACAGCTAAAATGCGATGTATCTTCTGTACATTTGCCCGGGAACAGTGCAACACTTGCATGACGTACCACAGTTTGCTTAAAAAGAACAAGTTACACACCGTCGCTCTCGCAAAGATTGATAAATGTGCCCCCTTCCATCTATCTGATTTTTCCCGTAGTTCGTGCGCTTGTTCTTTCCAATATGCATCACTGTCCCGGTAGCAATTTAGTGGCACTCCTAGGTATTTTGGGGGGATAGTTACCCAAGTCACATTCGCAAAACGATCTGGGGTTGATGGCCAACCCCCATGCCAAAGTCCCTGGCACTTTGCCCAGTTCACTTTACTTCCGGTTGCCTTCCTGAAACTGTCAACAGACACAACAGCCTCCCGTATGCTCTGCTGATTCACAGCAAACACCGCTAGGTCATCCGCGTACGCAAGCAACTTGACTTCAGCTGCCTGCAACCTAAAACCTTGAACAGCCTCGTTCTTAATAATGTTCAAACATAGTGCCTCTATATAAATGGCAAACAAAAGTGGACTGAGGGGGCAGCCCTGGCGTACCGAACGTTGCACCCGAATGGGGGCCCCCAGACTCTTGTTTATAATTAATCTCGTAGTGCAGCCGCGGTACGCCATGGCCACGCCCTCTCGAATTACTGAACCTACATTCGCGTGGTCCAGAATACAGAGCAAAATTTCGTGGGCTACACAGTCAAATGCCTTTTCGAGGTCTAGTTGGAGGATGGCCACACAGTCATTAGTCAGATCACAACACTCCAGAACCGATCTTGCCGTGTGAATGTTAGTCATAATTGATCTCCCCTTTATCCCGCACGTTTGGTGAGGGCCAACAATATCCTGAATTACTGACTGCAGTCTCCTTGCTAGCACTTTCATTAATATTTTATAATCGACATTAGTCAAGGAAATTGGCCTGTAAGCTGTGACCTGCTGGAGCTTTTCCTCGTTATTTGTCTTTGGAATTAGAATAGTGTGAGATAACCCGTATGACAGCGGCAATCTGTTTATTTCGTAGGCTTCTTTGAACAACGCAGTCAATATTGGCGCTATTTCGTTCTTAAACCCCTTATAGAAGGCTGCACTTAGGCCGTCTGGCCCAGGCGACTTTCCCATATTTAAACTATCGATTGCTTTTTCGACCTCGAGTTCTGTGATTGGCATCTCTAATCTTTCCTTCGTGTCCTCGTCAAGTCGTGGCATAGCGATAAGAAACTTTTCTTTGAACGCGTTTATGTCGACCTTCTGTTTGTTAAACAGCTGCTGATAATACTGGAAGAAGCCTTGTCTGATATGTTCGTCATCTGACGATAGCATGCCGCCCCATTCAATCTTATCAATATGATTTTTTTCCGCATGCGCCTTTTCCAAAGCCAGTGCTCTTTTCGAGGGCGTCTCGCCCATGTCCCAACTTTCCGCCCTTGCCCGCACTAACGCTCCTTGGTATCTGTCTTCTTCCATCAACGCAAGCTGTTCTTTTATTTTCCTAATATCTTCTATCCATGTGCCGGGAGCGTTACATTCTTGCTCATGTAGTTTTTCCAGCAAAGCCTTTAGCTGGGTTTCTTTAATTTTCTCCTGGTACCGCAGGCAACTGGACCTATCAATGGCTTTTATTTTAATCTGTTCTTTGCACATCTCCCATTGCTTCCAGATTTCGTACAATGTGCCCGGCCTTACTTTAATGAGTTCATTTAGTACAACCCGTCTAAAGGTCTCATCAATGAGCAATTTGTTGTTAAATTTCCATAACTCCCAGCTAAATACATTCCTTCGTTTTTTGGTGCCGAATACGCATTTCACTAAACAGTGATCCGTGAATGTCATGGGCACAACTTGGTATTCAGTGCATACGGGAATCAAATCCAGCGACACGTAAATTCTGTCAAGGCGTGCGTGGCTCGCACCTTGGAAATGCGTGTACTGTACGGCACGCGCTCCCCCCAGGTACTCGGCCACATCTTCCATATTCCACTCGCTTGTTAACTGGCACAACACATCAGTGCTCTTGTCTCTGAAGCCGCGTGTGCTGGTTTTGTCCCGAGCATTCAGTACACAGTTGAAATCGCCCAGCATTACTACCTGCCTCTCCGTACTTAACTGCTGCATTACATTCTCGAAAAACACTGCTCTTTCCTCAACAATGTTCGGGGCATACACACAAATAATGCGCCACTCAGCATTGGAATATGCAAAATCAGCTACAACACACCGTCCTGACAGACATGAGTAGTGAGCCTGTACAATCAGTCCAGGCAGCTTTTTGACAAGCAATACACACCCAGCCGATGTCCCTACCGCGTGGCTCACAATGGCGTAAAATCTAGCCGTGAAACGTTGCACCATGCTCCCGGTCTCTTCCTCCCCATCAACCTTTGTTTCTTGCACGGCAAGCACGTCGATATCATGGTCACTTAGCAGGCGATGTACTTGGCTCTGCTTCTTTTTTGCTGCCAATCCCCTGACATTTAACGTGGCTACTCTCAAAGGGGTTTCAGGCGCCATTTTCATAAAGGGTGAAAAGACCGAGCGCATGGTGCTTACCTTCCTCGTCTAGCGCGCGGCTAGACGCCGTCGTTGGAACCGCCTCCGTCTGGTGCGAGCGGCTGAACTGGCAGCGGGGGCGCTTTGTCCGCTGCACGCCTCTCCGAAGAAAGGTTTGGCCGCGGACGTAGTGTGGACCGCCGGGGTTGGACTGTTTTTGCTGGCGGCTCGTCGACACCGGGGACTGTTGCCTTGTCACCTTCGAGATCGGTCTGTGTGTGGGGTCGCTTGGCTGGGGCTGTGACGCTTGGCGAACGAGTACCGCTGGTGTCCGGGTGCTCCTCACCGTTATCCTGCTCCATGTCGTCTGCCGGCTGAGGTGACGTCTCTTCCTCTGACCTAGGGAGGTCAGGTGTAGCGTCACTCCTCCCCGCACCGCTGGCAGCATTGATGTCTCGAGGGGAGTCTCCCGACGAGTCTGTCTCCTGTGCCTGCGTACGCTCTTCTCCGGTTCCCTTTGCCGCCTCCTCTGCCTCGACTACGTCCATAGTGAGCTCTGCCGACCGCTCCCTCGTTCCAGGTCCCGCGGCCGAAGCGTACGTGAGCACACAGTCAGCCTCCTCATGTCCGTAGCGCCTACATTTCGAACATCGGGGCACCTTACATTCGCGGCGGACGTGTCCCGTGCCTCGACAGCGTAAGCACTGCATCGCCCGCCCAGGCACAACGACAAGGGCTAATTCCCCGGCGACTCGCAGCTGGTGCGGTAAGTCATCTACCTTGATGCCCGGCTTCAATTTCAGGAGCACCGCCCTCGTGGTGGACCCCTTCTCCTTGACGCCTTGAACTCGCCACCTCTCCCGGGTCACTTCGGTCACGTTCCCAAAAGCCGCAAAGGCCGTCCGGATGTCATCATCTGCCACGCCGTGCAACATCCAGTGGAGTCGCAGCTTCACTTGTTGGTCTTCGGGATCGATGATGAGGCAGCGGCGACCTTTAACTTCCAGTTCCTTGAACGCCGCCAGCTTCTTTGTTGCTTCTGTGCTGGTTAAGGTGACAGCCCACACATGGTTGATCTGATACGCCCCCAACGCCAACACGTCGGGGAGCGCACCAACGTAGGCAAGGGCGTCGCGGAAATCCTCGACCCTGTATGGCCTAACCCGTACATCGCCGTGCAAAAAAAGCGTGTTAAAAACAACGCGTCCGGTGGGCAAAGTTGGCAGAATAATCTGATAGTCGCTATCTTCATTGTCCTCGAGCCTGTTTCCGCGGCTGGAAAGGGCCGCTATCGCCGCTCCGCTGGAGCTCATGATCCTGCGTCCGTCACGCTCGGTGGCCGGAAATGGAATCCACTACGCCACGACTGCGGTGATTAATCCTTGACATATAAAAGCATTTTCCTCGGCGATAAGACATTTCCTCCTTTCCAGGCGTGACGTCAGACAAGCTAGCGCAGCGCCACCCGTGACCGCTTAAACCGGCTTACTGACGCTTCGTCCATGCGCGACGCTTTTCATGTTGTAGGCGGCCGTCACGTGGTGATAACTGGTGATGTGGTGCTCGTTCCGCCATTACTTCTGACCGTGGTCGTCATTTCGACTTCGCATTATTCGCCAACCTACCCGTCCATAACATCAAGACGATCTTTTACCACCAGATTTTCTAAGGTCGACGGCTTTCCTCGGCAACTGAAGGCTTCGCTTATAGCGCTGGTTCTCCCTTCACACTGGATTGAGCGCCTACCCTTGGGTCCTGCTTGGCCTACGCACTACACTTCGCAATGACTGTTCCACATGTGCAGCAGAGCTCACGTCTGTTGCCACTGCTCGTGTTCCTGGCAAATATTTCGAGCACTCGCCAAGCACACCTGTCGACGTTTCCAACAACGCCGGCCGTCTACGCAGCTCTGTGCGCATCACAGTCGGTCAGCCTGCAGGAAAAGGAGGTTCCTTTTCTGCGCAGTTTATTGAGTACGAGCAGACAGTACGGGGGGTTGGCTTGATGTGATTGCATTTGTTATCCTGTTGTTGTGTTCGTATTTCAAGCAGGAATGATATGTCATAGGTTTCCTTTGCACGCGTGGTAGTGATTGTTGTGTTTCGATTTTGTATTTTCTAACGCTTTTAAAAGCTTCCCTTTCGTGAATAAAAATTCAGTTGATAGTCTGCGCTTGTGTTGTGTCTTCTTGTTCGCTTTGGTCCTCGTTTCTTTTTGCGCAGCTAAGTGTGAATGGTAAGCCGAAACCCTTTACAAGTTTAACAGCGGAACTGTATGTGGCTAGCTCCTGGTGTGAGCGTCTACGTATAGGGCTGGGGAAACTCGCGGTTAACGTGACCTGGCCGTCACCCACAACGAGGAAACGTCCGAGCATGCCCCACACCCGTGTTAGTAGAGGCTTCTAAGTTTTGTAACGTTCAAAAGCACTAATGAGAAAGTGTAATCGTAGAGACATTTTCTTTTCGGCACGGAGCAAGTTTGTGAATGGACTTCTTTCAACTGGGATTTGAAGCGCCTCGGAGTGGCCGGAGGCGACATTTCAAGCGGGCAGACGAAAGATGGACGGATCAATACCCTGTGAGCATTCTTTTACAGTTTTTTTCTGTCGTTGCAAGTGAAAGGCGGAAAAGCCATTTTACGACGCGTGGAAAATGGGCAAGAACGTGAATTAACAAGGTAAAAAGTGTTGCTGGTTAATGCCAGATCTTGTGGCGAAAAACAGCGCTTAAAGGGCAACTGCAGCACTTTTTTGAGAATTTCGTGATATTCAAGGATTCGAATCTAAATAGGCTTTACGTGAAGCATGCCAATTGTTTTTGCACTAGCATTTGAAGTAGTTACGTAATGGACGATTGAATTTTGCGCTGCTGCTCAATGCACTGGAGGTGTGCACGTAAGTTCAGCGTGACGTCACGGAAGGTCTGCCTTACATTACCACTGTCGTCAGCCACACCCTGCCCTGACTCGTTAGACGCTGCCAATCAACTCTCGGCAGGGTTTGCCTTTGATGGCGTTCCTTTTTTTCCTTCAAAGCAGGCGTTTGCGCGTTGGAAATGTATACCGATACCTTCGATGACGTCATCATGCGCCCCCCCCCCCCCCCTCCCAACTTGGCGTTGTGCGCTGCGGAGAACCTTAAAGGTCGTCCGGATTTGAATCAGGGACTACTTCACTATTTCAAGCGCTAAACCAAAAAGACTTCGCATGCTTTACCTGCAAGTTTCACACATTCTATCATCTCAAGCTCGTGTATTTCTAAAACCTATGCAGTTTCCCTTTTAAATCAGAGGCGGCGGCAAACGCGTCGCATCCCCACACTTCTTTGTCTCGTGTAAGCGCTGCTTTTTTGCTGCGAAAATGCGGTATTTATTTTTCAAACATTTTGTATATGCCATCGCTCGAATGGCACCCTTAACACGATGTCACCCTTCGAACATTTCCAGCGTTTCTTTTTTCCTCCACTTGCGAACTTCGGCTGTATATTCACTTGTGGAATTAAAAAAAAAGGTGTTATCATCTATTGTACTTTTTTTTCTACAAGACAGGCGCTCCAATGACTAGCGCTCTTCCCGCTGCCACACTACTTCTCTGAGCGGCGCATTAGGTAGGCCACGGCTCGCAGTCAATGCCAGGTTAGAGGAAATAGCTGACACATTGCTTCCTAACGTCAGCAGCTGTATAGGTAAAAATAAAATGAACTTAAGTTTCAGAAGCACAGAGTGAAACAAATGTGTACTGAGCGAGCACGAAATGCTGCCGCAGGACTGAACTGGTGCCTTTAAACACTGCGGCTTTACCGCATAGACCCTTGGAAAGAGGGGCGGTGAAGGGACAAGACTCCCTGCTTCCTCTGCCTGCAATTGCTTCAAGAAATGTCAACTTCATGCTTCGCAATCCTTTCTTCATAATGGCAGACATTTCGCTTAATTGCCTATTTGCCATAGCAATGCAGGAAAAACAACATGTAGTGTTCGCCTGCCCTGAGCCTCACTACATGTATTGCCGAGAAAACGGCCCGGCTAAGACGGAGACCTCCGCGATAACATGCATAATAACTGTTCAGTTATTACAAAACTTTCGAAAAAGTCATAAGCCAAGCTTTAATTTCGACATCTGATGTCACGGTTACGTTATACTGACATGACACACTCGGCGAAGTCCTCCAGTGCTCACTGAGTAATTTTTGACTATCGCTACCAACATATATGCTTTGCCAAAATCAGACCTGTGAAATTACATGCGACACACTCAGCATGTTCCGCAAATGGGAAACAAGCACCCTGGTCATGCCGTGAAGCTCTTTTTTTTCGCCGTCATCCATTCGGCAATGAATGGGGAAGGAAAAAAAGAAAAATAATAAATAACGCTTAGGACATTTACAAATAAAGGGGACAAAAGGGAGAGGCGGCAAAAAGACATGGGGCAGAAATGTCCGCCATGTATCAATTCTGCTGACCGACAGTACCAGGAAGATACATGTCAGGCAAAAGGCGCGAAAAAAAATGTGTTGCGCCTGTCAGTCACACTGATAGCAAAATTGAATGTTGTTACAGGACCTTCAGCTGCGGTGTACTAAAACGTCTCTTGGCGCTGGCGGTATATTATACCCCTGTCACACGGCCAGTTTCAATGGCCATCGAGTCGAGAGCCATCGAGATTTTCGATCGCCATTGAACTCGAGGGAGTTGTGGAGCTGCTACACGGCAAATCTCAATGGCCATTGAAATCGTTCTCGTGTCTTACGCCAAGCTCGTGTGGCGCCACAATCGCTGCTTTCGGTTTCGCGCAAATAACAAAAATATATTGACGAAACTTAACTAAATGTTGAAATACACTTTCTTGCAGTCATAAGGCGCGTTCACACTTGTTCAAAAATCCGGCAAGCGAAGCGGATTCGCTCGCCGCAAAAACTAGGACCTGTTCTCATCTGTTGACGCCCGGGCGAGTTGGAACGGCCGCGCCGCTGCTGCTTCTCGCTTTGCGCACCACGTCGCCGCTCGCGACGTACACAGATACAGTGAGAAAAGAGCATAAATTTATGCTGTCTACGTACCACGAGCGTATGCACGCTTACGTACGCTAAACGCAGGCGCATTCTCACATTGAGTTCAGCGTATGCTAGCAGAGAGGCAAAAATAAACTTAGTCTCTAGTGGCGCCATCTGGTAGTCAAAACGGGAACCATTACTGTCAACAAACCGCCTCTCTTAGGCCTAACAGCGGCAGAATCGTCACTCTAAATAAAAAATAAAGCAAATTTATCACTTATACGTTTTCTTCTAGGCAAGATGAGACGAAGCGAAAGACCGGTGCCCCATTTATGACCAGTGAACGGACAGAAAAAGGCAGCAACAACGAGAATTCAGTCCGAAGCGAGGGGTCCGGCTTTGAAGGGCGCCGCCATGTTTGTTGTCGTTCGAAGCAATGCTAGCAACCTTGGGCAACGCTCGAAGGCCCTCGAAATCTCGATAGAGTTCCGGGCTGCTCCGTCGACTCGATAGACTATTGACTCGATGGCCATTCAAACTGGCCGTGTAGCAGCGCTCGATCGCCTTCGAGTCGATAGGCTATCGATTCGAGGGCCTTCGAAATGCCCGTGTGACAGGGGTATTAGTTTCAGAAATGGGGGCAACACCTTCCCACGCCATGGGCAAAATCATATGGAACTGAAACCATAAAAATCATGGGCGGTAATCTTTGGGGTAAGCTGCAAAAAAAAAAAATCACTTGTTTCTCTAACCACAGAGCGCGTTGAAAAAAAAAAGAGAAAAAGAAAGCTCCACGATTTTTTGTTTAATTAAGGCTTGTGACACTTACAAACAGGCTCAGGTTTGCAACCGAGCCCGCTGTGTGCACCGCCATGCAGCGGAGCTTCCCAAGTGCACAGTCCACAGGCACTTGTACTCAGTTTTTAACCAGCGAGTGACCGGCGGTGGGAGTCGAACACCCCACCTCCCGCAGCCGAGACGGGCGTCTTAGCCACTACGCCACGACTGCGGTGATTAATCCTTGACATATAAAAGCATTTTCCTCGGCGATAAGACATTTCCTCCTTTCCAGGCGTGACGTCAGACAAGCTAGCGCAGCGCCACCCGTGACCGCTTAAACCGGCTTACTGACGCTTCGTCCATGCGCGACGCTTTTCATGTTGTAGGCGGCCGTCACGTGGTGATAACTGGTGATGTGGTGCTCGTTCCGCCATTACTTCTGACCGTGGTCGTCATTTCGACTTCGCATTATTCGCCAACCTACCCGTCCATAACATCAAGACGATCTTTTACCACCAGATTTTCTAAGGTCGACGGCTTTCCTCGGCAACTGAAGGCTTCGCTTATAGCGCTGGTTCTCCCTTCACACTGGATTGAGCGCCTACCCTTGGGTCCTGCTTGGCCTACGCACTACACTTCGCAATGACTGTTCCACATGTGCAGCAGAGCTCACGTCTGTTGCCACTGCTCGTGTTCCTGGCAAATATTTCGAGCACTCGCCAAGCACACCTGTCGACGTTTCCAACAACGCCGGCCGTCTACGCAGCTCTGTGCGCATCACAGTCGGTCAGCCTGCAGGAAAAGGAGGTTCCTTTTCTGCGCAGTTTATTGAGTACGAGCAGACAGTACGGGGGGTTGGATTGATGTGATTGCATTTGTTATCCTGTTGTTGTGTTCGTATTTCAAGCAGGAATGATATGTCATAGGTTTCCTTTGCACGCGTGGTAGTGATTGTTGTGTTTCGATTTTGTATTTTCTAACGCTTTTAAAAGCTTCCCTTTCGTGAATAAAAATTCAGTTGATAGTCTGCGCTTGTGTTGTGTCTTCTTGTTCGCTTTGGTCCTCGTTTCTTTTTGCGCAGCTAAGTGTGAATGGTAAGCCGAAACCCTTTACAAGTTTAACAGCGGAACTGTATGTGGCTAGCTCCTGGTGTGAGCGTCTACGTATAGGGCTGGGGAAACTCGCGGTTAACGTGACCTGGCCGTCACCCACAACGAGGAAACGTCCGAGCATGCCCCACACCCGTGTTAGTAGAGGCTTCTAAGTTTTGTAACGTTCAAAAGCACTAATGAGAAAGTGTAATCGTAGAGACATTTTCTTTTCGGCACGGAGCAAGTTTGTGAATGGACTTCTTTCAACTGGGATTTGAAGCGCCTCGGAGTGGCCGGAGGCGACATTTCAAGCGGGCAGACGAAAGATGGACGGATCAATACCCTGTGAGCATTCTTTTACAGTTTTTTTCTGTCGTTGCAAGTGAAAGGCGGAAAAGCCATTTTACGACGCGTGGAAAATGGGCAAGAACGTGAATTAACAAGGTAAAAAGTGTTGCAGGTTAATGCCAGATCTTGTGGCGAAAAACAGCGCTTAAAGGGCAACTGCAGCACTTTTTTGAGAATTTCGTGATATTCAAGGATTCGAATCTAAATAGGCTTTACGTGAAGCATGCCAATTGTTTTTGCACTAGCATTTGAAGTAGTTACGTAATGGACGATTGAATTTTGCGCTGCTGCTCAATGCACTGGAGGTGTGCACGTAAGTTCAGCGTGACGTCACGGAAGGTCTGCCTTACATTACCACTGTCGTCAGCCACACCCTGCCCTGACTCGTTAGACGCTGCCAATCAACTCTCGGCAGGGTTTGCCTTTGATGGCGTTCCTTTTTTTCCTTCAAAGCAGGCGTTTGCGCGTTGGAAATGTATACCGATACCTTCGATGACGTCATCATGCGCCCCCCCCCCCTCCCAACTTGGCGTTGTGCGCTGCGGAGAACCTTAAAGGTCGTCCGGATTTGAATCAGGGACTACTTCACTATTTCAAGCGCTAAACCAAAAAGACTTCGCATGCTTTACCTGCAAGTTTCACACATTCTATCATCTCAAGCTCGTGTATTTCTAAAACCTATGCAGTTTCCCTTTTAAATCAGAGGCGGCGGCAAACGCGTCGCATCCCCACACTTCTTTGTCTCGTGTAAGCGCTGCTTTTTTGCTGCGAAAATGCGGTATTTATTTTTCAAACATTTTGTATATGCCATCGCTCGAATGGCACCCTTAACACGATGTCACCCTTCGAACATTTCCAGCGTTTCTTTTTTCCTCCACTTGCGAACTTCGGCTGTATATTCACTTGTGGAATTAAAAAAAAAGGTGTTATCATCTATTGTACTTTTTTTTCTACAAGACAGGCGCTCCAATGACTAGCGCTCTTCCCGCTGCCACACTACTTCTCTGAGCGGCGCATTAGGTAGGCCACGGCTCGCAGTCAATGCCAGGTTAGAGGAAATAGCTGACACATTGCTTCCTAACGTCAGCAGCTGTATAGGTAAAAATAAAATGAACTTAAGTTTCAGAAGCACAGAGTGAAACAAATGTGTACTGAGCGAGCACGAAATGCTGCCGCAGGACTGAACTGGTGCCTTTAAACACTGCGGCTTTACCGCATAGACCCTTGGAAAGAGGGGCGGTGAAGGGACAAGACTCCCTGCTTCCTCTGCCTGCAATTGCTTCAAGAAATGTCAACTTCATGCTTCGCAATCCTTTCTTCATAATGGCAGACATTTCGCTTAATTGCCTATTTGCCATAGCAATGCAGGAAAAACAACATGTAGTGTTCGCCTGCCCTGAGCCTCACTACATGTATTGCCGAGAAAACGGCCCGGCTAAGACGGAGACCTCCGCGATAACATGCATAATAACTGTTCAGTTATTACAAAACTTTCGAAAAAGTCATAAGCCAAGCTTTAATTTCGACATCTGATGTCACGGTTACGTTATACTGACATGACACACTCGGCGAAGTCCTCCAGTGCTCACTGAGTAATTTTTGACTATCGCTACCAACATATATGCTTTGCCAAAATCAGACCTGTGAAATTACATGCGACACACTCAGCATGTTCCGCAAATGGGAAACAAGCACCCTGGTCATGCCGTGAAGCTCTTTTTTTTCGCCGTCATCCATTCGGCAATGAATGGGGAAGGAAAAAAAGAAAAATAATAAATAACGCTTAGGACATTTACAAATAAAGGGGACAAAAGGGAGAGGCGGCAAAAAGACATGGGGCAGAAATGTCCGCCATGTATCAATTCTGCTGACCGACAGTACCAGGAAGATACATGTCAGGCAAAAGGCGCGAAAAAAAATGTGTTGCGCCTGTCAGTCACACTGATAGCAAAATTGAATGTTGTTACAGGACCTTCAGCTGCGGTGTACTAAAACGTCTCTTGGCGCTGGCGGTATATTATACCCCTGTCACACGGCCAGTTTCAATGGCCATCGAGTCGAGAGCCATCGAGATTTTCGATCGCCATTGAACTCGAGGGAGTTGTGGAGCTGCTACACGGCAAATCTCAATGGCCATTGAAATCGTTCTCGTGTCTTACGCCAAGCTCGTGTGGCGCCACAATCGCTGCTTTCGGTTTCGCGCAAATAACAAAAATATATTGACGAAACTTAACTAAATGTTGAAATACACTTTCTTGCAGTCATAAGGCGCGTTCACACTTGTTCAAAAATCCGGCAAGCGAAGCGGATTCGCTCGCCGCAAAAACTAGGACCTGTTCTCATCTGTTGACGCCCGGGCGAGTTGGAACGGCCGCGCCGCTGCTGCTTCTCGCTTTGCGCACCACGTCGCCGCTCGCGACGTACACAGATACAGTGAGAAAAGAGCATAAATTTATGCTGTCTACGTACCACGAGCGTATGCACGCTTACGTACGCTAAACGCAGGCGCATTCTCACATTGAGTTCAGCGTATGCTAGCAGAGAGGCAAAAATAAACTTAGTCTCTAGTGGCGCCATCTGGTAGTCAAAACGGGAACCATTACTGTCAACAAACCGCCTCTCTTAGGCCTAACAGCGGCAGAATCGTCACTCTAAATAAAAAATAAAGCAAATTTATCACTTATACGTTTTCTTCTAGGCAAGATGAGACGAAGCGAAAGACCGGTGCCCCATTTATGACCAGTGAACGGACAGAAAAAGGCAGCAACAACGAGAATTCAGTCCGAAGCGAGGGGTCCGGCTTTGAAGGGCGCCGCCATGTTTGTTGTCGTTCGAAGCAATGCTAGCAACCTTGGGCAACGCTCGAAGGCCCTCGAAATCTCGATAGAGTTCCGGGCTGCTCCGTCGACTCGATAGACTATTGACTCGATGGCCATTCAAACTGGCCGTGTAGCAGCGCTCGATCGCCTTCGAGTCGATAGGCTATCGATTCGAGGGCCTTCGAAATGCCCGTGTGACAGGGGTATTAGTTTCAGAAATGGGGGCAACACCTTCCCACGCCATGGGCAAAATCATATGGAACTGAAACCATAAAAATCATGGGCGGTAATCTTTGGGGTAAGCTGCAAAAAAAAAAATCACTTGTTTCTCTAACCACAGAGCGCGTTGAAAAAAAAAAGAGAAAAAGAAAGCTCCACGATTTTTTGTTTAATTAAGGCTTGTGACACTTACAAACAGGCTCAGGTTTGCAACCGAGCCCGCTGTGTGCACCGCCATGCAGCGGAGCTTCCCAAGTGCACAGTCCACAGGCACTTGTACTCAGTTTTTAACCAGCGAGTGACCGGCGGTGGGAGTCGTACACCCCACCTCCCGCAGCCGAGACGGGCGTCTTAGCCACTACGCCACGACTGCTTTTTTTTTTTTTTTCTTTATTGCCTGGCTTTGACACACAAACTGGACAACACAAACAATCAACAAAAGACAATAACTATGTACACACTACTTGTGGTCAGCCAGCATAAATCTGGCTTCGTCCAATTAAAATTCACGCAACGTACAGAGCGGCTCTACTCTTGAGAGCCACTCCGGAGGCTCCGCAGCGGCTTTCTGAATGGCGAGAAACATGTCCATGCTTTCGCGGAAATAAATTCTAGCAGGTCTTGCGTCTCTGTCACAATGGTAGCCTGCCATTCTGGAGCGCCATATACAGTGGAGGCCTGTCAGCATTATTAAATCGAAAGGCACCCCATCCTCATTTTCAACACATAAGAACCGGATGCCATACGGGTCTAGTGGAAATTCTTTCTTTAATGTTCGCTGCAATACATCCCAAAAATAAACCCCTTCCCAACAGTGTAAAAATACATGGTCTATTGTTTCCGGCTTTCTGCAAATTAAACAGTTAGATCCCCAAGGTAAAAATAATTCCTTTCCTTCTAAAAATTTTTTAACCGGTAAGGTTCCGGTGTGCAGCTTAAAAAAGAAGGTTTTCGTTCCTGATGGCACCTGCATATTTTTAACTCTCTTTAAAACATCTTTGCCTTGGCCTCCACTGTACAAGGCCCTGTACAAGGGCACCGGGAAAACTACATCGCACAAAGCACGGTAGAGTTTCTTTCTTTTCACAGTCGACAGAAAGTCATTTGAAAACCGCGCGGAAAGAAACCTTACACTGGCAACGATTTCCCGGTAAAAACCGGTGACCCTACTGTAAACCTCAGCAGTTCCGACTATGTACTCTGGAAGCAGATGCCGCAGCCTAACTTGGCATACGGTACGCAAAAACGGGTCTCTTGTGTCCCGAAGAAACAAAAAACGATTGACCAGCTGTCTCAAAAACAAATGGCCCAGTCCCAGCCCGCCTTCTTGAACCCGTCGGAACAGGTTGGTCCGGCTGCAGCGCTCCCATTCAGACGACCAGACAAAGACGGCGAAAATTCGGTGCAGCTTTTGAATGCTTAGCCGTGAACAGTGCAACACCTGCATTACGTACGAGAGCCTGCTGATAAAGAACAAGTTGCAAACAGTGGCTCTGGCGAAAATGGACAAGGTCGTTCCTTTCCACTTATCCGCTCTCTCCCGTATCTCTTTAATCTGTCCTGTCCAATACTGTTCACTGTCACGGTAAGCAGCAAGTGGAACGCCCAAGTATTTATCTGGCGTTGTCGTCCAAGGCACGCTGGCAAACCGCTCAGGCGTAGATGCCCACCCGCCATGCCACAGCCCGAGGCACTTCGACCAGTTAACCCCGCTTCCTGTAGCTTGGCTGAAATCTCGTACACACTGAACAGCCTCGCTTATGCTTCCCTCGTCAACGGCAAACACAGCTATGTCATCAGCGTACGCCAAGAGCTTTACTTCGGCTGCTTGTAAACTGAAGCCGGTAATACTACTGTTTTTCAGTATTTTCAAACAAAGGGTCTCCACATAAATACAAAATAAAAGGGGGCTGAGGGGACAGCCCTGGCGCACCGAACGCTGCACGCTAATGGGGGCCCCCAGACTCTTGTTAACTATCAATCTCGTCGTGCAGTTCCGGTATGCCAGGGCCACACCCTCGCGGATAACAGAACCAACATTAACATGGCCTAATACTGAAAACAAAAGTTCATGGGCAACGCAGTCAAAAGCCTTTTCCAAATCGATCTGAAGAATAGCCACCTGACCATCAGTGTCATCACAGGTTTCTAAGACACTGCGCGCAACGTGTATATTTGTAAAAATAGACCGCCCTTTAATCCCGCAGGTCTGATGCGGACCAACTAATAAATGAATCACGGTCTGCAACCTTCGTGCCAAAATCTTCATGTAAATTTTGTACTCGACGTTAGTGAGTGCTATGGGTCGGTATGCTGTTACCAATCGTAATCTGTCTACGTCGTCCGTCTTGGGAATAAGCACAGTATGGGACGACCCATAGGACGGAGGCAGTGCTTTTACTTCATAGGCTTCATTAAAGATTACCTGCAAGACCGGGGAAATTACATTTTTAAATTCTTTGTAGAATGCCGCGCTGAACCCGTCCGGTCCAGGCGACTTACCAGGGTTTAAACTATCTATTGCCTGCTCAACTTCCAATTGAGTTATCGCCTGCTCTAATCTGTCTTTAGTTTCGTCGTCCAGGCGCGGCATCTCGGCCAGAAACGCCTCCTTAAATGTGACAACATCTACCGGATGCAATGCGAAGAGCGCCTGATAATGCTCGAAAAAAGCTGCTTTGATATGATCGATGTCCGTTTTTGAAACACCTCTCCATTCTATTTCGTTTATGTGGTTTCTTTCGGCACGGGCTTTTTCTAAACCAAGCGCTCGTTTCGTTGGCGCTTCCCCTGCAGCCATGTCTTCTGCCCTTGCCCTCACCAGCGCTCCCCGATAACGTTCTTCTTCGATAAGCTGTAACTTTTGTTTGGTTTTTCTTATGTCTTCTATCCATGTACCAGGCGCTCGGCATTCCTGTTTTATCATCTTCTGAAGCAGTGCCTTTAGCTCCATTTCCTCTTTTTTTGCTTCATGACGTATACAGGTGGCTCTTTCTATTGCTTTTAATTTTAAAGTTTCTTTAGTGAGCTCCCACAGCTGCCAAATCCTCATGTTGCTACTTGGTTCTATTTTTGCTATTTCTTCCCTTACAGCTTGGTTATAAAATTCGTCCTGAAGTAGTTTGTCGTTTAACTTCCACATTTCCCACGAAAAAACATTCCCCTTCTTAACGATTCCTATGCAACATTGAACTAAACAGTGGTCAGAAAATGAAACCGGCACTACTCCATAACTATTGCATTTAGGTACAGTATCCGCGGATGCATAAATGCGGTCTAGCCGTGCGTGACTTGAGCCCTCGAATCGTGTGTACTTTACAGCACGCGCTCCTTCAAGACACTCAGCGACATCCTCGAGGTTGCAGTTCACAATCACTCGCAACAACACTTGAGTGCTCTTATCTCGGAAATTTCGGACACTTGTCTTGTCGCGCGCGCTAAGAACACAGTTATAATCGCCCATAATAATCAGCTGTCTGTCCGTGCGAAGCCGTTCTTGGACACTTTCAAAAAACGTGGCTCGGCCATCAACCGAATTAGGAGCGTACAGGCAAACAATGCGCCAGTCAGTGTTGCACAGTGAAAAATCTATGGACACGTATCGACCCGACAAACACGAATAATGACCGTGTACCTCTAGCCCCGGCAACTTCTTGACAAACAGAATACAACCTGCCGATGTGCCCACCGCATGGCTGACAACGGCAAAATATCTAGACGTGAAACGCCGCACCATGCTCCCGGTCTCTTCCTCACCATCGACTTTAGTTTCCTGCACTGCTAATATATCAATGTCTTGCTCCGTTATAAGTCGGTACAGCTGGCTTTGTTTTCTTTTGCCTGCCAGGCCTCTGACATTTAAAGTGGCGACTTTGAACGGAGTTGCGGAAGCCATTTCAACTTAAGAAGAAGGGACCGAAAGCATGGTGCTTACCTCCCGCGCCTAGCATGTCGCTAGACGATGCCGTCGCCGCCGGTGTCATCCGGCGCGAGCACATGGACCTGGTCAGGCGGCGCCTTGCCGCCGCCACGCCTGTCATCCGGAACCTTCGGGCGCGGTCGCAGACTGGGTCGTCGTGCTTGGGGCGTCTTTGTCGGCGGTTCCTCCACGCTGGACTCCGCTGCCTTCTCCCCGTCGGCCTTGGCATCGGTGTGCGGACGCTTCGCAGGGGTGGTCACGCCGGTGCTCACGCGGGCGTCGGCCTTCTCGTCGCGGTTCTCGCTGGCCGCCTTTGTTTCCACGTCCACGTGCTCTGGCGGGCTCGGGTTATCTTTGGGCGTCTCCACAGGCGTCGAAGAGAGGTCACTAGTTAGCGACGCGCTCTCCTGTGCGCCAGCCGCGTCGGCGTTGCTGCTCGAGACAGCTGGTTCAACCCCCGCCGTTTTGCCCGTGTCGTCGATGCCGCTGGCTGCTTCCTCCGCCTCGACGACATCCATGAGCTCTGCGGAGTCGCTCGCCGCTACACGCCCTGTAGCCGACGCGTAGGTGCGCACGCAGTCAGCCTCGGAGTGTCCATAGCGACGGCACTTCGAGCACCTGGGCACCTTAC
This sequence comes from Amblyomma mixtum, assembly GCF_055824585.1. Lineage (NCBI taxonomy): Eukaryota > Metazoa > Arthropoda > Arachnida > Ixodida > Ixodidae > Amblyomma > Amblyomma mixtum. The sequence continues at coordinate 135,511,525 of NC_143019.1, read as the reverse complement.
AATCACGGCGCACGTGCCCCGTGCCGCTGCACCGCAGGCACTGCATCGGCCGCCCTGGCACCACCACGAGAGCCAACTCGCCAGCGACTCGTACCTGGTGGGGCAGGTCATCCACCTTCACGCCTGGCTTCAGTTTGAGGAGCACGGTCCTCGTGGTGGACCCCTTCTCCTTCATGCCGGCGACGCGCCAACGCTCCCGGGTGACTTCGGTCACGTTGCCGAACGCCGCGAATGCCGTACGGATGTCCTCGTCGGCGACGCCGTGAAGCATCCAGTGCAGTCGCAGCTTGACCTGGTGGTCCTCTGGGTCAAAAACGATGCAGCGGCGTCCCTTGACTTCCAGCTCCTTCATGGCGGCCAGTTTCTTTGCGGCGTCAGCGCTGCTGAAGGTCACCGCCCACACGTGGTTTATCTGGTACGCCCCCAACGCCACGACGTCGGGGAGCGCACCAACGTTGGCGAGGGCGTCCCTGAAGTCTTCGACCCTGTAGGGTCGCACACGCACGTCGCCGTGCAGAAAAACCGTGTTTAAAACAACACGTCCGGTGGGCAGGGTAGGCAGAACGATCTCGTATTCCTTATCAGCTTCGCTGGAAAACCTGTTTCCGCGGCCGGCAACGGCCGCTATCGCCGCTCCGTGGGAGCCCATGATTCTGCGTCCGTCACGCTCGGTGGCTGGAAGTAGAATGACTACGCCACGACTGCGGTGATTAATCCTTGACATATAAAAGCATTTTCCTCGGCGATAAGACATTTCCTCCTTTCCAGGCGTGACGTCAGACAAGCTAGCGCAGCGCCACCCGTGACCGCTTAAACCGGCTTACTGACGCTTCGTCCATGCGCGACGCTTTTCATGTTGTAGGCGGCCGTCACGTGGTGATAACTGGTGATGTGGTGCTCGTTCCGCCATTACTTCTGACCGTGGTCGTCATTTCGACTTCGCATTATTCGCCAACCTACCCGTCCATAACATCAAGACGATCTTTTACCACCAGATTTTCTAAGGTCGACGGCTTTCCTCGGCAACTGAAGGCTTCGCTTATAGCGCTGGTTCTCCCTTCACACTGGATTGAGCGCCTACCCTTGGGTCCTGCTTGGCCTACGCACTACACTTCGCAATGACTGTTCCACATGTGCAGCAGAGCTCACGTCTGTTGCCACTGCTCGTGTTCCTGGCAAATATTTCGAGCACTCGCCAAGCACACCTGTCGACGTTTCCAACAACGCCGGCCGTCTACGCAGCTCTGTGCGCATCACAGTCGGTCAGCCTGCAGGAAAAGGAGGTTCCTTTTCTGCGCAGTTTATTGAGTACGAGCAGACAGTACGGGGGGTTGGCTTGATGTGATTGCATTTGTTATCCTGTTGTTGTGTTCGTATTTCAAGCAGGAATGATATGTCATAGGTTTCCTTTGCACGCGTGGTAGTGATTGTTGTGTTTCGATTTTGTATTTTCTAACGCTTTTAAAAGCTTCCCTTTCGTGAATAAAAATTCAGTTGATAGTCTGCGCTTGTGTTGTGTCTTCTTGTTCGCTTTGGTCCTCGTTTCTTTTTGCGCAGCTAAGTGTGAATGGTAAGCCGAAACCCTTTACAAGTTTAACAGCGGAACTGTATGTGGCTAGCTCCTGGTGTGAGCGTCTACGTATAGGGCTGGGGAAACTCGCGGTTAACGTGACCTGGCCGTCACCCACAACGAGGAAACGTCCGAGCATGCCCCACACCCGTGTTAGTAGAGGCTTCTAAGTTTTGTAACGTTCAAAAGCACTAATGAGAAAGTGTAATCGTAGAGACATTTTCTTTTCGGCACGGAGCAAGTTTGTGAATGGACTTCTTTCAACTGGGATTTGAAGCGCCTCGGAGTGGCCGGAGGCGACATTTCAAGCGGGCAGACGAAAGATGGACGGATCAATACCCTGTGAGCATTCTTTTACAGTTTTTTTCTGTCGTTGCAAGTGAAAGGCGGAAAAGCCATTTTACGACGCGTGGAAAATGGGCAAGAACGTGAATTAACAAGGTAAAAAGTGTTGCTGGTTAATGCCAGATCTTGTGGCGAAAAACAGCGCTTAAAGGGCAACTGCAGCACTTTTTTGAGAATTTCGTGATATTCAAGGATTCGAATCTAAATAGGCTTTACGTGAAGCATGCCAATTGTTTTTGCACTAGCATTTGAAGTAGTTACGTAATGGACGATTGAATTTTGCGCTGCTGCTCAATGCACTGGAGGTGTGCACGTAAGTTCAGCGTGACGTCACGGAAGGTCTGCCTTACATTACCACTGTCGTCAGCCACACCCTGCCCTGACTCGTTAGACGCTGCCAATCAACTCTCGGCAGGGTTTGCCTTTGATGGCGTTCCTTTTTTTCCTTCAAAGCAGGCGTTTGCGCGTTGGAAATGTATACCGATACCTTCGATGACGTCATCATGCGCCCCCCCCCCCCCCTCCCAACTTGGCGTTGTGCGCTGCGGAGAACCTTAAAGGTCGTCCGGATTTGAATCAGGGACTACTTCACTATTTCAAGCGCTAAACCAAAAAGACTTCGCATGCTTTACCTGCAAGTTTCACACATTCTATCATCTCAAGCTCGTGTATTTCTAAAACCTATGCAGTTTCCCTTTTAAATCAGAGGCGGCGGCAAACGCGTCGCATCCCCACACTTCTTTGTCTCGTGTAAGCGCTGCTTTTTTGCTGCGAAAATGCGGTATTTATTTTTCAAACATTTTGTATATGCCATCGCTCGAATGGCACCCTTAACACGATGTCACCCTTCGAACATTTCCAGCGTTTCTTTTTTCCTCCACTTGCGAACTTCGGCTGTATATTCACTTGTGGAATTAAAAAAAAGGTGTTATCATCTATTGTACTTTTTTTTCTACAAGACAGGCGCTCCAATGACTAGCGCTCTTCCCGCTGCCACACTACTTCTCTGAGCGGCGCATTAGGTAGGCCACGGCTCGCAGTCAATGCCAGGTTAGAGGAAATAGCTGACACATTGCTTCCTAACGTCAGCAGCTGTATAGGTAAAAATAAAATGAACTTAAGTTTCAGAAGCACAGAGTGAAACAAATGTGTACTGAGCGAGCACGAAATGCTGCCGCAGGACTGAACTGGTGCCTTTAAACACTGCGGCTTTACCGCATAGACCCTTGGAAAGAGGGGCGGTGAAGGGACAAGACTCCCTGCTTCCTCTGCCTGCAATTGCTTCAAGAAATGTCAACTTCATGCTTCGCAATCCTTTCTTCATAATGGCAGACATTTCGCTTAATTGCCTATTTGCCATAGCAATGCAGGAAAAACAACATGTAGTGTTCGCCTGCCCTGAGCCTCACTACATGTATTGCCGAGAAAACGGCCCGGCTAAGACGGAGACCTCCGCGATAACATGCATAATAACTGTTCAGTTATTACAAAACTTTCGAAAAAGTCATAAGCCAAGCTTTAATTTCGACATCTGATGTCACGGTTACGTTATACTGACATGACACACTCGGCGAAGTCCTCCAGTGCTCACTGAGTAATTTTTGACTATCGCTACCAACATATATGCTTTGCCAAAATCAGACCTGTGAAATTACATGCGACACACTCAGCATGTTCCGCAAATGGGAAACAAGCACCCTGGTCATGCCGTGAAGCTCTTTTTTTTCGCCGTCATCCATTCGGCAATGAATGGGGAAGGAAAAAAAGAAAAATAATAAATAACGCTTAGGACATTTACAAATAAAGGGGACAAAAGGGAGAGGCGGCAAAAAGACATGGGGCAGAAATGTCCGCCATGTATCAATTCTGCTGACCGACAGTACCAGGAAGATACATGTCAGGCAAAAGGCGCGAAAAAAAATGTGTTGCGCCTGTCAGTCACACTGATAGCAAAATTGAATGTTGTTACAGGACCTTCAGCTGCGGTGTACTAAAACGTCTCTTGGCGCTGGCGGTATATTATACCCCTGTCACACGGCCAGTTTCAATGGCCATCGAGTCGAGAGCCATCGAGATTTTCGATCGCCATTGAACTCGAGGGAGTTGTGGAGCTGCTACACGGCAAATCTCAATGGCCATTGAAATCGTTCTCGTGTCTTACGCCAAGCTCGTGTGGCGCCACAATCGCTGCTTTCGGTTTCGCGCAAATAACAAAAATATATTGACGAAACTTAACTAAATGTTGAAATACACTTTCTTGCAGTCATAAGGCGCGTTCACACTTGTTCAAAAATCCGGCAAGCGAAGCGGATTCGCTCGCCGCAAAAACTAGGACCTGTTCTCATCTGTTGACGCCCGGGCGAGTTGGAACGGCCGCGCCGCTGCTGCTTCTCGCTTTGCGCACCACGTCGCCGCTCGCGACGTACACAGATACAGTGAGAAAAGAGCATAAATTTATGCTGTCTACGTACCACGAGCGTATGCACGCTTACGTACGCTAAACGCAGGCGCATTCTCACATTGAGTTCAGCGTATGCTAGCAGAGAGGCAAAAATAAACTTAGTCTCTAGTGGCGCCATCTGGTAGTCAAAACGGGAACCATTACTGTCAACAAACCGCCTCTCTTAGGCCTAACAGCGGCAGAATCGTCACTCTAAATAAAAAATAAAGCAAATTTATCACTTATACGTTTTCTTCTAGGCAAGATGAGACGAAGCGAAAGACCGGTGCCCCATTTATGACCAGTGAACGGACAGAAAAAGGCAGCAACAACGAGAATTCAGTCCGAAGCGAGGGGTCCGGCTTTGAAGGGCGCCGCCATGTTTGTTGTCGTTCGAAGCAATGCTAGCAACCTTGGGCAACGCTCGAAGGCCCTCGAAATCTCGATAGAGTTCCGGGCTGCTCCGTCGACTCGATAGACTATTGACTCGATGGCCATTCAAACTGGCCGTGTAGCAGCGCTCGATCGCCTTCGAGTCGATAGGCTATCGATTCGAGGGCCTTCGAAATGCCCGTGTGACAGGGGTATTAGTTTCAGAAATGGGGGCAACACCTTCCCACGCCATGGGCAAAATCATATGGAACTGAAACCATAAAAATCATGGGCGGTAATCTTTGGGGTAAGCTGCAAAAAAAAAAAATCACTTGTTTCTCTAACCACAGAGCGCGTAGAAAAAAAAAAGAGAAAAAGAAAGCTCCACGATTTTTTGTTTAATTAAGGCTTGTGACACTTACAAACAGGCTCAGGTTTGCAACCGAGCCCGCTGTGTGCACCGCCATGCAGCGGAGCTTCCCAAGTGCACAGTCCACAGGCACTTGTACTCAGTGTTTAACCAGCGAGTGACCGGCGGTGGGAGTCGAACACCCCACCTCCCGCAGCCGAGACGGGCGTCTTAGCCACTACGCCACGACTGCGGTGATTAATCCTTGACATATAAAAGCATTTTCCTCGGCGATAAGACATTTCCTCCTTTCCAGGCGTGACGTCAGACAAGCTAGCGCAGCGCCACCCGTGACCGCTTAAACCGGCTTACTGACGCTTCGTCCATGCGCGACGCTTTTCATGTTGTAGGCGGCCGTCACGTGGTGATAACTGGTGATGTGGTGCTCGTTCCGCCATTACTTCTGACCGTGGTCGTCATTTCGACTTCGCATTATTCGCCAACCTACCCGTCCATAACATCAAGACGATCTTTTACCACCAGATTTTCTAAGGTCGACGGCTTTCCTCGGCAACTGAAGGCTTCGCTTATAGCGCTGGTTCTCCCTTCACACTGGATTGAGCGCCTACCCTTGGGTCCTGCTTGGCCTACGCACTACACTTCGCAATGACTGTTCCACATGTGCAGCAGAGCTCACGTCTGTTGCCACTGCTCGTGTTCCTGGCAAATATTTCGAGCACTCGCCAAGCACACCTGTCGACGTTTCCAACAACGCCGGCCGTCTACGCAGCTCTGTGCGCATCACAGTCGGTCAGCCTGCAGGAAAAGGAGGTTCCTTTTCTGCGCAGTTTATTGAGTACGAGCAGACAGTACGGGGGGTTGGCTTGATGTGATTGCATTTGTTATCCTGTTGTTGTGTTCGTATTTCAAGCAGGAATGATATGTCATAGGTTTCCTTTGCACGCGTGGTAGTGATTGTTGTGTTTCGATTTTGTATTTTCTAACGCTTTTAAAAGCTTCCCTTTCGTGAATAAAAATTCAGTTGATAGTCTGCGCTTGTGTTGTGTCTTCTTGTTCGCTTTGGTCCTCGTTTCTTTTTGCGCAGCTAAGTGTGAATGGTAAGCCGAAACCCTTTACAAGTTTAACAGCGGAACTGTATGTGGCTAGCTCCTGGTGTGAGCGTCTACGTATAGGGCTGGGGAAACTCGCGGTTAACGTGACCTGGCCGTCACCCACAACGAGGAAACGTCCGAGCATGCCCCACACCCGTGTTAGTAGAGGCTTCTAAGTTTTGTAACGTTCAAAAGCACTAATGAGAAAGTGTAATCGTAGAGACATTTTCTTTTCGGCACGGAGCAAGTTTGTGAATGGACTTCTTTCAACTGGGATTTGAAGCGCCTCGGAGTGGCCGGAGGCGACATTTCAAGCGGGCAGACGAAAGATGGACGGATCAATACCCTGTGAGCATTCTTTTACAGTTTTTTTCTGTCGTTGCAAGTGAAAGGCGGAAAAGCCATTTTACGACGCGTGGAAAATGGGCAAGAACGTGAATTAACAAGGTAAAAAGTGTTGCTGGTTAATGCCAGATCTTGTGGCGAAAAACAGCGCTTAAAGGGCAACTGCAGCACTTTTTTGAGAATTTCGTGATATTCAAGGATTCGAATCTAAATAGGCTTTACGTGAAGCATGCCAATTGTTTTTGCACTAGCATTTGAAGTAGTTACGTAATGGACGATTGAATTTTGCGCTGCTGCTCAATGCACTGGAGGTGTGCACGTAAGTTCAGCGTGACGTCACGGAAGGTCTGCCTTACATTACCACTGTCGTCAGCCACACCCTGCCCTGACTCGTTAGACGCTGCCAATCAACTCTCGGCAGGGTTTGCCTTTGATGGCGTTCCTTTTTTTCCTTCAAAGCAGGCGTTTGCGCGTTGGAAATGTATACCGATACCTTCGATGACGTCATCATGCGCCCCCCCCCCCCCTCCCAACTTGGCGTTGTGCGCTGCGGAGAACCTTAAAGGTCGTCCGGATTTGAATCAGGGACTACTTCACTATTTCAAGCGCTAAACCAAAAAGACTTCGCATGCTTTACCTGCAAGTTTCACACATTCTATCATCTCAAGCTCGTGTATTTCTAAAACCTATGCAGTTTCCCTTTTAAATCAGAGGCGGCGGCAAACGCGTCGCATCCCCACACTTCTTTGTCTCGTGTAAGCGCTGCTTTTTTGCTGCGAAAATGCGGTATTTATTTTTCAAACATTTTGTATATGCCATCGCTCGAATGGCACCCTTAACACGATGTCACCCTTCGAACATTTCCAGCGTTTCTTTTTTCCTCCACTTGCGAACTTCGGCTGTATATTCACTTGTGGAATTAAAAAAAAAGGTGTTATCATCTATTGTACTTTTTTTTCTACAAGACAGGCGCTCCAATGACTAGCGCTCTTCCCGCTGCCACACTACTTCTCTGAGCGGCGCATTAGGTAGGCCACGGCTCGCAGTCAATGCCAGGTTAGAGGAAATAGCTGACACATTGCTTCCTAACGTCAGCAGCTGTATAGGTAAAAATAAAATGAACTTAAGTTTCAGAAGCACAGAGTGAAACAAATGTGTACTGAGCGAGCACGAAATGCTGCCGCAGGACTGAACTGGTGCCTTTAAACACTGCGGCTTTACCGCATAGACCCTTGGAAAGAGGGGCGGTGAAGGGACAAGACTCCCTGCTTCCTCTGCCTGCAATTGCTTCAAGAAATGTCAACTTCATGCTTCGCAATCCTTTCTTCATAATGGCAGACATTTCGCTTAATTGCCTATTTGCCATAGCAATGCAGGAAAAACAACATGTAGTGTTCGCCTGCCCTGAGCCTCACTACATGTATTGCCGAGAAAACGGCCCGGCTAAGACGGAGACCTCCGCGATAACATGCATAATAACTGTTCAGTTATTACAAAACTTTCGAAAAAGTCATAAGCCAAGCTTTAATTTCGACATCTGATGTCACGGTTACGTTATACTGACATGACACACTCGGCGAAGTCCTCCAGTGCTCACTGAGTAATTTTTGACTATCGCTACCAACATATATGCTTTGCCAAAATCAGACCTGTGAAATTACATGCGACACACTCAGCATGTTCCGCAAATGGGAAACAAGCACCCTGGTCATGCCGTGAAGCTCTTTTTTTTCGCCGTCATCCATTCGGCAATGAATGGGGAAGGAAAAAAAGAAAAATAATAAATAACGCTTAGGACATTTACAAATAAAGGGGACAAAAGGGAGAGGCGGCAAAAAGACATGGGGCAGAAATGTCCGCCATGTATCAATTCTGCTGACCGACAGTACCAGGAAGATACATGTCAGGCAAAAGGCGCGAAAAAAAATGTGTTGCGCCTGTCAGTCACACTGATAGCAAAATTGAATGTTGTTACAGGACCTTCAGCTGCGGTGTACTAAAACGTCTCTTGGCGCTGGCGGTATATTATACCCCTGTCACACGGCCAGTTTCAATGGCCATCGAGTCGAGAGCCATCGAGATTTTCGATCGCCATTGAACTCGAGGGAGTTGTGGAGCTGCTACACGGCAAATCTCAATGGCCATTGAAATCGTTCTCGTGTCTTACGCCAAGCTCGTGTGGCGCCACAATCGCTGCTTTCGGTTTCGCGCAAATAACAAAAATATATTGACGAAACTTAACTAAATGTTGAAATACACTTTCTTGCAGTCATAAGGCGCGTTCACACTTGTTCAAAAATCCGGCAAGCGAAGCGGATTCGCTCGCCGCAAAAACTAGGACCTGTTCTCATCTGTTGACGCCCGGGCGAGTTGGAACGGCCGCGCCGCTGCTGCTTCTCGCTTTGCGCACCACGTCGCCGCTCGCGACGTACACAGATACAGTGAGAAAAGAGCATAAATTTATGCTGTCTACGTACCACGAGCGTATGCACGCTTACGTACGCTAAACGCAGGCGCATTCTCACATTGAGTTCAGCGTATGCTAGCAGAGAGGCAAAAATAAACTTAGTCTCTAGTGGCGCCATCTGGTAGTCAAAACGGGAACCATTACTGTCAACAAACCGCCTCTCTTAGGCCTAACAGCGGCAGAATCGTCACTCTAAATAAAAAATAAAGCAAATTTATCACTTATACGTTTTCTTCTAGGCAAGATGAGACGAAGCGAAAGACCGGTGCCCCATTTATGACCAGTGAACGGACAGAAAAAGGCAGCAACAACGAGAATTCAGTCCGAAGCGAGGGGTCCGGCTTTGAAGGGCGCCGCCATGTTTGTTGTCGTTCGAAGCAATGCTAGCAACCTTGGGCAACGCTCGAAGGCCCTCGAAATCTCGATAGAGTTCCGGGCTGCTCCGTCGACTCGATAGACTATTGACTCGATGGCCATTCAAACTGGCCGTGTAGCAGCGCTCGATCGCCTTCGAGTCGATAGGCTATCGATTCGAGGGCCTTCGAAATGCCCGTGTGACAGGGGTATTAGTTTCAGAAATGGGGGCAACACCTTCCCACGCCATGGGCAAAATCATATGGAACTGAAACCATAAAAATCATGGGCGGTAATCTTTGGGGTAAGCTGCAAAAAAAAAAAATCACTTGTTTCTCTAACCACAGAGCGCGTTGAAAAAAAAAAAGAGAAAAAGAAAGCTCCACGATTTTTTGTTTAATTAAGGCTTGTGACACTTACAAACAGGCTCAGGTTTGCAACCGAGCCCGCTGTGTGCACCGCCATGCAGCGGAGCTTCCCAAGTGCACAGTCCACAGGCACTTGTACTCAGTTTTTAACCAGCGAGTGACCGGCGGTGGGAGTCGAACACCCCACCTCCCGCAGCCGAGACGGGCGTCTTAGCCACTACGCCACGACTGCGGTGATTAATCCTTGACATATAAAAGCATTTTCCTCGGCGATAAGACATTTCCTCCTTTCCAGGCGTGACGTCAGACAAGCTAGCGCAGCGCCACCCGTGACCGCTTAAACCGGCTTACTGACGCTTCGTCCATGCGCGACGCTTTTCATGTTGTAGGCGGCCGTCACGTGGTGATAACTGGTGATGTGGTGCTCGTTCCGCCATTACTTCTGACCGTGGTCGTCATTTCGACTTCGCATTATTCGCCAACCTACCCGTCCATAACATCAAGACGATCTTTTACCACCAGATTTTCTAAGGTCGACGGCTTTCCTCGGCAACTGAAGGCTTCGCTTATAGCGCTGGTTCTCCCTTCACACTGGATTGAGCGCCTACCCTTGGGTCCTGCTTGGCCTACGCACTACACTTCGCAATGACTGTTCCACATGTGCAGCAGAGCTCACGTCTGTTGCCACTGCTCGTGTTCCTGGCAAATATTTCGAGCACTCGCCAAGCACACCTGTCGACGTTTCCAACAACGCCGGCCGTCTACGCAGCTCTGTGCGCATCACAGTCGGTCAGCCTGCAGGAAAAGGAGGTTCCTTTTCTGCGCAGTTTATTGAGTACGAGCAGACAGTACGGGGGGTTGGATTGATGTGATTGCATTTGTTATCCTGTTGTTGTGTTCGTATTTCAAGCAGGAATGATATGTCATAGGTTTCCTTTGCACGCGTGGTAGTGATTGTTGTGTTTCGATTTTGTATTTTCTAACGCTTTTAAAAGCTTCCCTTTCGTGAATAAAAATTCAGTTGATAGTCTGCGCTTGTGTTGTGTCTTCTTGTTCGCTTTGGTCCTCGTTTCTTTTTGCGCAGCTAAGTGTGAATGGTAAGCCGAAACCCTTTACAAGTTTAACAGCGGAACTGTATGTGGCTAGCTCCTGGTGTGAGCGTCTACGTATAGGGCTGGGGAAACTCGCGGTTAACGTGACCTGGCCGTCACCCACAACGAGGAAACGTCCGAGCATGCCCCACACCCGTGTTAGTAGAGGCTTCTAAGTTTTGTAACGTTCAAAAGCACTAATGAGAAAGTGTAATCGTAGAGACATTTTCTTTTCGGCACGGAGCAAGTTTGTGAATGGACTTCTTTCAACTGGGATTTGAAGCGCCTCGGAGTGGCCGGAGGCGACATTTCAAGCGGGCAGACGAAAGATGGACGGATCAATACCCTGTGAGCATTCTTTTACAGTTTTTTTCTGTCGTTGCAAGTGAAAGGCGGAAAAGCCATTTTACGACGCGTGGAAAATGGGCAAGAACGTGAATTAACAAGGTAAAAAGTGTTGCAGGTTAATGCCAGATCTTGTGGCGAAAAACAGCGCTTAAAGGGCAACTGCAGCACTTTTTTGAGAATTTCGTGATATTCAAGGATTCGAATCTAAATAGGCTTTACGTGAAGCATGCCAATTGTTTTTGCACTAGCATTTGAAGTAGTTACGTAATGGACGATTGAATTTTGCGCTGCTGCTCAATGCACTGGAGGTGTGCACGTAAGTTCAGCGTGACGTCACGGAAGGTCTGCCTTACATTACCACTGTCGTCAGCCACACCCTGCCCTGACTCGTTAGACGCTGCCAATCAACTCTCGGCAGGGTTTGCCTTTGATGGCGTTCCTTTTTTTCCTTCAAAGCAGGCGTTTGCGCGTTGGAAATGTATACCGATACCTTCGATGACGTCATCATGCGCCCCCCCCCCCTCCCAACTTGGCGTTGTGCGCTGCGGAGAACCTTAAAGGTCGTCCGGATTTGAATCAGGGACTACTTCACTATTTCAAGCGCTAAACCAAAAAGACTTCGCATGCTTTACCTGCAAGTTTCACACATTCTATCATCTCAAGCTCGTGTATTTCTAAAACCTATGCAGTTTCCCTTTTAAATCAGAGGCGGCGGCAAACGCGTCGCATCCCCACACTTCTTTGTCTCGTGTAAGCGCTGCTTTTTTGCTGCATAAATGCGGTATTTATTTTTCAAACATTTTGTATATGCCATCGCTCGAATGGCACCCTTAACACGATGTCACCCTTCGAACATTTCCAGCGTTTCTTTTTTCCTCCACTTGCGAACTTCGGCTGTATATTCACTTGTGGAATTAAAAAAAAAGGTGTTATCATCTATTGTACTTTTTTTTCTACAAGACAGGCGCTCCAATGACTAGCGCTCTTCCCGCTGCCACACTACTTCTCTGAGCGGCGCATTAGGTAGGCCACGGCTCGCAGTCAATGCCAGGTTAGAGGAAATAGCTGACACATTGCTTCCTAACGTCAGCAGCTGTATAGGTAAAAATAAAATGAACTTAAGTTTCAGAAGCACAGAGTGAAACAAATGTGTACTGAGCGAGCACGAAATGCTGCCGCAGGACTGAACTGGTGCCTTTAAACACTGCGGCTTTACCGCATAGACCCTTGGAAAGAGGGGCGGTGAAGGGACAAGACTCCCTGCTTCCTCTGCCTGCAATTGCTTCAAGAAATGTCAACTTCATGCTTCGCAATCCTTTCTTCATAATGGCAGACATTTCGCTTAATTGCCTATTTGCCATAGCAATGCAGGAAAAACAACATGTAGTGTTCGCCTGCCCTGAGCCTCACTACATGTATTGCCGAGAAAACGGCCCGGCTAAGACGGAGACCTCCGCGATAACATGCATAATAACTGTTCAGTTATTACAAAACTTTCGAAAAAGTCATAAGCCAAGCTTTAATTTCGACATCTGATGTCACGGTTACGTTATACTGACATGACACACTCGGCGAAGTCCTCCAGTGCTCACTGAGTAATTTTTGACTATCGCTACCAACATATATGCTTTGCCAAAATCAGACCTGTGAAATTACATGCGACACACTCAGCATGTTCCGCAAATGGGAAACAAGCACCCTGGTCATGCCGTGAAGCTCTTTTTTTTCGCCGTCATCCATTCGGCAATGAATGGGGAAGGAAAAAAAGAAAAATAATAAATAACGCTTAGGACATTTACAAATAAAGGGGACAAAAGGGAGAGGCGGCAAAAAGACATGGGGCAGAAATGTCCGCCATGTATCAATTCTGCTGACCGACAGTACCAGGAAGATACATGTCAGGCAAAAGGCGCGAAAAAAAATGTGTTGCGCCTGTCAGTCACACTGATAGCAAAATTGAATGTTGTTACAGGACCTTCAGCTGCGGTGTACTAAAACGTCTCTTGGCGCTGGCGGTATATTATACCCCTGTCACACGGCCAGTTTCAATGGCCATCGAGTCGAGAGCCATCGAGATTTTCGATCGCCATTGAACTCGAGGGAGTTGTGGAGCTGCTACACGGCAAATCTCAATGGCCATTGAAATCGTTCTCGTGTCTTACGCCAAGCTCGTGTGGCGCCACAATCGCTGCTTTCGGTTTCGCGCAAATAACAAAAATATATTGACGAAACTTAACTAAATGTTGAAATACACTTTCTTGCAGTCATAAGGCGCGTTCACACTTGTTCAAAAATCCGGCAAGCGAAGCGGATTCGCTCGCCGCAAAAACTAGGACCTGTTCTCATCTGTTGACGCCCGGGCGAGTTGGAACGGCCGCGCCGCTGCTGCTTCTCGCTTTGCGCACCACGTCGCCGCTCGCGACGTACACAGATACAGTGAGAAAAGAGCATAAATTTATGCTGTCTACGTACCACGAGCGTATGCACGCTTACGTACGCTAAACGCAGGCGCATTCTCACATTGAGTTCAGCGTATGCTAGCAGAGAGGCAAAAATAAACTTAGTCTCTAGTGGCGCCATCTGGTAGTCAAAACGGGAACCATTACTGTCAACAAACCGCCTCTCTTAGGCCTAACAGCGGCAGAATCGTCACTCTAAATAAAAAATAAAGCAAATTTATCACTTATACGTTTTCTTCTAGGCAAGATGAGACGAAGCGAAAGACCGGTGCCCCATTTATGACCAGTGAACGGACAGAAAAAGGCAGCAACAACGAGAATTCAGTCCGAAGCGAGGGGTCCGGCTTTGAAGGGCGCCGCCATGTTTGTTGTCGTTCGAAGCAATGCTAGCAACCTTGGGCAACGCTCGAAGGCCCTCGAAATCTCGATAGAGTTCCGGGCTGCTCCGTCGACTCGATAGACTATTGACTCGATGGCCATTCAAACTGGCCGTGTAGCAGCGCTCGATCGCCTTCGAGTCGATAGGCTATCGATTCGAGGGCCTTCGAAATGCCCGTGTGACAGGGGTATTAGTTTCAGAAATGGGGGCAACACCTTCCCACGCCATGGGCAAAATCATATGGAACTGAAACCATAAAAATCATGGGCGGTAATCTTTGGGGTAAGCTGCAAAAAAAAAAATCACTTGTTTCTCTAACCACAGAGCGCGTTGAAAAAAAAAAGAGAAAAAGAAAGCTCCAAGATTTTTTGTTTAATTAAGGCTTGTGACACTTACAAACAGGCTCAGGTTTGCAACCGAGCCCGCTGTGTGCACCGCCATGCAGCGGAGCTTCCCAAGTGCACAGTCCACAGGCACTTGTACTCAGTTTTTAACCAGCGAGTGACCGGCGGTGGGAGTCGAACACCCCACCTCCCGCAGCCGAGACGGGCGTCTTAGCCACTACGCCACGACTGCTTTTTTTTTTTTTTTTTTCTTTATTGCCTGGCTTTGACACACAAACTGGACAACACAAACAATCAACAAAAGACAATAACTATGTACACACTACTTGTGGTCAGCCAGCATAAATCTGGCTTCGTCCAATTAAAATTCACGCAACGTACAGAGCGGCTCTACTCTTGAGAGCCACTCCGGAGGCTCCGCAGCGGCTTTCTGAATGGCGAGAAACATGTCCATGCTTTCGCGGAAATAAATTCTAGCAGGTCTTGCGTCTCTGTCACAATGGTAGCCTGCCATTCTGGAGCGCCATATACAGTGGAGGCCTGTCAGCATTATTAAATCGAAAGGCACCCCATCCTCATTTTCAACACATAAGAACCGGATGCCATACGGGTCTAGTGGAAATTCTTTCTTTAATGTTCGCTGCAATACATCCCAAAAATAAACCCCTTCCCAACAGTGTAAAAATACATGGTCTATTGTTTCCGGCTTTCTGCAAATTAAACAGTTAGATCCCCAAGGTAAAAATAATTCCTTTCCTTCTAAAAATTTTTTAACCGGTAAGGTTCCGGTGTGCAGCTTAAAAAAGAAGGTTTTCGTTCCTGATGGCACCTGCATATTTTTAACTCTCTTTAAAACATCTTTGCCTTGGCCTCCACTGTACAAGGCCCTGTACAAGGGCACCGGGAAAACTACATCGCACAAAGCACGGTAGAGTTTCTTTCTTTTCACAGTCGACAGAAAGTCATTTGAAAACCGCGCGGAAAGAAACCTTACACTGGCAACGATTTCCCGGTAAAAACCGGTGACCCTACTGTAAACCTCAGCAGTTCCGACTATGTACTCTGGAAGCAGATGCCGCAGCCTAACTTGGCATACGGTACGCAAAAACGGGTCTCTTGTGTCCCGAAGAAACAAAAAACGATTGACCAGCTGTCTCAAAAACAAATGGCCCAGTCCCAGCCCGCCTTCTTGAACCCGTCGGAACAGGTTGGTCCGGCTGCAGCGCTCCCATTCAGACGACCAGACAAAGACGGCGAAAATTCGGTGCAGCTTTTGAATGCTTAGCCGTGAACAGTGCAACACCTGCATTACGTACCAGAGCCTGCTGATAAAGAACAAGTTGCAAACAGTGGCTCTGGCGAAAATGGACAAGGTCGTTCCTTTCCACTTATCCGCTCTCTCCCGTATCTCTTTAATCTGTCCTGTCCAATACTGTTCACTGTCACGGTAAGCAGCAAGTGGAACGCCCAAGTATTTATCTGGCGTTGTCGTCCAAGGCACGCTGGCAAACCGCTCAGGCGTAGATGCCCACCCGCCATGCCACAGCCCGAGGCACTTCGACCAGTTAACCCCGCTTCCTGTAGCTTGGCTGAAATCTCGTACACACTGAACAGCCTCGCTTATGCTTCCCTCGTCAACGGCAAACACAGCTATGTCATCAGCGTACGCCAAGAGCTTTACTTCGGCTGCTTGTAAACTGAAGCCGGTAATACTACTGTTTTTCAGTATTTTCAAACAAAGGGTCTCCACATAAATACAAAATAAAAGGGGGCTGAGGGGACAGCCCTGGCGCACCGAACGCTGCACGCTAATGGGGGCCCCCAGACTCTTGTTAACTATCAATCTCGTCGTGCAGTTCCGGTATGCCAGGGCCACACCCTCGCGGATAACAGAACCAACATTAACATGGCCTAATACTGAAAACAAAAGTTCATGGGCAACGCAGTCAAAAGCCTTTTCCAAATCGATCTGAAGAATAGCCACCTGACCATCAGTGTCATCACAGGTTTCTAAGACACTGCGCGCAGCGTGTATATTTGTAAAAATAGACCGCCCTTTAATCCCGCAGGTCTGATGCGGACCAACTAATAAATGAATCACGGTCTGCAACCTTCGTGCCAAAATCTTCATGTAAATTTTGTACTCGACGTTAGTGAGTGCTATGGGTCGGTATGCTGTTACCAATCGTAATCTGTCTACGTCGTCCGTCTTGGGAATAAGCACAGTATGGGACGACCCATAGGACGGAGGCAGTGCTTTTACTTCATAGGCTTCATTAAAGATTACCTGCAAGACCGGGGAAATTACATTTTTAAATTCTTTGTAGAATGCCGCGCTGAACCCGTCCGGTCCAGGCGACTTACCAGGGTTTAAACTATCTATTGCCTGCTCAACTTCCAATTGAGTTATCGCCTGCTCTAATCTGTCTTTAGTTTCGTCGTCCAGGCGCGGCATCTCGGCCAGAAACGCCTCCTTAAATGTGACAACATCTACCGGATGCAATGCGAAGAGCGCCTGATAATGCTCGAAAAAAGCTGCTTTGATATGATCGATGTCCGTTTTTGAAACACCTCTCCATTCTATTTCGTTTATGTGGTTTCTTTCGGCACGGGCTTTTTCTAAACCAAGCGCTCGTTTCGTTGGCGCTTCCCCTGCAGCCATGTCTTCTGCCCTTGCCCTCACCAGCGCTCCCCGATAACGTTCTTCTTCGATAAGCTGTAACTTTTGTTTGGTTTTTCTTATGTCTTCTATCCATGTACCAGGCGCTCGGCATTCCTGTTTTATCATCTTCTGAAGCAGTGCCTTTAGCTCCATTTCCTCTTTTTTTGCTTCATGACGTATACAGGTGGCTCTTTCTATTGCTTTTAATTTTAAAGTTTCTTTAGTGAGCTCCCACAGCTGCCAAATCCTCATGTTGCTACTTGGTTCTATTTTTGCTATTTCTTCCCTTACAGCTTGGTTATAAAATTCGTCCTGAAGTAGTTTGTCGTTTAACTTCCACATTTCCCACGAAAAAACATTCCCCTTCTTAACGATTCCTATGCAACATTGAACTAAACAGTGGTCAGAAAATGAAACCGGCACTACTCCATAACTATTGCATTTAGGTACAGTATCCGCGGATGCATAAATGCGGTCTAGCCGTGCGTGACTTGAGCCCTCGAATCGTGTGTACTTTACAGCACGCGCTCCTTCAAGACACTCAGCGACATCCTCGAGGTTGCAGTTCACAATCACTCGCAACAACACTTGAGTGCTCTTATCTCGGAAATTTCGGACACTTGTCTTGTCGCGCGCGCTAAGAACACAGTTATAATCGCCCATAATAATCAGCTGTCTGTCCGTGCGAAGCCGTTCTTGGACACTTTCAAAAAACGTGGCTCGGCCATCAACCGAATTAGGAGCGTACAGGCAAACAATGCGCCAGTCAGTGTTGCACAGTGAAAAATCTATGGACACGTATCGACCCGACAAACACGAATAATGACCGTGTACCTCTAGCCCCGGCAACTTCTTGACAAACAGAATACAACCTGCCGATGTGCCCACCGCATGGCTGACAACGGCAAAATATCTAGACGTGAAACGCCGCACCATGCTCCCGGTCTCTTCCTCACCATCGACTTTAGTTTCCTGCACTGCTAATATATCAATGTCTTGCTCCGTTATAAGTCGGTACAGCTGGCTTTGTTTTCTTTTGCCTGCCAGGCCTCTGACATTTAAAGTGGCGACTTTGAACGGAGTTGCGGAAGCCATTTCAACTTAAGAAGAAGGGACCGAAAGCATGGTGCTTACCTCCCGCGCCTAGCATGTCGCTAGACGATGCCGTCGCCGCCGGTGTCATCCGGCGCGAGCACATGGACCTGGTCAGGCGGCGCCTTGCCGCCGCCACGCCTGTCATCCGGAACCTTCGGGCGCGGTCGCAGACTGGGTCGTCGTGCTTGGGGCGTCTTTGTCGGCGGTTCCTCCACGCTGGACTCCGCTGCCTTCTCCCCGTCGGCCTTGGTCTCGGTGTGCGGACGCTTCGCAGGGGTGGTCACGCCGGTGCTCACGCGGGCGTCGGCCTTCTCGTCGCGGTTCTCGCTGGCCGCCTTTGTTTCCACGTCCACGTGCTCTGGCGGGCTCGGGTTTTCTTTGGGCGTCTCCACAGGCGTCGAAGAGAGGTCACTAGTTAGCGACGCGCTCTCCTGTGCGCCAGCCGCGTCGGCGTTGCTGCTCGAGACAGCTGGTTCAACCCCCGCCGTTTTGCCCGTGTCGTCGATGCCGCTGGCTGCTTCCTCCGCCTCGACGACATCCATGAGCTCTGCGGAGTCGCTCGCCGCTACACGCCCTGTAGCCGACGCGTAGGTGCGCACGCAGTCAGCCTCGGAGTGTCCATAGCGACGGCACTTCGAGCACCTGGGCACCTTACAATCACGGCGCACGTGCCCCGTGCCGCTGCACCGCAGGCACTGCATCGGCCGCCCTGGCACCACCACGAGAGCCAACTCGCCAGCGACTCGTACCTGGTGGGGCAGGTCATCCACCTTCACGCCTGGCTTCAGTTTGAGGAGCACGGTCCTCGTGGTGGACCCCTTCTCCTTCATGCCGGCGACGCGCCAACGCTCCCGGGTGAGTTCGGTCACGTTGCCGAACGCCGCGAATGCCGTACGGATGTCCTCGTCGGCGACGCCGTGAAGCATCCAGTGCAGTCGCAGCTTGACCTGGTGGTCCTCTGGGTCAAAAACGATGCAGCGGCGTCCCTTGACTTCCAGCTCCTTCATGGCGGCCAGTTTCTTTGCGGCGTCAGCGCTGCTGAAGGTCACCGCCCACACGTGGTTTATCTGGTACGCCCCCAACGCCACGACGTCGGGGAGCGCACCAACGTTGGCGAGGGCGTCCCTGAAGTCTTCGACCCTGTAGGGTCGCACACGCACGTCGCCGTGCAGAAAAACCGTGTTTAAAACAACACGTCCGGTGGGCAGGGTAGGCAGAACGATCTCGTATTCCTTATCAGCTTCGCTGGAAAACCTGTTTCCGCGGCCGGCAACGGCCGCTATCGCCGCTCCGTGGGAGCCCATGATTCTGCGTCCGTCACGCTCGGTGGCTGGAAGTAGAATGACTACGCCACGACTGCGGTGATTAATCCTTGACATATAAAAGCATTTTCCTCGGCGATAAGACATTTCCTCCTTTCCAGGCGTGACGTCAGACAAGCTAGCGCAGCGCCACCCGTGACCGCTTAAACCGGCTTACTGACGCTTCGTCCATGCGCGACGCTTTTCATGTTGTAGGCGGCCGTCACGTGGTGATAACTGGTGATGTGGTGCTCGTTCCGCCATTACTTCTGACCGTGGTCGTCATTTCGACTTCGCATTATTCGCCAACCTACCCGTCCATAACATCAAGACGATCTTTTACCACCAGATTTTCTAAGGTCGACGGCTTTCCTCGGCAACTGAAGGCTTCGCTTATAGCGCTGGTTCTCCCTTCACACTGGATTGAGCGCCTACCCTTGGGTCCTGCTTGGCCTACGCACTACACTTCGCAATGACTGTTCCACATGTGCAGCAGAGCTCACGTCTGTTGCCACTGCTCGTGTTCCTGGCAAATATTTCGAGCACTCGCCAAGCACACCTGTCGACGTTTCCAACAACGCCGGCCGTCTACGCAGCTCTGTGCGCATCACAGTCGGTCAGCCTGCAGGAAAAGGAGGTTCCTTTTCTGCGCAGTTTATTGAGTACGAGCAGACAGTACGGGGGGTTGGCTTGATGTGATTGCATTTGTTATCCTGTTGTTGTGTTCGTATTTCAAGCAGGAATGATATGTCATAGGTTTCCTTTGCACGCGTGGTAGTGATTGTTGTGTTTCGATTTTGTATTTTCTAACGCTTTTAAAAGCTTCCCTTTCGTGAATAAAAATTCAGTTGATAGTCTGCGCTTGTGTTGTGTCTTCTTGTTCGCTTTGGTCCTCGTTTCTTTTTGCGCAGCTAAGTGTGAATGGTAAGCCGAAACCCTTTACAAGTTTAACAGCGGAACTGTATGTGGCTAGCTCCTGGTGTGAGCGTCTACGTATAGGGCTGGGGAAACTCGCGGTTAACGTGACCTGGCCGTCACCCACAACGAGGAAACGTCCGAGCATGCCCCACACCCGTGTTAGTAGAGGCTTCTAAGTTTTGTAACGTTCAAAAGCACTAATGAGAAAGTGTAATCGTAGAGACATTTTCTTTTCGGCACGGAGCAAGTTTGTGAATGGACTTCTTTCAACTGGGATTTGAAGCGCCTCGGAGTGGCCGGAGGCGACATTTCAAGCGGGCAGACGAAAGATGGACGGATCAATACCCTGTGAGCATTCTTTTACAGTTTTTTTCTGTCGTTGCAAGTGAAAGGCGGAAAAGCCATTTTACGACGCGTGGAAAATGGGCAAGAACGTGAATTAACAAGGTAAAAAGTGTTGCTGGTTAATGCCAGATCTTGTGGCGAAAAACAGCGCTTAAAGGGCAACTGCAGCACTTTTTTGAGAATTTCGTGATATTCAAGGATTCGAATCTAAATAGGCTTTACGTGAAGCATGCCAATTGTTTTTGCACTAGCATTTGAAGTAGTTACGTAATGGACGATTGAATTTTGCGCTGCTGCTCAATGCACTGGAGGTGTGCACGTAAGTTCAGCGTGACGTCACGGAAGGTCTGCCTTACATTACCACTGTCGTCAGCCACACCCTGCCCTGACTCGTTAGACGCTGCCAATCAACTCTCGGCAGGGTTTGCCTTTGATGGCGTTCCTTTTTTTCCTTCAAAGCAGGCGTTTGCGCGTTGGAAATGTATACCGATACCTTCGATGACGTCATCATGCGCCCCCCCCCCTCCCAACTTGGCGTTGTGCGCTGCGGAGAACCTTAAAGGTCGTCCGGATTTCAATCAGGGACTACTTCACTATTTCAAGCGCTAAACCAAAAAGACTTCGCATGCTTTACCTGCAAGTTTCACACATTCTATCATCTCAAGCTCGTGTATTTCTAAAACCTATGCAGTTTCCCTTTTAAATCAGAGGCGGCGGCAAACGCGTCGCATCCCCACACTTCTTTGTCTCGTGTAAGCGCTGCTTTTTTGCTGCGAAAATGCGGTATTTATTTTTCAAACATTTTGTATATGCCATCGCTCGAATGGCACCCTTAACACGATGTCACCCTTCGAACATTTCCAGCGTTTCTTTTTTCCTCCACTTGCGAACTTCGGCTGTATATTCACTTGTGGAATTAAAAAAAAAGGTGTTATCATCTATTGTACTTTTTTTTCTACAAGACAGGCGCTCCAATGACTAGCGCTCTTCCCGCTGCCACACTACTTCTCTGAGCGGCGCATTAGGTAGGCCACGGCTCGCAGTCAATGCCAGGTTAGAGGAAATAGCTGACACATTGCTTCCTAACGTCAGCAGCTGTATAGGTAAAAATAAAATGAACTTAAGTTTCAGAAGCACAGAGTGAAACAAATGTGTACTGAGCGAGCACGAAATGCTGCCGCAGGACTGAACTGGTGCCTTTAAACACTGCGGCTTTACCGCATAGACCCTTGGAAAGAGGGGCGGTGAAGGGACAAGACTCCCTGCTTCCTCTGCCTGCAATTGCTTCAAGAAATGTCAACTTCATGCTTCGCAATCCTTTCTTCATAATGGCAGACATTTCGCTTAATTGCCTATTTGCCATAGCAATGCAGGAAAAACAACATGTAGTGTTCGCCTGCCCTGAGCCTCACTACATGTATTGCCGAGAAAACGGCCCGGCTAAGACGGAGACCTCCGCGATAACATGCATAATAACTGTTCAGTTATTACAAAACTTTCGAAAAAGTCATAAGCCAAGCTTTAATTTCGACATCTGATGTCACGGTTACGTTATACTGACATGACACACTCGGCGAAGTCCTCCAGTGCTCACTGAGTAATTTTTGACTATCGCTACCAACATATATGCTTTGCCAAAATCAAAC
Organism: Amblyomma mixtum; assembly: GCF_055824585.1. NCBI lineage: Eukaryota > Metazoa > Arthropoda > Arachnida > Ixodida > Ixodidae > Amblyomma > Amblyomma mixtum. The sequence continues at coordinate 135,489,215 of NC_143019.1, read as the reverse complement.
CTGTGAAATTACATGCGACACACTCAGCATGTTCCGCAAATGGGAAACAAGCACCCTGGTCATGCCGTGAAGCTCTTTTTTTTCGCCGTCATCCATTCGGCAATGAATGGGGAAGGAAAAAAAGAAAAATAATAAATAACGCTTAGGACATTTACAAATAAAGGGGACAAAAGGGAGAGGCGGCAAAAAGACATGGGGCAGAAATGTCCGCCATGTATCAATTCTGCTGACCGACAGTACCAGGAAGATACATGTCAGGCAAAAGGCGCGAAAAAAAATGTGTTGCGCCTGTCAGTCACACTGATAGCAAAATTGAATGTTGTTACAGGACCTTCAGCTGCGGTGTACTAAAACGTCTCTTGGCGCTGGCGGTATATTATACCCCTGTCACACGGCCAGTTTCAATGGCCATCGAGTCGAGAGCCATCGAGATTTTCGATCGCCATTGAACTCGAGGGAGTTGTGGAGCTGCTACACGGCAAATCTCAATGGCCATTGAAATCGTTCTCGTGTCTTACGCCAAGCTCGTGTGGCGCCACAATCGCTGCTTTCGGTTTCGCGCAAATAACAAAAATATATTGACGAAACTTAACTAAATGTTGAAATACACTTTCTTGCAGTCATAAGGCGCGTTCACACTTGTTCAAAAATCCGGCAAGCGAAGCGGATTCGCTCGCCGCAAAAACTAGGACCTGTTCTCATCTGTTGACGCCCGGGCGAGTTGGAACGGCCGCGCCGCTGCTGCTTCTCGCTTTGCGCACCACGTCGCCGCTCGCGACGTACACAGATACAGTGAGAAAAGAGCATAAATTTATGCTGTCTACGTACCACGAGCGTATGCACGCTTACGTACGCTAAACGCAGGCGCATTCTCACATTGAGTTCAGCGTATGCTAGCAGAGAGGCAAAAATAAACTTAGTCTCTAGTGGCGCCATCTGGTAGTCAAAACGGGAACCATTACTGTCAACAAACCGCCTCTCTTAGGCCTAACAGCGGCAGAATCGTCACTCTAAATAAAAAATAAAGCAAATTTATCACTTATACGTTTTCTTCTAGGCAAGATGAGACGAAGCGAAAGACCGGTGCCCCATTTATGACCAGTGAACGGACAGAAAAAGGCAGCAACAACGAGAATTCAGTCCGAAGCGAGGGGTCCGGCTTTGAAGGGCGCCGCCATGTTTGTTGTCGTTCGAAGCAATGCTAGCAACCTTGGGCAACGCTCGAAGGCCCTCGAAATCTCGATAGAGTTCCGGGCTGCTCCGTCGACTCGATAGACTATTGACTCGATGGCCATTCAAACTGGCCGTGTAGCAGCGCTCGATCGCCTTCGAGTCGATAGGCTATCGATTCGAGGGCCTTCGAAATGCCCGTGTGACAGGGGTATTAGTTTCAGAAATGGGGGCAACACCTTCCCACGCCATGGGCAAAATCATATGGAACTGAAACCATAAAAATCATGGGCGGTAATCTTTGGGGTAAGCTGCAAAAAAAAAAAAATCACTTGTTTCTCTAACCACAGAGCGCGTTGAAAAAAAAAAAGAGAAAAAGAAAGCTCCACGATTTTTTGTTTAATTAAGGCTTGTGACACTTACAAACAGGCTCAGGTTTGCAACCGAGCCCGCTGTGTGCACCGCCATGCAGCGGAGCTTCCCAAGTGCACAGTCCACAGGCACTTGTACTCAGTTTTTAACCAGCGAGTGACCGGCGGTGGGAGTCGAACACCCCACCTCCCGCAGCCGAGACGGGCGTCTTAGCCACTACGCCACGACTGCGGTGATTAATCCTTGACATATAAAAGCATTTTCCTCGGCGATAAGACATTTCCTCCTTTCCAGGCGTGACGTCAGACAAGCTAGCGCAGCGCCACCCGTGACCGCTTAAACCGGCTTACTGACGCTTCGTCCATGCGCGACGCTTTTCATGTTGTAGGCGGCCGTCACGTGGTGATAACTGGTGATGTGGTGCTCGTTCCGCCATTACTTCTGACCGTGGTCGTCATTTCGACTTCGCATTATTCGCCAACCTACCCGTCCATAACATCAAGACGATCTTTTACCACCAGATTTTCTAAGGTCGACGGCTTTCCTCGGCAACTGAAGGCTTCGCTTATAGCGCTGGTTCTCCCTTCACACTGGATTGAGCGCCTACCCTTGGGTCCTGCTTGGCCTACGCACTACACTTCGCAATGACTGTTCCACATGTGCAGCAGAGCTCACGTCTGTTGCCACTGCTCGTGTTCCTGGCAAATATTTCGAGCACTCGCCAAGCACACCTGTCGACGTTTCCAACAACGCCGGCCGTCTACGCAGCTCTGTGCGCATCACAGTCGGTCAGCCTGCAGGAAAAGGAGGTTCCTTTTCTGCGCAATTTATTGAGTACGAGCAGACAGTACGGGGGGTTGGCTTGATGTGATTGCATTTGTTATCCTGTTGTTGTGTTCGTATTTCAAGCAGGAATGATATGTCATAGGTTTCCTTTGCACGCGTGGTAGTGATTGTTGTGTTTCGATTTTGTATTTTCTAACGCTTTTAAAAGCTTCCCTTTCGTGAATAAAAATTCAGTTGATAGTCTGCGCTTGTGTTGTGTCTTCTTGTTCGCTTTGGTCCTCGTTTCTTTTTGCGCAGCTAAGTGTGAATGGTAAGCCGAAACCCTTTACAAGTTTAACAGCGGAACTGTATGTGGCTAGCTCCTGGTGTGAGCGTCTACGTATAGGGCTGGGGAAACTCGCGGTTAACGTGACCTGGCCGTCACCCACAACGAGGAAACGTCCGAGCATGCCCCACACCCGTGTTAGTAGAGGCTTCTAAGTTTTGTAACGTTCAAAAGCACTAATGAGAAAGTGTAATCGTAGAGACATTTTCTTTTCGGCACGGAGCAAGTTTGTGAATGGACTTCTTTCAACTGGGATTTGAAGCGCCTCGGAGTGGCCGGAGGCGACATTTCAAGCGGGCAGACGAAAGATGGACGGATCAATACCCTGTGAGCATTCTTTTACAGTTTTTTTCTGTCGTTGCAAGTGAAAGGCGGAAAAGCCATTTTACGACGCGTGGAAAATGGGCAAGAACGTGAATTAACAAGGTAAAAAGTGTTGCTGGTTAATGCCAGATTTTGTGGCGAAAAACAGCGCTTAAAGGGCAACTGCAGCACTTTTTTGATAATTTCGTGATATTCAAGGATTCGAATCTAAATAGGCTTTACGTGAAGCATGCCAATTGTTTTTGCACTAGCATTTGAAGTAGTTACGTAATGGACGATTGAATTTTGCGCTGCTGCTCAATGCACTGGAGGTGTGCACGTAAGTTCAGCGTGACGTCACGGAAGGTCTGCCTTACATTACCACTGTCGTCAGCCACACCCTGCCCTGACTCGTTAGACGCTGCCAATCAACTCTCGGCAGGGTTTGCCTTTGATGGCGTTCCTTTTTTTCCTTCAAAGCAGGCGTTTGCGCGTTGGAAATGTATACCGATACCTTCGATGACGTCATCATGCGCCCCCCCCCCCCCTCCCAACTTGGCGTTGTGCGCTGCGGAGAACCTTAAAGGTCGTCCGGATTTGAATCAGGGACTACTTCACTATTTCAAGCGCTAAACCAAAAAGACTTCGCATGCTTTACCTGCAAGTTTCACACATTCTATCATCTCAAGCTCGTGTATTTCTAAAACCTATGCAGTTTCCCTTTTAAATCAGAGGCGGCGGCAAACGCGTCGCATCCCCACACTTCTTTGTCTCGTGTAAGCGCTGCTTTTTTGCTGCGAAAATGCGGTATTTATTTTTCAAACATTTTGTATATGCCATCGCTCGAATGGCACCCTTAACACGATGTCACCCTTCGAACATTTCCAGCGTTTCTTTTTTCCTCCACTTGCGAACTTCGGCTGTATATTCACTTGTGGAATTAAAAAAAAAGGTGTTATCATCTATTGTACTTTTTTTTCTACAAGACAGGCGCTCCAATGACTAGCGCTCTTCCCGCTGCCACACTACTTCTCTGAGCGGCGCATTAGGTAGGCCACGGCTCGCAGTCAATGCCAGGTTAGAGGAAATAGCTGACACATTGCTTCCTAACGTCAGCAGCTGTATAGGTAAAAATAAAATGAACTTAAGTTTCAGAAGCACAGAGTGAAACAAATGTGTACTGAGCGAGCACGAAATGCTGCCGCAGGACTGAACTGGTGCCTTTAAACACTGCGGCTTTACCGCATAGACCCTTGGAAAGAGGGGCGGTGAAGGGACAAGACTCCCTGCTTCCTCTGCCTGCAATTGCTTCAAGAAATGTCAACTTCATGCTTCGCAATCCTTTCTTCATAATGGCAGACATTTCGCTTAATTGCCTATTTGCCATAGCAATGCAGGAAAAACAACATGTAGTGTTCGCCTGCCCTGAGCCTCACTACATGTATTGCCGAGAAAACGGCCCGGCTAAGACGGAGACCTCCGCGATAACATGCATAATAACTGTTCAGTTATTACAAAACTTTCGAAAAAGTCATAAGCCAAGCTTTAATTTCGACATCTGATGTCACGGTTACGTTATACTGACATGACACACTCGGCGAAGTCCTCCAGTGCTCACTGAGTAATTTTTGACTATCGCTACCAACATATATGCTTTGCCAAAATCAGACCTGTGAAATTACATGCGACACACTCAGCATGTTCCGCAAATGGGAAACAAGCACCCTGGTCATGCCGTGAAGCTCTTTTTTTTCGCCGTCATCCATTCGGCAATGAATGGGGAAGGAAAAAAAGAAAAATAATAAATAACGCTTAGGACATTTACAAATAAAGGGGACAAAAGGGAGAGGCGGCAAAAAGACATGGGGCAGAAATGTCCGCCATGTATCAATTCTGCTGACCGACAGTACCAGGAAGATACATGTCAGGCAAAAGGCGCGAAAAAAAATGTGTTGCGCCTGTCAGTCACACTGATAGCAAAATTGAATGTTGTTACAGGACCTTCAGCTGCGGTGTACTAAAACGTCTCTTGGCGCTGGCGGTATATTATACCCCTGTCACACGGCCAGTTTCAATGGCCATCGAGTCGAGAGCCATCGAGATTTTCGATCGCCATTGAACTCGAGGGAGTTGTGGAGCTGCTACACGGCAAATCTCAATGGCCATTGAAATCGTTCTCGTGTCTTACGCCAAGCTCGTGTGGCGCCACAATCGCTGCTTTCGGTTTCGCGCAAATAACAAAAATATATTGACGAAACTTAACTAAACGTTGAAATACACTTTCTTGCAGTCATAAGGCGCGTTCACACTTGTTCAAAAATCCGGCAAGCGAAGCGGATTCGCTCGCCGCAAAAACTAGGACCTGTTCTCATCTGTTGACGCCCGGGCGAGTTGGAACGGCCGCGCCGCTGCTGCTTCTCGCTTTGCGCACCACGTCGCCGCTCGCGACGTACACAGATACAGTGAGAAAAGAGCATAAATTTATGCTGTCTACGTACCACGAGCGTATGCACGCTTACGTACGCTAAACGCAGGCGCATTCTCACATTGAGTTCAGCGTATGCTAGCAGAGAGGCAAAAATAAACTTAGTCTCTAGTGGCGCCATCTGGTAGTCAAAACGGGAACCATTACTGTCAACAAACCGCCTCTCTTAGGCCTAACAGCGGCAGAATCGTCACTCTAAATAAAAAATAAAGCAAATTTATCACTTATACGTTTTCTTCTAGGCAAGATGAGACGAAGCGAAAGACCGGTGCCCCATTTATGACCAGTGAACGGACAGAAAAAGGCAGCAACAACGAGAATTCAGTCCGAAGCGAGGGGTCCGGCTTTGAAGGGCGCCGCCATGTTTGTTGTCGTTCGAAGCAATGCTAGCAACCTTGGGCAACGCTCGAAGGCCCTCGAAATCTCGATAGAGTTCCGGGCTGCTCCGTCGACTCGATAGACTATTGACTCGATGGCCATTCAAACTGGCCGTGTAGCAGCGCTCGATCGCCTTCGAGTCGATAGGCTATCGATTCGAGGGCCTTCGAAATGCCCGTGTGACAGGGGTATTAGTTTCAGAAATGGGGGCTACACCTTCCCACGCCATGGGCAAAATCATATGGAACTGAAACCATAAAAATCATGGGCGGTAATCTTTGGGGTAAGCTGCAAAAAAAAAAAAATCACTTGTTTCTCTAACCACAGAGCGCGTTGAAAAAAAAAAAGAGAAAAAGAAAGCTCCACGATTTTTTGTTTAATTAAGGCTTGTGACACTTACAAACAGGCTCAGGTTTGCAACCGAGCCCGCTGTGTGCACCGCCATGCAGCGGAGCTTCCCAAGTGCACAGTCCACAGGCACTTGTACTCAGTTTTTAACCAGCGAGTGACCGGCGGTGGGAGTCGAACACCCCACCTCCCGCAGCCGAGACGGGCGTCTTAGCCACTACGCCACGACTGCGGTGATTAATCCTTGACATATAAAAGCATTTTCCTCGGCGATAAGACATTTCCTCCTTTCCAGGCGTGACGTCAGACAAGCTAGCGCAGCGCCACCCGTGACCGCTTAAACCGGCTTACTGACGCTTCGTCCATGCGCGACGCTTTTCATGTTGTAGGCGGCCGTCACGTGGTGATAACTGGTGATGTGGTGCTCGTTCCGCCATTACTTCTGACCGTGGTCGTCATTTCGACTTCGCATTATTCGCCAACCTACCCGTCCATAACATCAAGACGATCTTTTACCACCAGATTTTCTAAGGTCGACGGCTTTCCTCGGCAACTGAAGGCTTCGCTTATAGCGCTGGTTCTCCCTTCACGCTGGATTGAGCGCCTACCCTTGGGTCCTGCTTGGCCTACGCACTACACTTCGCAATGACTGTTCCACATGTGCAGCAGAGCTCACGTCTGTTGCCACTGCTCGTGTTCCTGGCAAATATTTCGAGCACTCGCCAAGCACACCTGTCGACGTTTCCAACAACGCCGGCCGTCTACGCAGCTCTGTGCGCATCACAGTCGGTCAGCCTGCAGGAAAAGGAGGTTCCTTTTCTGCGCAGTTTATTGAGTACGAGCAGACAGTACGGGGGGTTGGCTTGATGTGATTGCATTTGTTATCCTGTTGTTGTGTTCGTATTTCAAGCAGGAATGATATGTCATAGGTTTCCTTTGCACGCGTGGTAGTGATTGTTATGTTTCGATTTTGTATTTTCTAACGCTTTTAAAAGCTTCCCTTTCGTGAATAAAAATTCAGTTGATAGTCTGCGCTTGTGTTGTGTCTTCTTGTTCGCTTTGGTCCTCGTTTCTTTTTGCGCAGCTAAGTGTGAATGGTAAGCCGAAACCCTTTACAAGTTTAACAGCGGAACTGTATGTGGCTAGCTCCTGGTGTGAGCGTCTACGTATAGGGCTGGGGAAACTCGCGGTTAACGTGACCTGGCCGTCACCCACAACGAGGAAACGTCCGAGCATGCCCCACACCCGTGTTAGTAGAGGCTTCTAAGTTTTGTAACGTTCAAAAGCACTAATGAGAAAGTGTAATCGTAGAGACATTTTCTTTTCGGCACGGAGCAAGTTTGTGAATGGACTTCTTTCAACTGGGATTTGAAGCGCCTCGGAGTGGCCGGAGGCGACATTTCAAGCGGGCAGACGAAAGATGGACGGATCAATACCCTGTGAGCATTCTTTTACAGTTTTTTTCTGTCGTTGCAAGTGAAAGGCGGAAAAGCCATTTTACGACGCGTGGAAAATGGGCAAGAACGTGAATTAACAAGGTAAAAAGTGTTGCTGGTTAATGCCAGATCTTGTGGCGAAAAACAGCGCTTAAAGGGCAACTGCAGCACTTTTTTGAGAATTTCGTGATATTCAAGGATTCGAATCTAAATAGGCTTTACGTGAAGCATGCCAATTGTTTTTGCACTAGCATTTGAAGTAGTTACGTAATGGACGATTGAATTTTGCGCTGCTGCTCAATGCACTGGAGGTGTGCACGTAAGTTCAGCGTGACGTCACGGAAGGTCTGCCTTACATTACCACTGTCGTCAGCCACACCCTGCCCTGACTCGTTAGACGCTGCCAATCAACTCTCGGCAGGGTTTGCCTTTGATGGCGTTCCTTTTTTTCCTTCAAAGCAGGCGTTTGCGCGTTGGAAATGTATACCGATACCTTCGATGACGTCATCATGCGCCCCCCCCCCTCCCAACTTGGCGTTGTGCGCTGCGGAGAACCTTAAAGGTCGTCCGGATTTGAATCAGGGACTACTTCACTATTTCAAGCGCTAAACCAAAAAGACTTCGCATGCTTTACCTGCAAGTTTCACACATTCTATCATCTCAAGCTCGTGTATTTCTAAAACCTATGCAGTTTCCCTTTTAAATCAGAGGCGGCGGCAAACGCGTCGCATCCCCACACTTCTTTGTCTCGTGTAAGCGCTGCTTTTTTGCTGCGAAAATGCGGTATTTATTTTTCAAACATTTTGTATATGCCATCGCTCGAATGGCACCCTTAACACGATGTCACCCTTCGAACATTTCCAGCGTTTCTTTTTTCCTCCACTTGCGAACTTCGGCTGTATATTCACTTGTGGAATTAAAAAAAAAGGTGTTATCATCTATTGTACTTTTTTTTCTACAAGACAGGCGCTCCAATGACTAGCGCTCTTCCCGCTGCCACACTACTTCTCTGAGCGGCGCATTAGGTAGGCCACGGCTCGCAGTCAATGCCAGGTTAGAGGAAATAGCTGACACATTGCTTCCTAACGTCAGCAGCTGTATAGGTAAAAATAAAATGAACTTAAGTTTCAGAAGCACAGAGTGAAACAAATGTGTACTGAGCGAGCACGAAATGCTGCCGCAGGACTGAACTGGTGCCTTTAAACACTGCGGCTTTACCGCATAGACCCTTGGAAAGAGGGGCGGTGAAGGGACAAGACTCCCTGCTTCCTCTGCCTGCAATTGCTTCAAGAAATGTCAACTTCATGCTTCGCAATCCTTTCTTCATAATGGCAGACATTTCGCTTAATTGCCTATTTGCCATAGCAATGCAGGAAAAACAACATGTAGTGTTCGCCTGCCCTGAGCCTCACTACATGTATTGCCGAGAAAACGGCCCGGCTAAGACGGAGACCTCCGCGATAACATGCATAATAACTGTTCAGTTATTACAAAACTTTCGAAAAAGTCATAAGCCAAGCTTTAATTTCGACATCTGATGTCACGGTTACGTTATACTGACATGACACACTCGGCGAAGTCCTCCAGTGCTCACTGAGTAATTTTTGACTATCGCTACCAACATATATGCTTTGCCAAAATCAGACCTGTGAAATTACATGCGACACACTCAGCATGTTCCGCAAATGGGAAACAAGCACCCTGGTCATGCCGTGAAGCTCTTTTTTTTCGCCGTCATCCATTCGGCAATGAATGGGGAAGGAAAAAAAGAAAAATAATAAATAACGCTTAGGACATTTACAAATAAAGGGGACAAAAGGGAGAGGCGGCAAAAAGACATGGGGCAGAAATGTCCGCCATGTATCAATTCTGCTGACCGACAGTACCAGGAAGATACATGTCAGGCAAAAGGCGCGAAAAAAAATGTGTTGCGCCTGTCAGTCACACTGATAGCAAAATTGAATGTTGTTACAGGACCTTCAGCTGCGGTGTACTAAAACGTCTCTTGGCGCTGGCGGTATATTATACCCCTGTCACACGGCCAGTTTCAATGGCCATCGAGTCGAGAGCCATCGAGATTTTCGATCGCCATTGAACTCGAGGGAGTTGTGGAGCTGCTACACGGCAAATCTCAATGGCCATTGAAATCGTTCTCGTGTCTTACGCCAAGCTCGTGTGGCGCCACAATCGCTGCTTTCGGTTTCGCGCAAATAACAAAAATATATTGACGAAACTTAACTAAATGTTGAAATACACTTTCTTGCAGTCATAAGGCGCGTTCACACTTGTTCAAAAATCCGGCAAGCGAAGCGGATTCGCTCGCCGCAAAAACTAGGACCTGTTCTCATCTGTTGACGCCCGGGCGAGTTGGAACGGCCGCGCCGCTGCTGCTTCTCGCTTTGCGCACCACGTCGCCGCTCGCGACGTACACAGATACAGTGAGAAAAGAGCATAAATTTATGCTGTCTACGTACCACGAGCGTATGCACGCTTACGTACGCTAAACGCAGGCGCATTCTCACATTGAGTTCAGCGTATGCTAGCAGAGAGGCAAAAATAAACTTAGTCTCTAGTGGCGCCATCTGGTAGTCAAAACGGGAACCATTACTGTCAACAAACCGCCTCTCTTAGGCCTAACAGCGGCAGAATCGTCACTCTAAATAAAAAATAAAGCAAATTTATCACTTATACGTTTTCTTCTAGGCAAGATGAGACGAAGCGAAAGACCGGTGCCCCATTTATGACCAGTGAACGGACAGAAAAAGGCAGCAACAACGAGAATTCAGTCCGAAGCGAGGGGTCCGGCTTTGAAGGGCGCCGCCATGTTTGTTGTCGTTCGAAGCAATGCTAGCAACCTTGGGCAACGCTCGAAGGCCCTCGAAATCTCGATAGAGTTCCGGGCTGCTCCGTCGACTCGATAGACTATTGACTCGATGGCCATTCAAACTGGCCGTGTAGCAGCGCTCGATCGCCTTCGAGTCGATAGGCTATCGATTCGAGGGCCTTCGAAATGCCCGTGTGACAGGGGTATTAGTTTCAGAAATGGGGGCAACACCTTCCCACGCCATGGGCAAAATCATATGGAACTGAAACCATAAAAATCATGGGCGGTAATCTTTGGGGTAAGCTGCAAAAAAAAAAAAATCACTTGTTTCTCTAACCACAGAGCGCGTTGAAAAAAAAAGAGAAAAAGAAAGCTCCACGATTTTTTGTTTAATTAAGGCTTGTGACACTTACAAACAGGCTCAGGTTTGCAACCGAGCCCGCTGTGTGCACCGCCATGCAGCGGAGCTTCCCAAGTGCACAGTCCACAGGCACTTGTACTCAGTTTTTAACCAGCGAGTGACCGGCGGTGGGAGTCGAACACCCCACCTCCCGCAGCCGAGACGGGCGTCTTAGCCACTACGCCACGACTGCGGTGATTAATCCTTGACATATAAAAGCATTTTCCTCGGCGATAAGACATTTCCTCCTTTCCAGGCGTGACGTCAGACAAGCTAGCGCAGCGCCACCCGTGACCGCTTAAACCGGCTTACTGACGCTTCGTCCATGCGCGACGCTTTTCATGTTGTAGGCGGCCGTCACGTGGTGATAACTGGTGATGTGGTGCTCGTTCCGCCATTACTTCTGACCGTGGTCGTCATTTCGACTTCGCATTATTCGCCAACCTACCCGTCCATAACATCAAGACGATCTTTTACCACCAGATTTTCTAAGGTCGACGGCTTTCCTCGGCAACTGAAGGCTTCGCTTATAGCGCTGGTTCTCCCTTCACACTGGATTGAGCGCCTACCCTTGGGTCCTGCTTGGCCTACGCACTACACTTCGCAATGACTGTTCCACATGTGCAGCAGAGCTCACGTCTGTTGCCACTGCTCGTGTTCCTGGCAAATATTTCGAGCACTCGCCAAGCACACCTGTCGACGTTTCCAACAACGCCGGCCGTCTACGCAGCTCTGTGCGCATCACAGTCGGTCAGCCTGCAGGAAAAGGAGGTTCCTTTTCTGCGCAGTTTATTGAGTACGAGCAGACAGTACGGGGGGTTGGCTTGATGTGATTGCATTTGTTATCCTGTTGTTGTGTTCGTATTTCAAGCAGGAATGATATGTCATAGGTTTCCTTTGCACGCGTGGTAGTGATTGTTGTGTTTCGATTTTGTATTTTCTAACGCTTTTAAAAGCTTCCCTTTCGTGAATAAAAATTCAGTTGATAGTCTGCGCTTGTGTTGTGTCTTCTTGTTCGCTTTGGTCCTCGTTTCTTTTTGCGCAGCTAAGTGTGAATGGTAAGCCGAAACCCTTTACAAGTTTAACAGCGGAACTGTATGTGGCTAGCTCCTGGTGTGAGCGTCTACGTATAGGGCTGGGGAAACTCGCGGTTAACGTGACCTGGCCGTCACCCACAACGAGGAAACGTCCGAGCATGCCCCACACCCGTGTTAGTAGAGGCTTCTAAGTTTTGTAACGTTCAAAAGCACTAATGAGAAAGTGTAATCGTAGAGACATTTTCTTTTCGGCACGGAGCAAGTTTGTGAATGGACTTCTTTCAACTGGGATTTGAAGCGCCTCGGAGTGGCCGGAGGCGACATTTCAAGCGGGCAGACGAAAGATGGACGGATCAATACCCTGTGAGCATTCTTTTACAGTTTTTTTCTGTCGTTGCAAGTGAAAGGCGGAAAAGCCATTTTACGACGCGTGGAAAATGGGCAAGAACGTGAATTAACAAGGTAAAAAGTGTTGCTGGTTAATGCCAGATCTTGTGGCGAAAAACAGCGCTTAAAGGGCAACTGCAGCACTTTTTTGAGAATTTCGTGATATTCAAGGATTCGAATCTAAATAGGCTTTACGTGAAGCATGCCAATTGTTTTTGCACTAGCATTTGAAGTAGTTACGTAATGGACGATTGAATTTTGCGCTGCTGCTCAATGCACTGGAGGTGTGCACGTAAGTTCAGCGTGACGTCACGGAAGGTCTGCCTTACATTACCACTGTCGTCAGCCACACCCTGCCCTGACTCGTTAGACGCTGCCAATCAACTCTCGGCAGGGTTTGCCTTTGATGGCGTTCCTTTTTTTCCTTCAAAGCAGGCGTTTGCGCGTTGGAAATGTATACCGATACCTTCGATGACGTCATCATGCGCCCCCCCCCCCTCCCAACTTGGCGTTGTGCGCTGCGGAGAACCTTAAAGGTCGTCCGGATTTGAATCAGGGACTACTTCACTATTTCAAGCGCTAAACCAAAAAGACTTCGCATGCTTTACCTGCAAGTTTCACACATTCTATCATCTCAAGCTCGTGTATTTCTAAAACCTATGCAGTTTCCCTTTTAAATCAGAGGCGGCGGCAAACGCGTCGCATCCCCACACTTCTTTGTCTCGTGTAAGCGCTGCTTTTTTGCTGCGAAAATGCGGTATTTATTTTTCAAACATTTTGTATATGCCATCGCTCGAATGGCACCCTTAACACGATGTCACCCTTCGAACATTTCCAGCGTTTCTTTTTTCCTCCACTTGCGAACTTCGGCTGTATATTCACTTGTGGAATTAAAAAAAAAGGTGTTATCATCTATTGTACTTTTTTTTCTACAAGACAGGCGCTCCAATGACTAGCGCTCTTCCCGCTGCCACACTACTTCTCTGAGCGGCGCATTAGGTAGGCCACGGCTCGCAGTCAATGCCAGGTTAGAGGAAATAGCTGACACATTGCTTCCTAACGTCAGCAGCTGTATAGGTAAAAATAAAATGAACTTAAGTTTCAGAAGCACAGAGTGAAACAAATGTGTACTGAGCGAGCACGAAATGCTGCCGCAGGACTGAACTGGTGCCTTTAAACACTGCGGCTTTACCGCATAGACCCTTGGAAAGAGGGGCGGTGAAGGGACAACACTCCCTGCTTCCTCTGCCTGCAATTGCTTCAAGAAATGTCAACTTCATGCTTCGCAATCCTTTCTTCATAATGGCAGACATTTCGCTTAATTGCCTATTTGCCATAGCAATGCAGGAAAAACAACATGTAGTGTTCGCCTGCCCTGAGCCTCACTACATGTATTGCCGAGAAAACGGCCCGGCTAAGACGGAGACCTCCGCGATAACATGCATAATAACTGTTCAGTTATTACAAAACTTTCGAAAAAGTCATAAGCCAAGCTTTAATTTCGACATCTGATGTCACGGTTACGTTATACTGACATGACACACTCGGCGAAGTCCTCCAGTGCTCACTGAGTAATTTTTGACTATCGCTACCAACATATATGCTTTGCCAAAATCAGACCTGTGAAATTACATGCGACACACTCAGCATGTTCCGCAAATGGGAAACAAGCACCCTGGTCATGCCGTGAAGCTCTTTTTTTTCGCCGTCATCCATTCGGCAATGAATGGGGAAGGAAAAAAAGAAAAATAATAAATAACGCTTAGGACATTTACAAATAAAGGGGACAAAAGGGAGAGGCGGCAAAAAGACATGGGGCAGAAATGTCCGCCATGTATCAATTCTGCTGACCGACAGTACCAGGAAGATACATGTCAGGCAAAAGGCGCGAAAAAAAATGTGTTGCGCCTGTCAGTCACACTGATAGCAAAATTGAATGTTGTTACAGGACCTTCAGCTGCGGTGTACTAAAACGTCTCTTGGCGCTGGCGGTATATTATACCCCTGTCACACGGCCAGTTTCAATGGCCATCGAGTCGAGAGCCATCGAGATTTTCGATCGCCATTGAACTCGAGGGAGTTGTGGAGCTGCTACACGGCAAATCTCAATGGCCATTGAAATCGTTCTCGTGTCTTACGCCAAGCTCGTGTGGCGCCACAATCGCTGCTTTCGGTTTCGCGCAAATAACAAAAATATATTGACGAAACTTAACTAAACGTTGAAATACACTTTCTTGCAGTCATAAGGCGCGTTCACACTTGTTCAAAAATCCGGCAAGCGAAGCGGATTCGCTCGCCGCAAAAACTAGGACCTGTTCTCATCTGTTGACGCCCGGGCGAGTTGGAACGGCCGCGCCGCTGCTGCTTCTCGCTTTGCGCACCACGTCGCCGCTCGCGACGTACACAGATACAGTGAGAAAAGAGCATAAATTTATGCTGTCTACGTACCACGAGCGTATGCACGCTTACGTACGCTAAACGCAGGCGCATTCTCACATTGAGTTCAGCGTATGCTAGCAGAGAGGCAAAAATAAACTTAGTCTCTAGTGGCGCCATCTGGTAGTCAAAACGGGAACCATTACTGTCAACAAACCGCCTCTCTTAGGCCTAACAGCGGCAGAATCGTCACTCTAAATAAAAAATAAAGCAAATTTATCACTTATACGTTTTCTTCTAGGCAAGATGAGACGAAGCGAAAGACCGGTGCCCCATTTATGACCAGTGAACGGACAGAAAAAGGCAGCAACAACGAGAATTCAGTCCGAAGCGAGGGGTCCGGCTTTGAAGGGCGCCGCCATGTTTGTTGTCGTTCGAAGCAATGCTAGCAACCTTGGGCAACGCTCGAAGGCCCTCGAAATCTCGATAGAGTTCCGGGCTGCTCCGTCGACTCGATAGACTATTGACTCGATGGCCATTCAAACTGGCCGTGTAGCAGCGCTCGATCGCCTTCGAGTCGATAGGCTATCGATTCGAGGGCCTTCGAAATGCCCGTGTGACAGGGGTATTAGTTTCAGAAATGGGGGCTACACCTTCCCACGCCACGGGCAAAATCATATGGAACTGAAACCATAAAAATCATGGGCGGTAATCTTTGGGGTAAGCTGCAAAAAAAAAAATCACTTGTTTCTCTAACCACAGAGCGCGTTGAAAAAAAAAAAGAGAAAAAGAAAGCTCCACGATTTTTTGTTTAATTAAGGCTTGTGACACTTACAAACAGGCTCAGGTTTGCAACCGAGCCCGCTGTGTGCACCGCCATGCAGCGGAGCTTCCCAAGTGCACAGTCCACAGGCACTTGTACTCAGTTTTTAACCAGCGAGTGACCGGCGGTGGGAGTCGAACACCCCACCTCCCGCAGCCGAGACGGGCGTCTTAGCCACTACGCCACGACTGCGGTGATTAATCCTTGACATATAAAAGCATTTTCCTCGGCGATAAGACATTTCCTCCTTTCCAGGCGTGACGTCAGACAAGCTAGCGCAGCGCCACCCGTGACCGCTTAAACCGGCTTACTGACGCTTCGTCCATGCGCGACGCTTTTCATGTTGTAGGCGGCCGTCACGTGGTGATAACTGGTGATGTGGTGCTCGTTCCGCCATTACTTCTGACCGTGGTCGTCATTTCGACTTCGCATTATTCGCCAACCTACCCGTCCATAACATCAAGACGATCTTTTACCACCAGATTTTCTAAGGTCGACGGCTTTCCTCGGCAACTGAAGGCTTCGCTTATAGCGCTGGTTCTCCCTTCACACTGGATTGAGCGCCTACCCTTGGGTCCTGCTAGGCCTACGCACTACACTTCGCAATGACTGTTCCACATGTGCAGCAGAGCTCACGTCTGTTGCCACTGCTCGTGTTCCTGGCAAATATTTCGAGCACTCGCCAAGCACACCTGTCGACGTTTCCAACAACGCCGGCCGTCTACGCAGCTCTGTGCGCATCACAGTCGGTCAGCCTGCAGGAAAAGGAGGTTCCTTTTCTGCGCAGTTTATTGAGTACGAGCAGACAGTACGGGGGGTTGGCTTGATGTGATTGCATTTGTTATCCTGTTGTTGTGTTCGTATTTCAAGCAGGAATGATATGTCATAGGTTTCCTTTGCACGCGTGGTAGTGATTGTTGTGTTTCGATTTTGTATTTTCTAACGCTTTTAAAAGCTTCCCTTTCGTGAATAAAAATTCAGTTGATAGTCTGCGCTTGTGTTGTGTCTTCTTGTTCGTTTTGGTCCTCGTTTCTTTTTGCGCAGCTAAGTGTGAATGGTAAGCGAAACCCTTTACAAGTTTAACAGCGGAACTGTATGTGGCTAGCTCCTGGTGTGAGCGTCTACGTATAGGGCTGGGGAAACTCGCGGTTAACGTGACCTGGCCGTCCCCCACAACGAGGAAACGTCCGAGCATGCCCCACACCCGTGTTAGTAGAGGCTTCTAAGTTTTGTAACGTTCAAAAGCACTAATGAGAAAGTGTAATCGTAGAGACATTTTCTTTTCGGCACGGAGCAAGTTTGTGAATGGACTTCTTTCAACTGGGATTTGAAGCGCCTCGGAGTGGCCGGAGGCGACATTTCAAGCGGGCAGACGAAAGATGGACGGATCAATACCCTGTGAGCATTCTTTTACAGTTTTTTTCTGTCGTTGCAAGTGAAAGGCGGAAAAGCCATTTTACGACGCGTGGAAAATGGGCAAGAACGTGAATTAACAAGGTAAAAAGTGTTGCTGGTTAATGCCAGATCTTGTGGCGAAAAACAGCGCTTAAAGGGCAACTGCAGCACTTTTTTGAGAATTTCGTGATATTCAAGGATTCGAATCTAAATAGGCTTTACGTGAAGCATGCCAATTGTTTTTGCACTAGCATTTGAAGTAGTTACGTAATGGACGATTGAATTTTGCGCTGCTGCTCAACGCACTGGAGGTGTGCACGTAAGTTCAGCGTGACGTCACGGATGGTCTGCCTTACATTACCACTGTCGTCAGCCACACCCTGCCCTGACTCGTTAGACGCTGCCAATCAACTCTCGGCAGGGTTTGCCTTTGATGGCGTTCCTTTTTTTCCTTCAAAGCAGGCGTTTGCGCGTTGGAAATGTATACCGATACCTTCGATGACGTCATCATGCGCCCCCCCCCCCCTCCCAACTTGGCGTTGTGCGCTGCGGAGAACCTTAAAGGTCGTCCGGATTTGAATCAGGGACTACTTCACTATTTCAAGCGCTAAACCAAAAAGACTTCGCATGCTTTACCTGCAAGTTTCACACATTCTATCATCTCAAGCTCGTGTATTTCTAAAACCTATGCAGTTTCCCTTTTAAATCAGAGGCGGCGGCAAACGCGTCGCATCCCCACACTTCTTTGTCTCGTGTAAGCGCTGCTTTTTTGCTGCGAAAATGCGGTATTTATTTTTCAAACATTTTGTATATGCCATCGCTCGAATGGCACCCTTAACACGATGTCACCCTTCGAACATTTCCGGCGTTTCTTTTTTCCTCCACTTGCGAACTTCGGCTGTATATTCACTTGTGGAATTAAAAAAAAAGGTGTTATCATCTATTGTACTTTTTTTTCTACAAGACAGGCGCTCCAATGACTAGCGCTCTTCCCGCTGCCACACTACTTCTCTGAGCGGCGCATTAGGTAGGCCACGGCTCGCAGTCAATGCCAGGTTAGAGGAAATAGCTGACACATTGCTTCCTAACGTCAGCAGCTGTATAGGTAAAAATAAAATGAACTTAAGTTTCAGAAGCACAGAGTGAAACAAATGTGTACTGAGCGAGCACGAAATGCTGCCGCAGGACTGAACTGGTGCCTTTAAACACTGCGGCTTTACCGCATAGACCCTTGGAAAGAGGGGCGGTGAAGGGACAAGACTCCCTGCTTCCTCTGCCTGCAATTGCTTCAAGAAATGTCAACTTCATGCTTCGCAATCCTTTCTTCATAATGGCAGACATTTCGCTTAATTGCCTATTTGCCATAGCAATGCAGGAAAAACAACATGTAGTGTTCGCCTGCCCTGAGCCTCACTACATGTATTGCCGAGAAAACGGCCCGGCTAAGACGGAGACCTCCGCGATAACATGCATAATAACTGTTCAGTTATTACAAAACTTTCGAAAAAGTCATAAGCCAAGCTTTAATTTCGACATCTGATGTCACGGTTACGTTATACTGACATGACACACTCGGCGAAGTCCTCCAGTGCTCACTGAGTAATTTTTGACTATCGCTACCAACATATATGCTTTGCCAAAATCAGACCTGTGAAATTACATGCGACACACTCAGCATGTTCCGCAAATGGGAAACAAGCACCCTGGTCATGCCGTGAAGCTCTTTTTTTTCGCCGTCATCCATTCGGCAATGAATGGGGAAGGAAAAAAAGAAAAATAATAAATAACGCTTAGGACATTTACAAATAAAGGGGACAAAAGGGAGAGGCGGCAAAAAGACATGGGGCAGAAATGTCCGCCATGTATCAATTCTGCTGACCGACAGTACCAGGAAGATACATGTCAGGCAAAAGGCGCGAAAAAAAATGTGTTGCGCCTGTCAGTCACACTGATAGCAAAATTGAATGTTGTTACAGGACCTTCAGCTGCGGTGTACTAAAACGTCTCTTGGCGCTGGCGGTATATTATACCCCTGTCACACGGCCAGTTTCAATGGCCATCGAGTCGAGAGCCATCGAGATTTTCGATCGCCATTGAACTCGAGGGAGTTGTGGAGCTGCTACACGGCAAATCTCAATGGCCATTGAAATCGTTCTCGTGTCTTACGCCAAGCTCGTGTGGCGCCACAATCGCTGCTTTCGGTTTCGCGCAAATAACAAAAATATATTGACGAAACTTAACTAAATGTTGAAATACACTTTCTTGCAGTCATAAGGCGCGTTCACACTTGTTCAAAAATCCGGCAAGCGAAGCGGATTCGCTCGCCGCAAAAACTAGGACCTGTTCTCATCTGTTGACGCCCGGGCGAGTTGGAACGGCCGCGCCGCTGCTGCTTCTCGCTTTGCGCACCACGTCGCCGCTCGCGACGTACACAGATACAGTGAGAAAAGAGCATAAATTTATGCTGTCTACGTACCACGAGCGTATGCACGCTTACGTACGCTAAACGCAGGCGCATTCTCACATTGAGTTCAGCGTATGCTAGCAGAGAGGCAAAAATAAACTTAGTCTCTAGTGGCGCCATCTGGTAGTCAAAACGGGAACCATTACTGTCAACAAACCGCCTCTCTTAGGCCTAACAGCGGCAGAATCGTCACTCTAAATAAAAAATAAAGCAAATTTATCACTTATACGTTTTCTTCTAGGCAAGATGAGACGAAGCGAAAGACCGGTGCCCCATTTATGACCAGTGAACGGACAGAAAAAGGCAGCAACAACGAGAATTCAGTCCGAAGCGAGGGGTCCGGCTTTGAAGGGCGCCGCCATGTTTGTTGTCGTTCGAAGCAATCCTAGCAACCTTGGGCAACGCTCGAAGGCCCTCGAAATCTCGATAGAGTTCCGGGCTGCTCCGTCGACTCGATAGACTATTGACTCGATGGCCATTCAAACTGGCCGTGTAGCAGCGCTCGATCGCCTTCGAGTCGATAGGCTATCGATTCGAGGGCCTTCGAAATGCCCGTGTGACAGGGGTATTAGTTTCAGAAATGGGGGCAACACCTTCCCACGCCATGGGCAAAATCATATGGAACTGAAACCATAAAAATCATGGGCGGTAATCTTTGGGGTAAGCTGCAAAAAAAAAAAATCACTTGTTTCTCTAACCACAGAGCGCGTTGAAAAAAAAAAAGAGAAAAAGAAAGCTCCACGATTTTTTGTTTAATTAAGGCTTGTGACACTTACAAACAGGCTCAGGTTTGCAACCGAGCCCGCTGTGTGCACCGCCATGCAGCGGAGCTTCCCAAGTGCACAGTCCACAGGCACTTGTACTCAGTTTTTAACCAGCGAGTGACCGGCGGTGGGAGTCGAACACCCCACCTCCCGCAGCCGAGACGGGCGTCTTAGCCACTACGCCACGACTGCTTTTTTTTTTTTTTTTTCTTTATTGCCTGGCTTTGACACAGAAAATTTCACAACACAAACTATCAACAAAAGACAAAAAACGCTATGTACACACCATACATGGTCAGCCAGCATGAGTCTGGCTTCGTCAATTTAAAATTCACTCAAAGTACAGAGTGGCTCTAGCCTTGAGAGCCACTCCGGAGGCTCCGCGGCGGCTTTCTGAATAGCGAGAAACATGTCCATGCTTTCGCGGAAATAAATTCTAGCAGGTCTTGCGTCTCTGTCACAATGGTAGCCAGCCATTCTGGAGCGCCATATACAGTGGAGGCCTGTAAGCATTATTAAGTCAAAAGGCACCCCATCCTCATTTTCAACACATAAGTACCGGATGCCATACGGGTCTAGTGGAAATTCTTTCTTTAAGGTTCGCTGCAAAACATCCCAAAAATAAACCCCTTCCCAACAGTGCAAAAATACATGGTCTATTGTTTCCGGCTTTCTGCAAATTAAACAGTTGGATCCCCAAGGTAAAAATAATTCCTTTCCTTCTAAAAATTTTTTAAACGGTAAGGTTCCGGTGTGCAGCTTAAAAAAGAAGGTTTTTGTTCCTGATGGCACCTGCATGTTTTTAACTCTCTTTAAAACATCTTTGCCTTGGCTTCCACTGTACAAGGCCCTGTACAAGGGCACGGGGAAAACAACATCGCACAAAGCATGGTAGAGTTTCTTTCTTTTCACAGTCGACAGAAAGTCCTTTGAAAACCGCGCGGAAAGAAACCTTACACTGGCAACGATTTCCTGGTAAAAACCGGTGACCCTACTGTAAACTTCAGCAGTTCCGACTATGTACTCTGGAAGCAGATGCCGCAGCCTAACTTGGCATACGGTACGCAAAAACGGGTCTCTTGTGTCCCGAAGAAACAAAAAACGATTGACCAGCTGTCTCAAAAACAAATGGCCCAGTCCCAGCCCGCCGTCTTGAACCCGTCGGAACAGGTTGGTTCGGCTGCAGCGCTCCCATTCAGACGACCAGACAAAGACGGCGAAAATTCGGTGTAGCTTTTGAATGCTTAACCGTGAACAGTGCAACACCTGCATGACGTACCAGAGCCTGCTGATAAAGAACAAGTTGCAAACAGTGGCTCTGGCGAAAATGGACAAGGTCGTTCCTTTCCACTTATCTGCTCTCTCCCGTATCTCTTTGACCTGTCCTGTCCAATACTTTTCACTGTCACGGTAAGCATCGAGCGGAACGCCCAAGTATTTATCTGGTGTCGTCGTCCAAGTCACACTGGCAAACCGTTCAGGCGTAGATGCCCACCTTCCATGCCAAAGCCCGAGGCACTTTGACCAGTTAACCCCGCTGCCTGTAGCTTGGCTGAAATCGCGTACACATTGAACAGCCTCGCTTATGCCTCCCTCGTCAACGGCAAACACAGCAATGTCATCTGCATACGCCAAGAGCTTCACTTCGGCTGCTTGTAATCTGAATCCGGTAATACTCCTGCTGTTCAGTATCTTTAAACAAAGGGTCTCCACATAAATACAAAATAAAAGAGGGCTGAGGGGACAGCCCTGGCGCACCGAACGCTGCACGCTAATGGGGGCCCCCAGACTCTTGTTAACGATCAATCTCGTCGTGCAGTTCCGGTATGCCAGGGCCACACCCTCGCGAATAACAGAACCAACGTTAACATGGCCTAATACTGCAAACAAAAGTTCATGGGCAACGCAGTCAAAAGCCTTTTCTAAATCTATCTGGAGTATAGCTACCTGATCATCAGTGTCATCACAGCATTCTAACACACTGCGCGCAACGTGAATATTTTTGAAAATGGACCGCCCTTTAATCCCGCAGGTCTGATGCGGACCAACTAATAAATGGATCACGGTCTGCAGCCTTCGCGCCAAAACCTTCATGTAAATTTTGTACTCGACGTTAGTGAGTGCAATGGGTCTATATGCTGCTACCAGTCGTAATCTGTCTGTGTCGTCCGTTTTCGGAATCAGCACAGTATGGGACGAGCCATAGGACGGAGGCAGTGATTTTAGTTTAAAGGCTTCATTAAAGATGACCGTCAAGACCGGGGAAATTGCATGCTTAAATTCTTTGTAGAATGCCGCGCTGAACCCGTCCGGTCCAGGCGACTTACCAGGGTTTAAGCTGTCTATTGCTTGCTCAACTTCCAATTGAGTTATCGCCTGCTCTAATCTGTCTTTAGTTTCGTTGTCCAGGCGCGGCATCTCGGCCAGAAACGCCTCCCTAAATGTGACAACATCTACCGGATGCAATGCGAAGAGCGCCTGGTAATGCTCGAAAAAAGCTGCTTTTATATGATCGATGTCCGTTTTTGAAACACCTCTCCATTCTATTTCGTTTATGTGGTTTCTTTCGGCACGGGCTTTTTCTAACCCAAGCGCTCGTTTCGTTGGCGCTTCCCCTGAAGCCATGTCTTCTGCCCTTGCCCTCACCAGCGCTCCCCGATAACGTTCTTCTTCGATAAGCTGTAACTTTTGTTTGGTTTTTCTTATGTCTTCTATCCATTTACCAGGCGCTCGGCATTCCTGTTTTATCATCTTTTGAAGCAGTGCCTTTAGCTCCATTTCCTCTTTTTTTGCTTCATGACGTATACAGGTGGCTCTTTCTATTGCTTTTAATTTTAAAGTTTCTTTAGTGAGCTCCCACTGCTGCCAAATCCTCATGTTGCTACTTGGTTCTATTTTTGCTATTTCTTCCCTTACAGCTCGGTTATAAAATTCGTCCTGGAGTAGCTTGTCATTTAACTTCCACATTTCCCATGAAAAACCATTCCCCTTCTTAATGAAACCTATGCAGCATTGAACCAAACAGTGGTCAGAAAATGAAACCGGCAGAACTACATAACTATTGCATTTAGGTACAGTTTCCGCGGATGCATAAATTCGGTCTAGCCGTGCGTGACTTGTGCCCTCGAATCGTGTGTACTTTACAGCACGCGCTCCTTCAAGACACTCAGCTACATCCTCGAGGTTGCAGTTGACAATCATTCGTAACAACACTTCGGTGCTTTTATCCCTGAAACCTCGGACGCTTGTCTTGTCGCGCGCACTAAGGACACAGTTGTAATCGCCCATAACAATGAGCTGCCTGTCCGTGCGAAGCCGTTCTTCGACGCTTTTAAAAAACGCGGCTCGGCCATCAACCACATTAGGTGCATACAGACAAACAATGCGCCAGTCGATGTTACAGAGCGAAAAATCGATGGACACGTATCGACCCGACAAGCACGAATGATGACCGTGTACCTCTATTCCCGGCAACTTCTTAACAAAAAGAATACAGCCAGCCGATGTGCCAACAGCATGGCTAACGACGGCAAAATACCTAGACGTGAAACGTCGCACCATGCTCCCGGTCTCTTCCTCACCATCGACTTTAGTCTCCTGCACTGCCAGTATATCAATATCTTGCTCCGTTATAAGTCTGTACAGCTGGCTTTGTTTTCTTTTACCTGCCAGGCCTCTAACGTTTAGGGTGGCGACTTTAAACGGAGTTGCAGAAGCCATTTTAACTTAGGAAGAATAGACCGAAAGCATGGTGCTTACCTCTCGCGTCCAGCATGTCGCTAGACGATGCCGCCGGTGTCACCCGGCGCGAGCACGTGCCCCTGGTCAGGCGGCGCCTTGTCGCCGCCACGCTTGTCAGTCGGGATGTTTGGGCGCGGCCGCAGACTGGGCCGTCGCGCTTGCGGCGTCTTTGCCGGCGGTTCCTCCACGCTGGGCTCTGCTGCCTTCTCCCCGTCGGCCTTCGTCTCTGCGTGCGTACGCTTAGCTGTGGAGGTCACGCCGGTGCTCACGCGGGCGTCGGTCTTCTCGTCGCGGTTCTCGCTGGCCGCCTTTGTTTCCGCTTCCACGTGTTCTGGGGGGCTCGGGTTATCTTTCGGCGTCTCCAGAGGCGTAAATGGTTGGTCACAGATGGGCGACCCGCTCTCCTTTACGCCAGGAGCGTCTGTGTTGCTGGTCGAAACAGCAGGCTCAACCCCCGCCGTTTTGCCCGTGTCGTCGATGCCGCTCGCTGCTTCCTCCGCTTCGACGACGTCCATGAGCTCGGCGGAGTCGCTCGCCGCTACACGCCCGGTAGCCGACGCGTAGGTGCGCACGCAGTCAGCCTCGGAGTGTCCGTAGCGTCGGCACTTCGAGCACCTGGGCACCTTGCAATCACGGCGCACGTGCCCCGTGCCGCCGCAGCGCAGACACTGCATCGGCCGCCCGGGCACCACCACGAGAGCCAACTCGCCAGCGACTCGTATCTGGTGAGGCAGGTCGTCCACCTTCACGCCTGGCTTCAGTTTCAGGAGCACGGTCCTCGTGGTGGAGCCCTTCTCCTTCTTGCCCGCGACGCGCCAACGCTCCCGGGTTACCTCGGTCACATTGCCGAACGCCGCGAATGCAGTCCGGATGTCCTCGTCTGCGACGCCGTGTAGCATCCAGTGGAGGCGCAGCTTGACCTGGTGGTCCTCTGGGTCAAAAACGATGCAGCGGCGTCCCTTCACTTCCAGCTCCTTCATGGCGGCCAGTTTCTTTGCGGCGTCAGCGCTGCTGAAGGTCACCGCCCACACATGGTTTATCTGGTACGCCCCCAACGCCACGACGTCGGGGAGCGCACCAACGTTGGCGAGGGCGTCTCTGAAGTCTTCGACCCTGTAGGGCCTCACACGCACGTCCCCGTGCAAAAAAACCGTGTTTAAAACAACACGTCCGGTGGGCAGGGTAGGCAGAACGATCTCGTAATCCTTATCTGCGTCGCTGGCGAGCCTGTTTCCGCGGCCGGCACCGGCCGCTATCGCCGCTCCGTGGGAGCCCATGATTCTGCGTCCGTCACGCTCGGTGGCTGGAAGTAGAATGACTACGCCACGACTGCGGTGATTAATCCTTGACATATAAAAGCATTTTCCTCGGCGATAAGACATTTCCTCCTTTCCAGGCGTGACGTCAGACAAGCTAGCGCAGCGCCACCCGTGACCGCTTAAACCGGCTTACTGACGCTTCGTCCATGCGCGACGCTTTTCATGTTGTAGGCGGCCGTCACGTGGTGATAACTGGTGATGTGGTGCTCGTTCCGCCATTACTTCTGACCGTGGTCGTCATTTCGACTTCGCATTATTCGCCAACCTACCCGTCCATAACATCAAGACGATCTTTTACCACCAGATTTTCTAAGGTCGACGGCCTTCCTCGGCAACTGAAGGCTTCGCTTATAGCGCTGGTTCTCCCTTCACACTGGATTGAGCGCCTACCCTTGGGTCCTGCTTGGCCTACGCACTACACTTCGCAATGACTGTTCCACATGTGCAGCAGAGCTCACGTCTGTTGCCACTGCTCGTGTTCCTGGCAAATATTTCGAGCACTCGCCAAGCACACCTGTCGACGTTTCCAACAACGCCGGCCGTCTACGCAGCTCTGTGCGCATCACAGTCGGTCAGCCTGCAGGAAAAGGAGGTTCCTTTTCTGCGCAGTTTATTGAGTACGAGCAGACAGTACGGGGGGTTGGCTTGATGTGATTGCATTTGTTATCCTGTTGTTGTGTTCGTATTTCAAGCAGGAATGATATGTCATAGGTTTCCTTTGCACGCGTGGTAGTGATTGTTGTGTTTCGATTTTGTATTTTCTAACGCTTTTAAAAGCTTCCCTTTCGTGAATAAAAATTCAGTTGATAGTCTGCGCTTGTGTTGTGTCTTCTTGTTCGCTTTGGTCCTCGTTTCTTTTTGCGCAGCTAAGTGTGAATGGTAAGCCGAAACCCTTTACAAGTTTAACAGCGGAACTGTATGTGGCTAGCTCCTGGTGTGAGCGTCTACGTATAGGGCTGGGGAAACTCGCGGTTAACGTGACCTGGCCGTCACCCACAACGAGGAAACGTCCGAGCATGCCCCACACCCGTGTTAGTAGAGGCTTCTAAGTTTTGTAACGTTCAAAAGCACTAATGAGAAAGTGTAATCGTAGAGACATTTTCTTTTCGGCACGGAGCAAGTTTGTGAATGGACTTCTTTCAACTGGGATTTGAAGCGCCTCGGAGTGGCCGGAGGCGACATTTCAAGCGGGCAGACGAAAGATGGACGGATCAATACCCTGTGAGCATTCTTTTACAGTTTTTTTCTGTCGTTGCAAGTGAAAGGCGGAAAAGCCATTTTACGACGCGTGGAAAATGGGCAAGAACGTGAATTAACAAGGTAAAAAGTGTTGCTGGTTAATGCCAGATCTTGTGGCGAAAAACAGCGCTTAAAGGGCAACTGCAGCACTTTTTTGAGAATTTCGTGATATTCAAGGATTCGAATCTAAATAGGCTTTACGTGAAGCATGCCAATTGTTTTTGCACTAGCATTTGAAGTAGTTACGTAATGGACGATTGAATTTTGCGCTGCTGCTCAATGCACTGGAGGTGTGCACGTAAGTTCAGCGTGACGTCACGGAAGGTCTGCCTTACATTACCACTGTCGTCAGCCACACCCTGCCCTGACTCGTTAGACGCTGCCAATCAACTCTCGGCAGGGTTTGCCTTTGATGGCGTTCCTTTTTTTCCTTCAAAGCAGGCGTTTGCGCGTTGGAAATGTATACCGATACCTTCGATGACGTCATCATGCGCCCCCCCCCCTCCCAACTTGGCGTTGTGCGCTGCGGAGAACCTTAAAGGTCGTCCGGATTTGAATCAGGGACTACTTCACTATTTCAAGCGCTAAACCAAAAAGACTTCGCATGCTTTACCTGCAAGTTTCACACATTCTATCATCTCAAGCTCGTGTATTTCTAAAACCTATGCAGTTTCCCTTTTAAATCAGAGGCGGCGGCAAACGCGTCGCATCCCCACACTTCTTTGTCTCGTGTAAGCGCTGCTTTTTTGCTGCGAAAATGCGGTATTTATTTTTCAAACATTTTGTATATGCCATCGCTCGAATGGCACCCTTAACACGATGTCACCCTTCGAACATTTCCAGCGTTTCTTTTTTCCTCCACTTGCGAACTTCGGCTGTATATTCACTTGTGGAATTAAAAAAAAAGGTGTTATCATCTATTGTACTTTTTTTTCTACAAGACAGGCGCTCCAATGACTAGCGCTCTTCCCGCTGCCACACTACTTCTCTGAGCGGCGCATTAGGTAGGCCACGGCTCGCAGTCAATGCCAGGTTAGAGGAAATAGCTGACACATTGCTTCCTAACGTCAGCAGCTGTATAGGTAAAAATAAAATGAACTTAAGTTTCAGAAGCACAGAGTGAAACAAATGTGTACTGAGCGAGCACGAAATGCTGCCGCAGGACTGAACTGGTGCCTTTAAACACTGCGGCTTTACCGCATAGACCCTTGGAAAGAGGGGCGGTGAAGGGACAAGACTCCCTGCTTCCTCTGCCTGCAATTGCTTCAAGAAATGTCAACTTCATGCTTCGCAATCCTTTCTTCATAATGGCAGACATTTCGCTTAATTGCCTATTTGCCATAGCAATGCAGGAAAAACAACATGTAGTGTTCGCCTGCCCTGAGCCTCACTACATGTATTGCCGAGAAAACGGCCCGGCTAAGACGGAGACCTCCGCGATAACATGCATAATAACTGTTCAGTTATTACAAAACTTTCGAAAAAGTCATAAGCCAAGCTTTAATTTCGACATCTGATGTCACGGTTACGTTATACTGACATGACACACTCGGCGAAGTCCTCCAGTGCTCACTGAGTAATTTTTGACTATCGCTACCAACATATATGCTTTGCCAAAATCAGACCTGTGAAATTACATGCGACACACTCAGCATGTTCCGCAAATGGGAAACAAGCACCCTGGTCATGCCGTGAAGCTCTTTTTTTTCGCCGTCATCCATTCGGCAATGAATGGGGAAGGAAAAAAAGAAAAATAATAAATAACGCTTAGGACATTTACAAATAAAGGGGACAAAAGGGAGAGGCGGCAAAAAGACATGGGGCAGAAATGTCCGCCATGTATCAATTCTGCTGACCGACAGTACCAGGAAGATACATGTCAGGCAAAAGGCGCGAAAAAAAATGTGTTGCGCCTGTCAGTCACACTGATAGCAAAATTGAATGTTGTTACAGGACCTTCAGCTGCGGTGTACTAAAACGTCTCTTGGCGCTCGCGGTATATTATACCCCTGTCACACGGCCAGTTTCAATGGCCATCGAGTCGAGAGCCATCGAGATTTTCGATCGCCATTGAACTCGAGGGAGTTGTGGAGCTGCTACACGGCAAATCTCAATGGCCATTGAAATCGTTCTCGTGTCTTACGCCAAGCTCGTGTGGCGCCACAATCGCTGCTTTCGGTTTCGCGCAAATAACAAAAATATATTGACGAAACTTAACTAAATGTTGAAATACACTTTCTTGCAGTCATAAGGCGCGTTCACACTTGTTCAAAAATCCGGCAAGCGAAGCGGATTCGCTCGCCGCAAAAACTAGGACCTGTTCTCATCTGTTGACGCCCGGGCGAGTTGGAACGGCCGCGCCGCTGCTGCTTCTCGCTTTGCGCACCACGTCGCCGCTCGCGACGTACACAGATACAGTGAGAAAAGAGCATAAATTTATGCTGTCTACGTACCACGAGCGTATGCACGCTTACGTACGCTAAACGCAGGCGCATTCTCACATTGAGTTCAGCGTATGCTAGCAGAGAGGCAAAAATAAACTTAGTCTCTAGTGGCGCCATCTGGTAGTCAAAACGGGAACCATTACTGTCAACAAACCGCCTCTCTTAGGCCTAACAGCGGCAGAATCGTCACTCTAAATAAAAAATAAAGCAAATTTATCACTTATACGTTTTCTTCTAGGCAAGATGAGACGAAGCGAAAGACCGGTGCCCCATTTATGACCAGTGAACGGACAGAAAAAGGCAGCAACAACGAGAATTCAGTCCGAAGCGAGGGGTCCGGCTTTGAAGGGCGCCGCCATGTTTGTTGTCGTTCGAAGCAATGCTAGCAACCTTGGGCAACGCTCGAAGGCCCTCGAAATCTCGATAGAGTTCCGGGCTGCTCCGTCGACTCGATAGACTATTGACTCGATGGCCATTCAAACTGGCCGTGTAGCAGCGCTCGATCGCCTTCGAGTCGATAGGCTATCGATTCGAGGGCCTTCGAAATGCCCGTGTGACAGGGGTATTAGTTTCAGAAATGGGGGCAACACCTTCCCACGCCATGGGCAAAATCATATGGAACTGAAACCATAAAAATCATGGGCGGTAATCTTTGGGGTAAGCTGCAAAAAAAAAAAATCACTTGTTTCTCTAAACACAGAGCGCGTTGAAAAAAAAAAGAGAAAAAGAAAGCTCCACGATTTTTTGTTTAATTAAGGCTTGTGACACTTACAAACAGGCTCAGGTTTGCAACCGAGCCCGCTGTGTGCACCGCCATGCAGCGGAGCTTCCCAAGTGCACAGTCCACAGGCACTTGTACTCAGTTTTTAACCAGCGAGTGACCGGCGGTGGGAGTCGAACACCCCACCTCCCGCAGCCGAGACGGGCGTCTTAGCCACTACGCCACGACTGCGGTGATTAATCCTTGACATATAAAAGCATTTTCCTCGGCGATAAGACATTTCCTCCTTTCCAGGCGTGACGTCACACAAGCTAGCGCAGCGCCACCCGTGACCGCTTAAACCGGCTTACTGACGCTTCGTCCATGCGCGACGCTTTTCATGTTGTAGGCGGCCGTCACGTGGTGATAACTGGTGATGTGGTGCTCGTTCCGCCATTACTTCTGACCGTGGTCGTCATTTCGACTTCGCATTATTCGCCAACCTACCCGTCCATAACATCAAGACGATCTTTTACCACCAGATTTTCTAAGGTCGACGGCTTTCCTCGGCAACTGAAGGCTTCGCTTATAGCGCTGGTTCTCCCTTCACACTGGATTGAGCGCCTACCCTTGGGTCCTGCTTGGCCTACGCACTACACTTCGCAATGACTGTTCCACATGTGCAGCAGAGCCCACGTCTGTTGCCACTGCTCGTGTTCCTGGCAAATATTTCGAGCACTCGCCAAGCACACCTGTCGACGTTTCCAACAACGCCGGCCGTCTACGCAGCTCTGTGCGCATCACAGTCGGTCAGCCTGCAGGAAAAGGAGGTTCCTTTTCTGCGCAGTTTATTGAGTACGAGCAGACAGTACGGGGGGTTGGCTTGATGTGATTGCATTTGTTATCCTGTTGTTGTGTTCGTATTTCAAGCAGGAATGATATGTCATAGGTTTCCTTTGCACGCGTGGTAGTGATTGTTGTGTTTCGATTTTGTATTTTCTAACGCTTTTAAAAGCTTCCCTTTCGTGAATAAAAATTCAGTTGATAGTCTGCGCTTGTGTTGTGTCTTCTTGTTCGCTTTGGTCCTCGTTTCTTTTTGCGCAGCTAAGTGTGAATGGTAAGCCGAAACCCTTTACAAGTTTAACAGCGGAACTGTATGTGGCTAGCTCCTGGTGTGAGCGTCTACGTATAGGGCTGGGGAAACTCGCGGTTAACGTGACCTGGCCGTCACCCACAACGAGGAAACGTCCGAGCATGCCCCACACCCGTGTTAGTAGAGGCTTCTAAGTTTTGTAACGTTCAAAAGCACTAATGAGAAAGTGTAATCGTAGAGACATTTTCTTTTCGGCACGGAGCAAGTTTGTGAATGGACTTCTTTCAACTGGGATTTGAAGCGCCTCGGAGTGGCCGGAGGCGACATTTCAAGCGGGCAGACGAAAGATGGACGGATCAATACCCTGTGAGCATTCTTTTACAGTTTTTTTCTGTCGTTGCAAGTGAAAGGCGGAAAAGCCATTTTACGACGCGTGGAAAATGGGCAAGAACGTGAATTAACAAGGTAAAAAGTGTTGCTGGTTAATGCCAGATCTTGTGGCGAAAAACAGCGCTTAAAGGGCAACTGCAGCACTTTTTTGAGAATTTCGTGATATTCAAGGATTCGAATCTAAACAGGCTTTACGTGAAGCATGCCAATTGTTTTTGCACTAGCATTTGAAGTAGTTACGTAATGGACGATTGAATTTTGCGCTGCTGCTCAATGCACTGGAGGTGTGCACGTAAGTTCAGCGTGACGTCACGGAAGGTCTGCCTTACATTACCACTGTCGTCAGCCACACCCTGCCCTGACTCGTTAGACGCTGCCAATCAACTCTCGGCAGGGTTTGCCTTTGATGGCGTTCCTTTTTTTCCTTCAAAGCAGGCGTTTGCGCGTTGGAAATGTATACCGATACCTTCGATGACGTCATCATGCGCCCCCCCCCCCCCCTCCCAACTTGGCGTTGTGCGCTGCGGAGAACCTTAAAGGTCGTCCGGATTTGAATCAGGGACTACTTCACTATTTCAAGCGCTAAACCAAAAAGACTTCGCATGCTTTACCTGCAAGTTTCACACATTCTATCATCTCAAGCTCGTGTATTTCTAAAACCTATGCAGTTTCCCTTTTAAATCAGAGGCGGCGGCAAACGCGTCGCATCCCCACACTTCTTTGTCTCGTGTAAGCGCTGCTTTTTTGCTGCGAAAATGCGGTATTTATTTTTCAAACATTTTGTATATGCCATCGCTCGAATGGCACCCTTAACACGATGTCACCCTTCGAACATTTCCAGCGTTTCTTTTTTCCTCCACTTGCGAACTCCGGCTGTATATTCACTTGTGGAATTAAAAAAAAGGTGTTATCATCTATTGTACTTTTTTTTCTACAAGACAGGCGCTCCAATGACTAGCGCTCTTCCCGCTGCCACACTACTTCTCTGAGCGGCGCATTAGGTAGGCCACGGCTCGCAGTCAATGCCAGGTTAGAGGAAATAGCTGACACATTGCTTCCTAACGTCAGCAGCTGTATAGGTAAAAATAAAATGAACTTAAGTTTCAGAAGCACAGAGTGAAACAAATGTGTACTGAGCGAGCACGAAATGCTGCCGCAGGACTGAACTGGTGCCTTTAAACACTGCGGCTTTACCGCATAGACCCTTGGAAAGAGGGGCGGTGAAGGGACAAGACTCCCTGCTTCCTCTGCCTGCAATTGCTTCAAGAAATGTCAACTTCATGCTTCGCAATCCTTTCTTCATAATGGCAGACATTTCGATTAATTGCCTATTTGCCATAGCAATGCAGGAAAAACAACATGTAGTGTTCGCCTGCCCTGAGCCTCACTACATGTATTGCCGAGAAAACGGCCCGGCTAAGACGGAGACCTCCGCGATAACATGCATAATAACTGTTCAGTTATTACAAAACTTTCGAAAAAGTCATAAGCCAAGCTTTAATTTCGACATCTGATGTCACGGTTACGTTATACTGACATGACACACTCGGCGAAGTCCTCCAGTGCTCACTGAGTAATTTTTGACTATCGCTACCAACATATATGCTTTGCCAAAATCAGACCTGTGAAATTACATGCGACACACTCAGCATGTTCCGCAAATGGGAAACAAGCACCCTGGTCTCGCCGTGAAGCTCTTTTTTTTCGCCGTCATCCATTCGGCAATGAATGGGGAAGGAAAAAAAGAAAAATAATAAATAACGCTTAGGACATTTACAAATAAAGGGGACAAAAGGGAGAGGCGGCAAAAAGACATGGGGCAGAAATGTCCGCCATGTATCAATTCTGCTGACCGACAGTACCAGGAAGATACATGTCAGGCAAAAGGCGCGAAAAAAAATGTGTTGCGCCTGTCAGTCACACTGATAGCAAAATTGAATGTTGTTACAGGACCTTCAGCTGCGGTGTACTAAAACGTCTCTTGGCGCTGGCGGTATATTATACCCCTGTCACACGGCCA
This sequence comes from Amblyomma mixtum, assembly GCF_055824585.1. Taxonomy (NCBI): domain Eukaryota; kingdom Metazoa; phylum Arthropoda; class Arachnida; order Ixodida; family Ixodidae; genus Amblyomma; species Amblyomma mixtum. The sequence goes on along the minus strand of NC_143019.1, from coordinate 135,456,196 downwards.
GTTTCAATGGCCATCGAGTCGAGAGCCATCGAGATTTTCGATCGCCATTGAACTCGAGGGAGTTGTGGAGCTGCTACACGGCAAATCTCAATGGCCATTGAAATCGTTCTCGTGTCTTACGCCAAGCTCGTGTGGCGCCACAATCGCTGCTTTCGGTTTCGCGCAAATAACAAAAATATATTGACGAAACTTAACTAAATGTTGAAATACACTTTCTTGCAGTCATAAGGCGCGTTCACACTTGTTCAAAAATCCGGCAAGCGAAGCGGATTCGCTCGCCGCAAAAACTAGGACCTGTTCTCATCTGTTGACGCCCGGGCGAGTTGGAACGGCCGCGCCGCTGCTGCTTCTCGCTTTGCGCACCACGTCGCCGCTCGCGACGTACACAGATACAGTGAGAAAAGAGCATCAATTTATGCTGTCTACGTACCACGAGCGTATGCACGCTTACGTACGCTAAACGCAGGCGCATTCTCACATTGAGTTCAGCGTATGCTAGCAGAGAGGCAAAAATAAACTTAGTCTCTAGTGGCGCCATCTGGTAGTCAAAACGGGAACCATTACTGTCAACAAACCGCCTCTCTTAGGCCTAACAGCGGCAGAATCGTCACTCTAAATAAAAAATAAAGCAAATTTATCACTTATACGCTTTCTTCTAGGCAAGATGAGACGAAGCGAAAGACCGGTGCCCCATTTATGACCAGTGAACGGACAGAAAAAGGCAGCAACAACGAGAATTCAGTCCGAAGCGAGGGGTCCGGCTTTGAAGGGCGCCGCCATGTTTGTTGTCGTTCGAAGCAATGCTAGCAACCTTGGGCAACGCTCGAAGGCCCTCGAAATCTCGATAGAGTTCCGGGCTGCTCCGTCGACTCGATAGACTATTGACTCGATGGCCATTCAAACTGGCCGTGTAGCAGCGCTCGATCGCCTTCGAGTCGATAGGCTATCGATTCGAGGGCCTTCGAAATGCCCGTGTGACAGGGGTATTAGTTTCAGAAATGGGGGCAACACCTTCCCACGCCATGGGCAAAATCATATGGAACTGAAACCATAAAAATCATGGGCGGTAATCTTTGGGGTAAGCTGCAAAAAAAAAAATCACTTGTTTCTCTAACCACAGAGCGCGTTGAAAAAAAAAAGAGAAAAAGAAAGCTCCACGATTTTTTGTTTAATTAAGGCTTGTGACACTTACAAACAGGCTCAGGTTTGCAACCGAGCCCGCTGTGTGCACCGCCATGCAGCGGAGCTTCCCAAGTGCACAGTCCACAGGCACTTGTACTCAGTTTTTAACCAGCGAGTGACCGGCGGTGGGAGTCGAACACCCCACCTCCCGCAGCCGAGACGGGCGTCTTAGCCACTACGCCACGACTGCGGTGATTAATCCTTGACATATAAAAGCATTTTCCTCGGCGATAAGACATTTCCTCCTTTCCAGGCGTGACGTCAGACAAGCTAGCGCAGCGCCACCCGTGACCGCTTAAACCGGCTTACTGGCGCTTCGTCCATGCGCGACGCTTTTCATGTTGTAGGCGGCCGTCACGTGGTGATAACTGGTGATGTGGTGCTCGTTCCGCCATTACTTCTGACCGTGGTCGTCATTTCGACTTCGCATTATTCGCCAACCTACCCGTCCATAACATCAAGACGATCTTTTACCACCAGATTTTCTAAGGTCGACGGCTTTCCTCGGCAACTGAAGGCTTCGCTTATAGCGCTGGTTCTCCCTTCACACTGGATTGAGCGCCTACCCTTGGGTCCTGCTTGGCCTACGCACTACACTTCGCAATGACTGTTCCACATGTGCAGCAGAGCTCACGTCTGTTGCCACTGCTCGTGTTCCTGGCAAATATTTCGAGCACTCGCCAAGCACACCTGTCGACGTTTCCAACAACGCCGGCCGTCTACGCAGCTCTGTGCGCATCACAGTCGGTCAGCCTGCAGGAAAAGGAGGTTCCTTTTCTGCGCAGTTTATTGAGTACGAGCAGACAGTACGGGGGGTTGGCTTGATGTGATTGCATTTGTTATCCTGTTGTTGTGTTCGTATTTCAAGCAGGAATGATATGTCATAGGTTTCCTTTGCACGCGTGGTAGTGATTGTTGTGTTTCGATTTTGTATTTTCTAACGCTTTTAAAAGCTTCCCTTTCGTGAATAAAAATTCAGTTGATAGTCTGCGCTTGTGTTGTGTCTTCTTGTTCGCTTTGGTCCTCGTTTCTTTTTGCGCAGCTAAGTGTGAATGGTAAGCCGAAACCCTTTACAAGTTTAACAGCGGAACTGTATGTGGCTAGCTCCTGGTGTGAGCGTCTACGTATAGGGCTGGGGAAACTCGCGGTTAACGTGACCTGGCCGTCACCCACAACGAGGAAACGTCCGAGCATGCCCCACACCCGTGTTAGTAGAGGCTTCTAAGTTTTGTAACGTTCAAAAGCACTAATGAGAAAGTGTAATCGTAGAGACATTTTCTTTTCGGCACGGAGCAAGTTTGTGAATGGACTTCTTTCAACTGGGATTTGAAGCGCCTCGGAGTGGCCGGAGGCGACATTTCAAGCGGGCAGACGAAAGATGGACGGATCAATACCCTGTGAGCATTCTTTTACAGTTTTTTTCTGTCGTTGCAAGTGAAAGGCGGAAAAGCCATTTTACGACGCGTGGAAAATGGGCAAGAACGTGAATTAACAAGGTAAAAAGTGTTGCTGGTTAATGCCAGATCTTGTGGCGAAAAACAGCGCTTAAAGGGCAACTGCAGCACTTTTTTGAGAATTTCGTGATATTCAAGGATTCGAATCTAAATAGGCTTTACGTGAAGCATGCCAATTGTTTTTGCACTAGCATTTGAAGTAGTTACGTAATGGACGATTGAATTTTGCGCTGCTGCTCAATGCACTGGAGGTGTGCACGTAAGTTCAGCGTGACGTCACGGAAGGTCTGCCTTACATTACCACTGTCGTCAGCCACACCCTGCCCTGACTCGTTAGACGCTGCCAATCAACTCTCGGCAGGGTTTGCCTTTGATGGCGTTCCTTTTTTTCCTTCAAAGCAGGCGTTTGCGCGTTGGAAATGTATACCGATACCTTCGATGACGTCATCATGCGCCCCCCCCCCTCCCAACTTGGCGTTGTGCGCTGCGGAGAACCTTAAAGGTCGTCCGGATTTGAATCAGGGACTACTTCACTATTTCAAGCGCTAAACCAAAAAGACTTCGCATGCTTTACCTGCAAGTTTCACACATTCTATCATCTCAAGCTCGTGTATTTCTAAAACCTATGCAGTTTCCCTTTTAAATCAGAGGCGGCGGCAAACGCGTCGCATCCCCACACTTCTTTGTCTCGTGTAAGCGCTGCTTTTTTGCTGCGAAAATGCGGTATTTATTTTTCAAACATTTTGTATATGCCATCGCTCGAATGGCACCCTTAACACGATGTCACCCTTCGAACATTTCCAGCGTTTCTTTTTTCCTCCACTTGCGAACTTCGGCTGTATATTCACTTGTGGAATTAAAAAAAAAAGGTGTTATCATCTATTGCACTTTTTTTTCTACAAGACAGGCGCTCCAATGACTAGCGCTCTTCCCGCTGCCACACTACTTCTCTGAGCGGCGCATTAGGTAGGCCACGGCTCGCAGTCAATGCCAGGTTAGAGGAAATAGCTGACACATTGCTTCCTAACGTCAGCAGCTGTATAGGTAAAAATAAAATGAACTTAAGTTTCAGAAGCACAGAGTGAAACAAATGTGTACTGAGCGAGCACGAAATGCTGCCGCAGGACTGAACTGGTGCCTTTAAACACTGCGGCTTTACCGCATAGACCCTTGGAAAGAGGGGCGGTGAAGGGACAAGACTCCCTGCTTCCTCTGCCTGCAATTGCTTCAAGAAATGTCAACTTCATGCTTCGCAATCCTTTCTTCATAATGGCAGACATTTCGCTTAATTGCCTATTTGCCATAGCAATGCAGGAAAAACAACATGTAGTGTTCGCCTGCCCTGAGCCTCACTACATGTATTGCCGAGAAAACGGCCCGGCTAAGACGGAGACCTCCGCGATAACATGCATAATAACTGTTCAGTTATTACAAAACTTTCGAAAAAGTCATAAGCCAAGCTTTAATTTCGACATCTGATGTCACGGTTACGTTATACTGACATGACACACTCGGCGAAGTCCTCCAGTGCTCACTGAGTAATTTTTGACTATCGCTACCAACATATATGCTTTGCCAAAATCAGACCTGTGAAATTACATGCGACACACTCAGCATGTTCCGCAAATGGGAAACAAGCACCCTGGTCATGCCGTGAAGCTCTTTTTTTTCGCCGTCATCCATTCGGCAATGAATGGGGAAGGAAAAAAAGAAAAATAATAAATAACGCTTAGGACATTTACAAATAAAGGGGACAAAAGGGAGAGGCGGCAAAAAGACATGGGGCAGAAATGTCCGCCATGTATCAATTCTGCTGACCGACAGTACCAGGAAGATACATGTCAGGCAAAAGGCGCGAAAAAAAATGTGTTGCGCCTGTCAGTCACACTGATAGCAAAATTGAATGTTGTTACAGGACCTTCAGCTGCGGTGTACTAAAACGTCTCTTGGCGCTCGCGGTATATTATACCCCTGTCACACGGCCAGTTTCAATGGCCATCGAGTCGAGAGCCATCGAGATTTTCGATCGCCATTGAACTCGAGGGAGTTGTGGAGCTGCTACACGGCAAATCTCAATGGCCATTGAAATCGTTCTCGTGTCTTACGCCAAGCTCGTGTGGCGCCACAATCGCTGCTTTCGGTTTCGCGCAAATAACAAAAATATATTGACGAAACTTAACTAAATGTTGAAATACACTTTCTTGCAGTCATAAGGCGCGTTCACACTTGTTCAAAAATCCGGCAAGCGAAGCGGATTCGCTCGCCGCAAAAACTAGGACCTGTTCTCATCTGTTGACGCCCGGGCGAGTTGGAACGGCCGCGCCGCTGCTGCTTCTCGCTTTGCGCACCACGTCGCCGCTCGCGACGTACACAGATACAGTGAGAAAAGAGCATAAATTTATGCTGTCTACGTACCACGAGCGTATGCACGCTTACGTACGCTAAACGCAGGCGCATTCTCACATTGAGTTCAGCGTATGCTAGCAGAGAGGCAAAAATAAACTTAGTCTCTAGTGGCGCCATCTGGTAGTCAAAACGGGAACCATTACTGTCAACAAACCGCCTCTCTTAGGCCTAACAGCGGCAGAATCGTCACTCTAAATAAAAAATAAAGCAAATTTATCACTTATACGTTTTCTTCTAGGCAAGATGAGACGAAGCGAAAGACCGGTGCCCCATTTATGACCAGTGAACGGACAGAAAAAGGCAGCAACAACGAGAATTCAGTCCGAAGCGAGGGGTCCGGCTTTGAAGGGCGCCGCCATGTTTGTTGTCGTTCGAAGCAATGCTAGCAACCTTGGGCAACGCTCGAAGGCCCTCGAAATCTCGATAGAGTTCCGGGCTGCTCCGTCGACTCGATAGACTATTGACTCGATGGCCATTCAAACTGGCCGTGTAGCAGCGCTCGATCGCCTTCGAGTCGATAGGCTATCGATTCGAGGGCCTTCGAAATGCCCGTGTGACAGGGGTATTAGTTTCAGAAATGGGGGCAACACCTTCCCACGCCATGGACAAAATCATATGGAACTGAAACCATAAAAATCATGGGCGGTAATCTTTGGGGTAAGCTGCAAAAAAAAAAAAATCACTTGTTTCTCTAACCACAGAGCGCGTTGAAAAAAAAAAGAGAAAAAGAAAGCTCCACGATTTTTTGTTTAATTAAGGCTTGTGACACTTACAAACAGGCTCAGGTTTGCAACCGAGCCCGCTGTGTGCACCGCCATGCAGCGGAGCTTCCCAAGTGCACAGTCCACAGGCACTTGTACTCAGTTTTTAACCAGCGAGTGACCGGCGGTGGGAGTCGAACACCCCACCTCCCGCAGCCGAGACGGGCGTCTTAGCCACTACGCCACGACTGCGGTGATTAATCCTTGACATATAAAAGCATTTTCCTCGGCGATAAGACATTTCCTCCTTTCCAGGCGTGACGTCAGACAAGCTAGCGCAGCGCCACCCGTGACCGCTTAAACCGGCTTACTGACGCTTCGTCCATGCGCGACGCTTTTCATGTTGTAGGCGGCCGTCACGTGGTGATAACTGGTGATGTGGTGCTCGTTCCGCCATTACTTCTGACCGTGGTCGTCATTTCGACTTCGCATTATTCGCCAACCTACCCGTCCATAACATCAAGACGATCTTTTACCACCAGATTTTCTAAGGTCGACGGCTTTCCTCGGCAACTGAAGGCTTCGCTTATAGCGCTGGTTCTCCCTTCACACTGGATTGAGCGCCTACCCTTGGGTCCTGCTTGGCCTACGCACTACACTTCGCAATGATTGTTCCACATGTGCAGCAGAGCTCACGTCTGTTGCCACTGCTCGTGTTCCTGGCAAATATTTCGAGCACTCGCCAAGCACACCTGTCGACGTTTCCAACAACGCCGGCCGTCTACGCAGCTCTGTGCGCATCACAGTCGGTCAGCCTGCAGGAAAAGGAGGTTCCTTTTCTGCGCAGTTTATTGAGTACGAGCAGACAGTACGGGGGGTTGGCTTGATGTGATTGCATTTGTTATCCTGTTGTTGTGTTCGTATTTCAAGCAGGAATGATATGTCATAGGTTTCCTTTGCACGCGTGGTAGTGATTGTTGTGTTTCGATTTTGTATTTTCTAACGCTTTTAAAAGCTTCCCTTTCGTGAATAAAAATTCAGTTGATAGTCTGCGCTTGTGTTGTGTCTTCTTGTTCGCTTTGGTCCTCGTTTCTTTTTGCGCAGCTAAGTGTGAATGGTAAGCCGAAACCCTTTACAAGTTTAACAGCGGAACTGTATGTGGCTAGCTCCTGGTGTGAGCGTCTACGTATAGGGCTGGGGAAACTCGCGGTTAACGTGACCTGGCCGTCACCCACAACGAGGAAACGTCCGAGCATGCCCCACACCCGTGTTAGTAGAGGCTTCTAAGTTTTGTAACGTTCAAAAGCACTAATGAGAAAGTGTAATCGTAGAGACATTTTCTTTTCGGCACGGAGCAAGTTTGTGAATGGACTTCTTTCAACTGGGATTTGAAGCGCCTCGGAGTGGCCGGAGGCGACATTTCAAGCGGGCAGACGAAAGATGGACGGATCAATACCCTGTGAGCATTCTTTTACAGTTTTTTTCTGTCGTTGCAAGTGAAAGGCGGAAAAGCCATTTTACGACGCGTGGAAAATGGGCAAGAACGTGAATTAACAAGGTAAAAAGTGTTGCTGGTTAATGCCAGACCTTGTGGCGAAAAACAGCGCTTAAAGGGCAACTGCAGCACTTTTTTGAGAATTTCGTGATATTCAAGGATTCGAATCTAAATAGGCTTTACGTGAAGCATGCCAATTGTTTTTGCACTAGCATTTGAAGTAGTTACGTAATGGACGATTGAATTTTGCGCTGCTGCTCAATGCACTGGAGGTGTGCACGTAAGTTCAGCGTGACGTCACGGAAGGTCTGCCTTACATTACCACTGTCGTCAGCCACACCCTGCCCTGACTCGTTAGACGCTGCCAATCAACTCTCGGCAGGGTTTGCCTTTGATGGCGTTCCTTTTTTTCCTTCAAAGCAGGCGTTTGCGCGTTGGAAATGTATACCGATACCTTCGATGACGTCATCATGCGCCCCCCCCCCTCCCAACTTGGCGTTGTGCGCTGCGGAGAACCTTAAAGGTCGTCCGGATTTGAATCAGGGACTACTTCACTATTTCAAGCGCTAAACCAAAAAGACTTCGCATGCTTTACCTGCAAGTTTCACACATTCTATCATCTCAAGCTCGTGTATTTCTAAAACCTATGCAGTTTCCCTTTTAAATCAGAGGCGGCGGCAAACGCGTCGCATCCCCACACTTCTTTGTCTCGTGTAAGCGCTGCTTTTTTGCTGCGAAAATGCGGTATTTATTTTTCAAACATTTTGTATATGCCATCGCTCGAATGGCACCCTTAACACGATGTCACCCTTCGAACATTTCCAGCGTTTCTTTTTTCCTCCACTTGCGAACTTCGGCTGTATATTCACTTGTGGAATTAAAAAAAAAGGTGTTATCATCTATTGTACTTTTTTTTCTACAAGACAGGCGCTCCAATGACTAGCGCTCTTCCCGCTGCCACACTACTTCTCTGAGCGGCGCATTAGGTAGGCCACGGCTCGCAGTCAATGCCAGGTTAGAGGAAATAGCTGACACATTGCTTCCTAACGTCAGCAGCTGTATAGGTAAAAATAAAATGAACTTAAGTTTCAGAAGCACAGAGTGAAACAAATGTGTACTGAGCGAGCACGAAATGCTGCCGCAGGACTGAACTGGTGCCTTTAAACACTGCGGCTTTACCGCATAGACCCTTGGAATGAGGGGCGGTGAAGGGACAAGACTCCCTGCTTCCTCTGCCTGCAATTGCTTCAAGAAATTTCAACTTCATGCTTCGCAATCCTTTCTTCATAATGGCAGACATTTCGCTTAATTGCCTATTTGCCATAGCAATGCAGGAAAAACAACATGTAGTGTTCGCCTGCCCTGAGCCTCACTACATGTATTGCCGAGAAAACGGCCCGGCTAAGACGGAGACCTCCGCGATAACATGCATAATAACTGTTCAGTTATTACAAAACTTTCGAAAAAGTCATAAGCCAAGCTTTAATTTCGACATCTGATGTCACGGTTACGTTATACTGACATGACACACTCGGCGAAGTCCTCCAGTGCTCACTGAGTAATTTTTGACTATCGCTACCAACATATATGCTTTGCCAAAATCAGACCTGTGAAATTACATGCGACACACTCAGCATGTTCCGCAAATGGGAAACAAGCACCCTGGTCATGCCGTGAAGCTCTTTTTTTTCGCCGTCATCCATTCGGCAATGAATGGGGAAGGAAAAAAAGAAAAATAATAAATAACGCTTAGGACATTTACAAATAAAGGGGACAAAAGGGAGAGGCGGCAAAAAGACATGGGGCAGAAATGTCCGCCATGTATCAATTCTGCTGACCGACAGTACCAGGAAGATACATGTCAGGCAAAAGGCGCGAAAAAAAATGTGTTGCGCCTGTCAGTCACACTGATAGCAAAATTGAATGTTGTTACAGGACCTTCAGCTGCGGTGTACTAAAACGTCTCTTGGCGCTGGCGGTATATTATACCCCTGTCACACGGCCAGTTTCAATGGCCATCGAGTCGAGAGTCATCGAGATTTTCGATCGCCATTGAACTCGAGGGAGTTGTGGAGCTGCTACACGGCAAATCTCAATGGCCATTGAAATCGTTCTCGTGTCTTACGCCAAGCTCGTGTGGCGCCACAATCGCTGCTTTCGGTTTCGCGCAAATAACAAAAATATATTGACGAAACTTAACTAAATGTTGAAATACACTTTCTTGCAGTCATAAGGCGCGTTCACACTTGTTCAAAAATCCGGCAAGCGAAGCGGATTCGCTCGCCGCAAAAACTAGGACCTGTTCTCATCTGTTGACGCCCGGGCGAGTTGGAACGGCCGCGCCGCTGCTGCTTCTCGCTTTGCGCACCACGTCGCCGCTCGCGACGTACACAGATACAGTGAGAAAAGAGCATAAATTTATGCTGTCTACGTACCACGAGCGTATGCACGCTTACGTACGCTAAACGCAGGCGCATTCTCACATTGAGTTCAGCGTATGCTAGCAGAGAGGCAAAAATAAACTTAGTCTCTAGTGGCGCCATCTGGTAGTCAAAACGGGAACCATTACTGTCAACAAACCGCCTCTCTTAGGCCTAACAGCGGCAGAATCGTCACTCTAAATAAAAAATAAAGCAAATTTATCACTTATACGTTTTCTTCTAGGCAAGATGAGACGAAGCGAAAGACCGGTGCCCCATTTATGACCAGTGAACGGACAGAAAAAGGCAGCAACAACGAGAATTCAGTCCGAAGCGAGGGGTCCGGCTTTGAAGGGCGCCGCCATGTTTGTTGTCGTTCGAAGCAATGCTAGCAACCTTGGGCAACGCTCGAAGGCCCTCGAAATCTCGATAGAGTTCCGGGCTGCTCCGTCGACTCGATAGACTATTGACTCGATGGCCATTCAAACTGGCCGTGTAGCAGCGCTCGATCGCCTTCGAGTCGATAGGCTATCGATTCGAGGGCCTTCGAAATGCCCGTGTGACAGGGGTATTAGTTTCAGAAATGGGGGCAACACCTTCCCACGCCATGGGCAAAATCATATGGAACTGAAACCATAAAAATCATGGGCGGTAATCTTTGGGGTAAGCTGCAAAAAAAAAAAATCACTTGTTTCTCTAACCACAGAGCGCGTTGAAAAAAAAAAAGAGAAAAAGAAAGCTCCACGATTTTTTGTTTAATTAAGGCTTGTGACACTTACAAACAGGCTCAGGTTTGCAACCGAGCCCGCTGTGTGCACCGCCATGCAGCGGAGCTTCCCAAGTGCACAGTCCACAGGCACTTGTACTCAGTTTTTAACCAGCGAGTGACCGGCGGTGGGAGTCGAACACCCCACCTCCCGCAGCCGAGACGGGCGTCTTAGCCACTACGCCACGACTGCGATGATTAATCCTTGACATATAAAAGCATTTTCCTCGGCGATAAGACATTTCCTCCTTTCCAGGCGTGACGTCAGACAAGCTAGCGCAGCGCCACCCGTGACCGCTTAAACCGGCTTACTGACGCTTCGTCCATGCGCGACGCTTTTCATGTTGTAGGCGGCCGTCACGTGGTGATAACTGGTGATGTGGTGCTCGTTCCGCCATTACTTCTGACCGTGGTCGTCATTTCGACTTCGCATTATTCGCCAACCTACCCGTCCATAACATCAAGACGATCTTTTACCACCAGATTTTCTAAGGTCGACGGCTTTCCTCGGCAACTGAAGGCTTCGCTTATAGCGCTGGTTCTCCCTTCACACTGGATTGAGCGCCTACCCTTGGGTCCTGCTTGGCCTACGCACTACACTTCGCAATGACTGTTCCACATGTGCAGCAGAGCTCACGTCTGTTGCCACTGCTCGTGTTCCTGGCAAATATTTCGAGCACTCGCCAAGCACACCTGTCGACGTTTCCAACAACGCCGGCCGTCTACGCAGCTCTGTGCGCATCACAGTCGGTCAGCCTGCAGGAAAAGGAGGTTCCTTTTCTGCGCAGTTTATTGAGTACGAGCAGACAGTACGGGGGGTTGGCTTGATGTGATTGCATTTGTTATCCTGTTGTTGTGTTCGTATTTCAAGCAGGAATGATATGTCATAGGTTTCCTTTGCACGCGTGGTAGTGATTGTTGTGTTTCGATTTTGTATTTTCTAACGCTTTTAAAAGCTTCCCTTTCGTGAATAAAAATTCAGTTGATAGTCTGCGCTTGTGTTGTGTCTTCTTGTTCGCTTTGGTCCTCGTTTCTTTTTGCGCAGCTAAGTGTGAATGGTAAGCCGAAACCCTTTACAAGTTTAACAGCGGAACTGTATCTGGCTAGCTCCTGGTGTGAGCGTCTACGTATAGGGCTGGGGAAACTCGCGGTTAACGTGACCTGGCCGTCACCCACAACGAGGAAACGTCCGAGCATGCCCCACACCCGTGTTAGTAGAGGCTTCTAAGTTTTGTAACGTTCAAAAGCACTAATGAGAAAGTGTAATCGTAGAGACATTTTCTTTTCGGCACGGAGCAAGTTTGTGAATGGACTTCTTTCAACTGGGATTTGAAGCGCCTCGGAGTGGCCGGAGGCGACATTTCAAGCGGGCAGACGAAAGATGGACGGATCAATACCCTGTGAGCATTCTTTTACAGTTTTTTTCTGTCGTTGCAAGTGAAAGGCGGAAAAGCCATTTTACGACGCGTGGAAAATGGGCAAGAACGTGAATTAACAAGGTAAAAAGTGTTGCTGGTTAATGCCAGATCTTGTGGCGAAAAACAGCGCTTAAAGGGCAACTGCAGCACTTTTTTGAGAATTTCGTGATATTCAAGGATTCGAATCTAAATAGGCTTTACGTGAAGCATGCCAATTGTTTTTGCACTAGCATTTGAAGTAGTTACGTAATGGACGATTGAATTTTGCGCTGCTGCTCAATGCACTGGAGGTGTGCACGTAAGTTCAGCGTGACGTCACGGAAGGTCTGCCTTACATTACCACTGTCGTCAGCCACACCCTGCCCTGACTCGTTAGACGCTGCCAATCAACTCTCGGCAGGGTTTGCCTTTGATGGCGTTCCTTTTTTTCCTTCAAAGCAGGCGTTTGCGCGTTGGAAATGTATACCGATACCTTCGATGACGTCATCATGCGCCCCCCCCCCCCCTCCCAACTTGGCGTTGTGCGCTGCGGAGAACCTTAAAGGTCGTCCGGATTTGAATCAGGGACTACTTCACTATTTCAAGCGCTAAACCAAAAAGACTTCGCATGCTTTACCTGCAAGTTTCACACATTCTATCATCTCAAGCTCGTGTATTTCTAAAACCTATGCAGTTTCCCTTTTAAATCAGAGGCGGCGGCAAACGCGTCGCATCCCCACACTTCTTTGTCTCGTGTAAGCGCTGCTTTTTTGCTGCGAAAATGCGGTATTTATTTTTCAAACATTTTGTATATGCCATCGCTCGAATGGCACCCTTAACACGATGTCACCCTTCGAACATTTCCAGCGTTTCTTTTTTCCTCCACTTGCGAACTTCGGCTGTATATTCACTTGTGGAATTAAAAAAAAAAGGTGTTATCATCTATTGTACTTTTTTTTCTACAAGACAGGCGCTCCAATGACTAGCGCTCTTCCCGCTGCCACACTACTTCTCTGAGCGGCGCATTAGGTAGGCCACGGCTCGCAGTCAATGCCAGGTTAGAGGAAATAGCTGACACATTGCTTCCTAACGTCAGCAGCTGTATAGGTAAAAATAAAATGAACTTAAGTTTCAGAAGCACAGAGTGAAACAAATGTGTACTGAGCGAGCACGAAATGCTGCCGCAGGACTGAACTGGTGCCTTTAAACACTGCGGCTTTACCGCATAGACCCTTGGAAAGAGGGGCGGTGAAGGGACAAGACTCCCTGCTTCCTCTGCCTGCAATTGCTTCAAGAAATGTCAACTTCATGCTTCGCAATCCTTTCTTCATAATGGCAGACATTTCGCTTAATTGCCTATTTGCCATAGCAATGCAGGAAAAACAACATGTAGTGTTCGCCTGCCCTGAGCCTCACTACATGTATTGCCGAGAAAACGGCCCGGCTAAGACGGAGACCTCCGCGATAACATGCATAATAACTGTTCAGTTATTACAAAACTTTCGAAAAAGTCATAAGCCAAGCTTTAATTTCGACATCTGATGTCACGGTTACGTTATACTGACATGACACACTCGGCGAAGTCCTCCAGTGCTCACTGAGTAATTTTTGACTATCGCTACCAACATATATGCTTTGCCAATATCAGACCTGTGAAATTACATGCGACACACTCAGCATGTTCCGCAAATGGGAAACAAGCACCCTGGTCATGCCGTGAAGCTCTTTTTTTTCGCCGTCATCCATTCGGCAATGAATGGGGAAGGAAAAAAAGAAAAATAATAAATAACGCTTAGGACATTTACAAATAAAGGGGACAAAAGGGAGAGGCGGCAAAAAGACATGGGGCAGAAATGTCCGCCATGTATCAATTCTGCTGACCGACAGTACCAGGAAGATACATGTCAGGCAAAAGGCGCGAAAAAAAATGTGTTGCGCCTGTCAGTCACACTGATAGCAAAATTGAATGTTGTTACAGGACCTTCAGCTGCGGTGTACTAAAACGTCTCTTGGCGCTGGCGGTATATTATACCCCTGTCACACGGCCAGTTTCAATGGCCATCGAGTCGAGAGCCATCGAGATTTTCGATCGCCATTGAACTCGAGGGAGTTGTGGAGCTGCTACACGGCAAATCTCAATGGCCATTGAAATCGTTCTCGTGTCTTACGCCAAGCTCGTGTGGCGCCACAATCGCTGCTTTCGGTTTCGCGCAAATAACAAAAATATATTGACGAAACTTAACTAAATGTTGAAATACACTTTCTTGCAGTCATAAGGCGCGTTCACACTTGTTCAAAAATCCGGCAAGCGAAGCGGATTCGCTCGCCGCAAAAACTAGGACCTGTTCTCATCTGTTGACGCCCGGGCGAGTTGGAACGGCCGCGCCGCTGCTGCTTCTCGCTTTGCGCACCACGTCGCCGCTCGCGACGTACACAGATACAGTGAGAAAAGAGCATAAATTTATGCTGTCTACGTACCACGAGCGTATGCACGCTTACGTACGCTAAACGCAGGCGCATTCTCACATTGAGTTCAGCGTATGCTAGCAGAGAGGCAAAAATAAACTTAGTCTCTAGTGGCGCCATCTGGTAGTCAAAACGGGAACCATTACTGTCAACAAACCGCCTCTCTTAGGCCTAACAGCGGCAGAATCGTCACTCTAAATAAAAAATAAAGCAAATTTATCACTTATACGTTTTCTTCTAGGCAAGATGAGACGAAGCGAAAGACCGGTGCCCCATTTATGACCAGTGAACGGACAGAAAAAGGCAGCAACAACGAGAATTCAGTCCGAAGCGAGGGGTCCGGCTTTGAAGGGCGCCGCCATGTTTGTTGTCGTTCGAAGCAATGCTAGCAACCTTGGGCAACGCTCGAAGGCCCTCGAAATCTCGATAGAGTTCCGGGCTGCTCCGTCGACTCGATAGACTATTGACTCGATGGCCATTCAAACTGGCCGTGTAGCAGCGCTCGATCGCCTTCGAGTCGATAGGCTATCGATTCGAGGGCCTTCGAAATGCCCGTGTGACAGGGGTATTAGTTTCAGAAATGGGGGCAACACCTTCCCACGCCATGGGCAAAATCATATGGAACTGAAACCATAAAAATCATGGGCGGTAATCTTTGGGGTAAGCTGCAAAAAAAAAAAAATCACTTGTTTCTCTAACCACAGAGCGCGTTGAAAAAAAAAAGAGAAAAAGAAAGCTCCACGATTTTTTGTTTAATTAAGGCTTGTGACACTTACAAACAGGCTCAGGTTTGCAACCGAGCCCGCTGTGTGCACCGCCATGCAGCGGAGCTTCCCAAGTGCACAGTCCACAGGCACTTGTACTCAGTTTTTAACCAGCGAGTGACCGGCGGTGGGAGTCGAACACCCCACCTCCCGCAGCCGAGACGGGCGTCTTAGCCACTACGCCACGACTGCGGTGATTAATCCTTGACATATAAAAGCATTTTCCTCGGCGATAAGACATTTCCTCCTTTCCAGGCGTGACGTCAGACAAGCTAGCGCAGCGCCACCCGTGACCGCTTAAACCGGCTTACTGACGCTTCGTCCATGCGCGACGCTTTTCATGTTGTAGGCGGCCGTCACGTGGTGATAACTGGTGATGTGGTGCTCGTTCCGCCATTACTTCTGACCGTGGTCGTCATTTCGACTTCGCATTATTCGCCAACCTACCCGTCCATAACATCAAGACGATCTTTTACCACCAGATTTTCTAAGGTCGACGGCTTTCCTCGGCAACTGAAGGCTTCGCTTATAGCGCTGGTTCTCCCTTCACACTGGATTGAGCGCCTACCCCTGGGTCCTGCTTGGCCTACGCACTACACTTCGCAATGACTGTTCCACATGTGCAGCAGAGCTCACGTCTGTTGCCACTGCTCGTGTTCCTGGCAAATATTTCGAGCACTCGCCAAGCACACCTGTCGACGTTTCCAACAACGCCGGCCGTCTACGCAGCTCTGTGCGCATCACAGTCGGTCAGCCTGCAGGAAAAGGAGGTTCCTTTTCTGCGCAGTTTATTGAGTACGAGCAGACAGTACGGGGGGTTGGCTTGATGTGATTGCATTTGTTATCCTGTTGTTGTGTTCGTATTTCAAGCAGGAATGATATGTCATAGGTTTCCTTTGCACGCGTGGTAGTGATTGTTGTGTTTCGATTTTGTATTTTCTAACGCTTTTAAAAGCTTCCCTTTCGTGAATAAAAATTCAGTTGATAGTCTGCGCTTGTGTTGTGTCTTCTTGTTCGCTTTGGTCCTCGTTTCTTTTTGCGCAGCTAAGTGTGAATGGTAAGCCGAAACCCTTTACAAGTTTAACAGCGGAACTGTATGTGGCTAGCTCCTGGTGTGAGCGTCTACGTATAGGGCTGGGGAAACTCGCGGTTAACGTGACCTGGCCGTCACCCACAACGAGGAAACGTCCGAGCATGCCCCACACCCGTGTTAGTAGAGGCTTCTAAGTTTTGTAACGTTCAAAAGCACTAATGAGAAAGTGTAATCGTAGAGACATTTTCTTTTCGGCACGGAGCAAGTTTGTGAATGGACTTCTTTCAACTGGGATTTGAAGCGCCTCGGAGTGGCCGGAGGCGACATTTCAAGCGGGCAGACGAAAGATGGACGGATCAATACCCTGTGAGCATTCTTTTACAGTTTTTTTCTGTCGTTGCAAGTGAAAGGCGGAAAAGCCATTTTACGACGCGTGGAAAATGGGCAAGAACGTGAATTAACAAGGTAAAAAGTGTTGCTGGTTAATGCCAGATCTTGTGGCGAAAAACAGCGCTTAAAGGGCAACTGCAGCACTTTTTTGAGAATTTCGTGATATTCAAGGATTCGAATCTAAATAGGCTTTACGTGAAGCATGCCAATTGTTTTTGCACTAGCATTTGAAGTAGTTACGTAATGGACGATTGAATTTTGCGCTGCTGCTCAATGCACTGGAGGTGTGCACGTAAGTTCAGCGTGACGTCACGGAAGGTCTGCCTTACATTACCACTGTCGTCAGCCACACCCTGCCCTGACTCGTTAGACGCTGCCAATCAACTCTCGGCAGGGTTTGCCTTTGATGGCGTTCCTTTTTTTCCTTCAAAGCAGGCGTTTGCGCGTTGGAAATGTATACCGATACCTTCGATGACGTCATCATGCGCCCCCCCCCCCCCTCCCAACTTGGCGTTGTGCGCTGCGGAGAACCTTAAAGGTCGTCCGGATTTGAATCAGGGACTACTTCACTATTTCAAGCGCTAAACCAAAAAGACTTCGCATGCTTTACCTGCAAGTTTCACACATTCTATCATCTCAAGCTCGTGTATTTCTAAAACCTATGCAGTTTCCCTTTTAAATCAGAGGGGGCGGCAAACGCGTCGCATCCCCACACTTCTTTGTCTCGTGTAAGCGCTGCTTTTTTGCTGCGAAAATGCGGTATTTATTTTTCAAACATTTTGTATATGCCATCGCTCGAATGGCACCCTTAACACGATGTCACCCTTCGAACATTTCCAGCGTTTCTTTTTTCCTCCACTTGCGAACTTCGGCTGTATATTCACTTGTGGAATTAAAAAAAAAGGTGTTATCATCTATTGTACTTTTTTTTCTACAAGACAGGCGCTCCAATGACTAGCGCTCTTCCCGCTGCCACACTACTTCTCTGAGCGGCGCATTAGGTAGGCCACGGCTCGCAGTCAATGCCAGGTTAGAGGAAATAGCTGACACATTGCTTCCTAACGTCAGCAGCTGTATAGGTAAAAATAAAATGAACTTAAGTTTCAGAAGCACAGAGTGAAACAAATGTGTACTGAGCGAGCACGAAATGCTGCCGCAGGACTGAACTGGTGCCTTTAAACACTGCGGCTTTACCGCATAGACCCTTGGAAAGAGGGGCGGTGAAGGGACAAGACTCCCTGCTTCCTCTGCCTGCAATTGCTTCAAGAAATGTCAACTTCATGCTTCGCAATCCTTTCTTCATAATGGCAGACATTTCGCTTAATTGCCTATTTGCCATAGCAATGCAGGAAAAACAACATGTAGTGTTCGCCTGCCCTGAGCCTCACTACATGTATTGCCGAGAAAACGGCCCGGCTAAGACGGAGACCTCCGCGATAACATGCATAATAACTGTTCAGTTATTACAAAACTTTCGAAAAAGTCATAAGCCAAGCTTTAATTTCGACATCTGATGTCACGGTTACGTTATACTGACATGACACACTCGGCGAAGTCCTCCAGTGCTCACTGAGTAATTTTTGACTATCGCTACCAACATATATGCTTTGCCAATATCAGACCTGTGAAATTACATGCGACACACTCAGCATGTTCCGCAAATGGGAAACAAGCACCCTGGTCATGCCGTGAAGCTCTTTTTTTTCGCCGTCATCCATTCGGCAATGAATGGGGAAGGAAAAAAAGAAAAATAATAAATAACGCTTAGGACATTTACAAATAAAGGGGACAAAAGGGAGAGGCGGCAAAAAGACATGGGGCAGAAATGTCCGCCATGTATCAATTCTGCTGACCGACAGTACCAGGAAGATACATGTCAGGCAAAAGGCGCGAAAAAAAATGTGTTGCGCCTGTCAGTCACACTGATAGCAAAATTGAATGTTGTTACAGGACCTTCAGCTGCGGTGTACTAAAACGTCTCTTGGCGCTGGCGGTATATTATACCCCTGTCACACGGCCAGTTTCAATGGCCATCGAGTCGAGAGCCATCGAGATTTTCGATCGCCATTGAACTCGAGGGAGTTGTGGAGCTGCTACACGGCAAATCTCAATGGCCATTGAAATCGTTCTCGTGTCTTACGCCAAGCTCGTGTGGCGCCACAATCGCTGCTTTCGGTTTCGCGCAAATAACAAAAATATATTGACGAAACTTAACTAAATGTTGAAATACACTTTCTTGCAGTCATAAGGCGCGTTCACACTTGTTCAAAAATCCGGCAAGCGAAGCGGATTCGCTCGCCGCAAAAACTAGGACCTGTTCTCATCTGTTGACGCCCGGGCGAGTTGGAACGGCCGCGCCGCTGCTGCTTCTCGCTTTGCGCACCACGTCGCCGCTCGCGACGTACACAGATACAGTGAGAAAAGAGCATAAATTTATGCTGTCTACGTACCACGAGCGTATGCACGCTTACGTACGCTAAACGCAGGCGCATTCTCACATTGAGTTCAGCGTATGCTAGCAGAGAGGCAAAAATAAACTTAGTCTCTAGTGGCGCCATCTGGTAGTCAAAACGGGAACCATTACTGTCAACAAACCGCCTCTCTTAGGCCTAACAGCGGCAGAATCGTCACTCTAAATAAAAAATAAAGCAAATTTATCACTTATACGTTTTCTTCTAGGCAAGATGAGACGAAGCGAAAGACCGGTGCCCCATTTATGACCAGTGAACGGACAGAAAAAGGCAGCAACAACGAGAATTCAGTCCGAAGCGAGGGGTCCGGCTTTGAAGGGCGCCGCCATGTTTGTTGTCGTTCGAAGCAATGCTAGCAACCTTGGGCAACGCTCGAAGGCCCTCGAAATCTCGATAGAGTTCCGGGCTGCTCCGTCGACTCGATAGACTATTGACTCGATGGCCATTCAAACTGGCCGTGTAGCAGCGCTCGATCGCCTTCGAGTCGATAGGCTATCGATTCGAGGGCCTTCGAAATGCCCGTGTGACAGGGGTATTAGTTTCAGAAATGGGGGCAACACCTTCCCACGCCATGGGCAAAATCATATGGAACTGAAACCATAAAAATCATGGGCGGTAATCTTTGGGGTAAGCTGCAAAAAAAAAAAAATCACTTGTTTCTCTAACCACAGAGCGCGTTGAAAAAAAAAAAGAGAAAAAGAAAGCTCCACGATTTTTTGTTTAATTAAGGCTTGTGACACTTACAAACAGGCTCAGGTTTGCAACCGAGCCCGCTGTGTGCACCGCCATGCAGCGGAGCTTCCCAAGTGCACAGTCCACAGGCACTTGTACTCAGTTTTTAACCAGCGAGTGACCGGCGGTGGGAGTCGAACACCCCACCTCCCGCAGCCGAGACGGGCGTCTTAGCCACTACGCCACGACTGCGGTGATTAATCCTTGACATATAAAAGCATTTTCCTCGGCGATAAGACATTTCCTCCTTTCCAGGCGTGACGTCAGACAAGCTAGCGCAGCGCCACCCGTGACCGCTTAAACCGGCTTACTGACGCTTCGTCCATGCGCGACGCTTTTCATGTTGTAGGCGGCCGTCACGTGGTGATAACTGGTGATGTGGTGCTCGTTCCGCCATTACTTCTGACCGTGGTCGTCATTTCGACTTCGCATTATTCGCCAACCTACCCGTCCATAACATCAAGACGATCTTTTACCACCAGATTTTCTAAGGTCGACGGCTTTCCTCGGCAACTGAAGGCTTCGCTTATAGCGCTGGTTCTCCCTTCACACTGGATTGAGCGCCTACCCCTGGGTCCTGCTTGGCCTACGCACTACACTTCGCAATGACTGTTCCACATGTGCAGCAGAGCTCACGTCTGTTGCCACTGCTCGTGTTCCTGGCAAATATTTCGAGCACTCGCCAAGCACACCTGTCGACGTTTCCAACAACGCCGGCCGTCTACGCAGCTCTGTGCGCATCACAGTCGGTCAGCCTGCAGGAAAAGGAGGTTCCTTTTCTGCGCAGTTTATTGAGTACGAGCAGACAGTACGGGGGGTTGGCTTGATGTGATTGCATTTGTTATCCTGTTGTTGTGTTCGTATTTCAAGCAGGAATGATATGTCATAGGTTTCCTTTGCACGCGTGGTAGTGATTGTTGTGTTTCGATTTTGTATTTTCTAACGCTTTTAAAAGCTTCCCTTTCGTGAATAAAAATTCAGTTGATAGTCTGCGCTTGTGTTGTGTCTTCTTGTTCGCTTTGGTCCTCGTTTCTTTTTGCGCAGCTAAGTGTGAATGGTAAGCCGAAACCCTTTACAAGTTTAACAGCGGAACTGTATGTGGCTAGCTCCTGGTGTGAGCGTCTACGTATAGGGCTGGGGAAACTCGCGGTTAACGTGACCTGGCCGTCACCCACAACGAGGAAACGTCCGAGCATGCCCCACACCCGTGTTAGTAGAGGCTTCTAAGTTTTGTAACGTTCAAAAGCACTAATGAGAAAGTGTAATCGTAGAGACATTTTCTTTTCGGCACGGAGCAAGTTTGTGAATGGACTTCTTTCAACTGGGATTTGAAGCGCCTCGGAGTGGCCGGAGGCGACATTTCAAGCGGGCAGACGAAAGATGGACGGATCAATACCCTGTGAGCATTCTTTTACAGTTTTTTTCTGTCGTTGCAAGTGAAAGGCGGAAAAGCCATTTTACGACGCGTGGAAAATGGGCAAGAACGTGAATTAACAAGGTAAAAAGTGTTGCTGGTTAATGCCAGATCTTGTGGCGAAAAACAGCGCTTAAAGGGCAACTGCAGCACTTTTTTGAGAATTTCGTGATATTCAAGGATTCGAATCTAAATAGGCTTTACGTGAAGCATGCCAATTGTTTTTGCACTAGCATTTGAAGTAGTTACGTAATGGACGATTGAATTTTGCGCTGCTGCTCAATGCACTGGAGGTGTGCACGTAAGTTCAGCGTGACGTCACGGAAGGTCTGCCTTACATTACCACTGTCGTCAGCCACACCCTGCCCTGACTCGTTAGACGCTGCCAATCAACTCTCGGCAGGGTTTGCCTTTGATGGCGTTCCTTTTTTTCCTTCAAAGCAGGCGTTTGCGCGTTGGAAATGTATACCGATACCTTCGATGACGTCATCATGCGCCCCCCCCCCCCCCCCCTCCCAACTTGGCGTTGTGCGCTGCGGAGAACCTTCAAGGTCGTCCGGATTTGAATCAGGGACTACTTCACTATTTCAAGCGCTAAACCAAAAAGACTTCGCATGCTTTACCTGCAAGTTTCACACATTCTATCATCTCAAGCTCGTGTATTTCTAAAACCTATGCAGTTTCCCTTTTAAATCAGAGGCGGCGGCAAACGCGTCGCATCCCCACACTTCTTTGTCTCGTGTAAGCGCTGCTTTTTTGCTGCGAAAATGCGGTATTTATTTTTCAAACATTTTGTATATGCCATCGCTCGAATGGCACCCTTAACACGATGTCACCCTTCGAACATTTCCAGCGTTTCTTTTTTCCTCCACTTGCGAACTTCGATGTATATTCACTTGTGGAATTAAAAAAAAAGGTGTTATCATCTATTGTACTTTTTTTTCTACAAGACAGGCGCTCCAATGATTAGCGCTCTTCCCGCTGCCACACTACTTCTCTGAGCGGCGCATTAGGTAGGCCACGGCTCGCAGTCAATGCCAGGTTAGAGGAAATAGCTGACACATTGCTTCCTAACGTCAGCAGCTGTATAGGTAAAAATAAAATGAACTTAAGTTTCAGAAGCACAGAGTGAAACAAATGTGTACTGAGCGAGCACGAAATGCTGCCGCAGGACTGAACTGGTGCCTTTAAACACTGCGGCTTTACCGCATAGACCCTTGGAAAGAGGGGCGGTGAAGGGACAAGACTCCCTGCTTCCTCTGCCTGCAATTGCTTCAAGAAATGTCAACTTCATGCTTCGCAATCCTTTCTTCATAATGGCAGACATTTCGCTTAATTGCCTATTTGCCATAGCAATGCAGGAAAAACAACATGTAGTGTTCGCCTGCCCTGAGCCTCACTACATGTATTGCCGAGAAAACGGCCCGGCTAAGACGGAGACCTCCGCGATAACATGCATAATAACTGTTCAGTTATTACAAAACTTTCGAAAAAGTCATAAGCCAAGCTTTAATTTCGACATCTGATGTCACGGTTACGTTATACTGACATGACACACTCGGCGAAGTCCTCCAGTGCTCACTGAGTAATTTTTGACTATCGCTACCAACATATATGCTTTGCCAATATCAGACCTGTGAAATTACATGCGACACACTCAGCATGTTCCGCAAATGGGAAACAAGCACCCTGGTCATGCCGTGAAGCTCTTTTTTTTCGCCGTCATCCATTCGGCAATGAATGGGGAAGGAAAAAAAGAAAAATAATAAATAACGCTTAGGACATTTACAAATAAAGGGGACAAAAGGGAGAGGCGGCAAAAAGACATGGGGCAGAAATGTCCGCCATGTATCAATTCTGCTGACCGACAGTACCAGGAAGATACATGTCAGGCAAAAGGCGCGAAAAAAAATGTGTTGCGCCTGTCAGTCACACTGATAGCAAAATTGAATGTTGTTACAGGACCTTCAGCTGCGGTGTACTAAAACGTCTCTTG
This sequence comes from Amblyomma mixtum, assembly GCF_055824585.1. Taxonomy (NCBI): domain Eukaryota; kingdom Metazoa; phylum Arthropoda; class Arachnida; order Ixodida; family Ixodidae; genus Amblyomma; species Amblyomma mixtum. The sequence goes on along the minus strand of NC_143019.1, from coordinate 135,433,109 downwards.
GCGCTGGCGGTATATTATACCCCTGTCACACGGCCAGTTTCAATGGCCATCGAGTCGAGAGCCATCGAGATTTTCGATCGCCATTGAACTCGAGGGAGTTGTGGAGCTGCTACACGGCAAATCTCAATGGCCATTGAAATCGTTCTCGTGTCTTACGCCAAGCTCGTGTGGCGCCACAATCGCTGCTTTCGGTTTCGCGCAAATAACAAAAATATATTGACGAAACTTAACTAAATGTTGAAATACACTTTCTTGCAGTCATAAGGCGCGTTCACACTTGTTCAAAAATCCGGCAAGCGAAGCGGATTCGCTCGCCGCAAAAACTAGGACCTGTTCTCATCTGTTGACGCCCGGGCGAGTTGGAACGGCCGCGCCGCTGCTGCTTCTCGCTTTGCGCACCACGTCGCCGCTCGCGACGTACACAGATACAGTGAGAAAAGAGCATAAATTTATGCTGTCTACGTACCACGAGCGTATGCACGCTTACGTACGCTAAACGCAGGCGCATTCTCACATTGAGTTCAGCGTATGCTAGCAGAGAGGCAAAAATAAACTTAGTCTCTAGTGGCGCCATCTGGTAGTCAAAACGGGAACCATTACTGTCAACAAACCGCCTCTCTTAGGCCTAACAGCGGCAGAATCGTCACTCTAAATAAAAAATAAAGCAAATTTATCACTTATACGTTTTCTTCTAGGCAAGATGAGACGAAGCGAAAGACCGGTGCCCCATTTATGACCAGTGAACGGACAGAAAAAGGCAGCAACAACGAGAATTCAGTCCGAAGCGAGGGGTCCGGCTTTGAAGGGCGCCGCCATGTTTGTTGTCGTTCGAAGCAATGCTAGCAACCTTGGGCAACGCTCGAAGGCCCTCGAAATCTCGATAGAGTTCCGGGCTGCTCCGTCGACTCGATAGACTATTGACTCGATGGCCATTCAAACTGGCCGTGTAGCAGCGCTCGATCGCCTTCGAGTCGATAGGCTATCGATTCGAGGGCCTTCGAAATGCCCGTGTGACAGGGGTATTAGTTTCAGAAATGGGGGCAACACCTTCCCACGCCATGGGCAAAATCATATGGAACTGAAACCATAAAAATCATGGGCGGTAATCTTTGGGGTAAGCTGCAAAAAAAAAAAAATCACTTGTTTCTCTAACCACAGAGCGCGTTGAAAAAAAAAGAGAAAAAGAAAGCTCCACGATTTTTTGTTTAATTAAGGCTTGTGACACTTACAAACAGGCTCAGGTTTGCAACCGAGCCCGCTGTGTGCACCGCCATGCAGCGGAGCTTCCCAAGTGCACAGTCCACAGGCACTTGTACTCAGTTTTTAACCAGCGAGTGACCGGCGGTGGGAGTCGAACACCCCACCTCCCGCAGCCGAGACGGGCGTCTTAGCCACTACGCCACGACTGCGGTGATTAATCCTTGACATATAAAAGCATTTTCCTCGGCGATAAGACATTTCCTCCTTTCCAGGCGTGACGTCAGACAAGCTAGCGCAGCGCCACCCGTGACCGCTTAAACCGGCTTACTGACGCTTCGTCCATGCGCGACGCTTTTCATGTTGTAGGCGGCCGTCACGTGGTGATAACTGGTGATGTGGTGCTCGTTCCGCCATTACTTCTGACCGTGGTCGTCATTTCGACTTCGCATTATTCGCCAACCTACCCGTCCATAACATCAAGACGATCTTTTACCACCAGATTTTCTAAGGTCGACGGCTTTCCTCGGCAACTGAAGGCTTCGCTTATAGCGCTGGTTCTCCCTTCACACTGGATTGAGCGCCTACCCCTGGGTCCTGCTTGGCCTACGCACTACACTTCGCAATGACTGTTCCACATGTGCAGCAGAGCTCACGTCTGTTGCCACTGCTCGTGTTCCTGGCAAATATTTCGAGCACTCGCCAAGCACACCTGTCGACGTTTCCAACAACGCCGGCCGTCTACGCAGCTCTGTGCGCATCACAGTCGGTCAGCCTGCAGGAAAAGGAGGTTCCTTTTCTGCGCAGTTTATTGAGTACGAGCAGACAGTACGGGGGGTTGGCTTGATGTGATTGCATTTGTTATCCTGTTGTTGTGTTCGTATTTCAAGCAGGAATGATATGTCATAGGTTTCCTTTGCACGCGTGGTAGTGATTGTTGTGTTTCGATTTTGTATTTTCTAACGCTTTTAAAAGCTTCCCTTTCGTGAATAAAAATTCAGTTGATAGTCTGCGCTTGTGTTGTGTCTTCTTGTTCGCTTTGGTCCTCGTTTCTTTTTGCGCAGCTAAGTGTGAATGGTAAGCCGAAACCCTTTACAAGTTTAACAGCGGAACTGTATGTGGCTAGCTCCTGGTGTGAGCGTCTACGTATAGGGCTGGGGAAACTCGCGGTTAACGTGACCTGGCCGTCACCCACAACGAGGAAACGTCCGAGCATGCCCCACACCCGTGTTAGTAGAGGCTTCTAAGTTTTGTAACGTTCAAAAGCACTAATGAGAAAGTGTAATCGTAGAGACATTTTCTTTTCGGCACGGAGCAAGTTTGTGAATGGACTTCTTTCAACTGGGATTTGAAGCGCCTCGGAGTGGCCGGAGGCGACATTTCAAGCGGGCAGACGAAAGATGGACGGATCAATACCCTGTGAGCATTCTTTTACAGTTTTTTTCTGTCGTTGCAAGTGAAAGGCGGAAAAGCCATTTTACGACGCGTGGAAAATGGGCAAGAACGTGAATTAACAAGGTAAAAAGTGTTGCTGGTTAATGCCAGATCTTGTGGCGAAAAACAGCGCTTAAAGGGCAACTGCAGCACTTTTTTGAGAATTTCGTGATATTCAAGGATTCGAATCTAAATAGGCTTTACGTGAAGCATGCCAATTGTTTTTGCACTAGCATTTGAAGTAGTTACGTAATGGACGATTGAATTTTGCGCTGCTGCTCAATGCACTGGAGGTGTGCACGTAAGTTCAGCGTGACGTCACGGAAGGTCTGCCTTACATTACCACTGTCGTCAGCCACACCCTGCCCTGACTCGTTAGACGCTGCCAATCAACTCTCGGCAGGGTTTGCCTTTGATGGCGTTCCTTTTTTTCCTTCAAAGCAGGCGTTTGCGCGTTGGAAATGTATACCGATACCTTCGATGACGTCATCATGCGCCCCCCCCCCCCTCCCAACTTGGCGTTGTGCGCTGCGGAGAACCTTCAAGGTCGTCCGGATTTGAATCAGGGACTACTTCACTATTTCAAGCGCTAAACCAAAAAGACTTCGCATGCTTTACCTGCAAGTTTCACACATTCTATCATCTCAAGCTCGTGTATTTCTAAAACCTATGCAGTTTCCCTTTTAAATCAGAGGCGGCGGCAAACGCGTCGCATCCCCACACTTCTTTGTCTCGTGTAAGCGCTGCTTTTTTGCTGCGAAAATGCGGTATTTATTTTTCAAACATTTTGTATATGCCATCGCTCGAATGGCACCCTTAACACGATGTCACCCTTCGAACATTTCCAGCGTTTCTTTTTTCCTCCACTTGCGAACTTCGATGTATATTCACTTGTGGAATTAAAAAAAAAGGTGTTATCATCTATTGTACTTTTTTTTCTACAAGACAGGCGCTCCAATGACTAGCGCTCTTCCCGCTGCCACACTACTTCTCTGAGCGGCGCATTAGGTAGGCCACGGCTCGCAGTCAATGCCAGGTTAGAGGAAATAGCTGACACATTGCTTCCTAACGTCAGCAGCTGTATAGGTAAAAATAAAATGAACTTAAGTTTCAGAAGCACAGAGTGAAACAAATGTGTACTGAGCGAGCACGAAATGCTGCCGCAGGACTGAACTGGTGCCTTTAAACACTGCGGCTTTACCGCATAGACCCTTGGAAAGAGGGGCGGTGAAGGGACAAGACTCCCTGCTTCCTCTGCCTGCAATTGCTTTAAGAAATGTCAACTTCATGCTTCGCAATCCTTTCTTCATAATGGCAGACATTTCGCTTAATTGCCTATTTGCCATAGCAATGCAGGAAAAACAACATGTAGTGTTCGCCTGCCCTGAGCCTCACTACATGTATTGCCGAGAAAACGGCCCGGCTAAGACGGAGACCTCCGCGATAACATGCATAATAACTGTTCAGTTATTACAAAACTTTCGAAAAAGTCATAAGCCAAGCTTTAATTTCGACATCTGATGTCACGGTTACGTTATACTGACATGACACACTCGGCGAAGTCCTCCAGTGCTCACTGAGTAATTTTTGACTATCGCTACCAACATATATGGTTTGCCAAAATCAGACCTGTGAAATTACATGCGACACACTCAGCATGTTCCGCAAATGGGAAACAAGCACCCTGGTCATGCCGTGAAGCTCTTTTTTTCGCCGTCATCCATTCGGCAATGAATGGGGAAGGAAAAAAAGAAAAATAATAAATAACGCTTAGGACATTTACAAATAAAGGGGACAAAAGGGAGAGGCGGCAAAAAGACATGGGGCAGAAATGTCCGCCATGTATCAATTCTGCTGACCGACAGTACCAGGAAGATACATGTCAGGCAAAAGGCGCGAAAAAAAATGTGTTGCGCCTGTCAGTCACACTGATAGCAAAATTGAATGTTGTTACAGGACCTTCAGCTGCGGTGTACTAAAACGTCTCTTGGCGCTGGCGGTATATTATACCCCTGTCACACGGCCAGTTTCAATGGCCATCGAGTCGAGAGCCATCGAGATTTTCGATCGCCATTGAACTCGAGGGAGTTGTGGAGCTGCTACACGGCAAATCTCAATGGCCATTGAAATCGTTCTCGTGTCTTACGCCAAGCTCGTGTGGCGCCACAATCGCTGCTTTCGGTTTCGCGCAAATAACAAAAATATATTGACGAAACTTAACTAAATGTTGAAATACACTTTCTTGCAGTCATAAGGCGCGTTCACACTTGTTCAAAAATCCGGCAAGCGAAGCGGATTCGCTCGCCGCAAAAACTAGGACCTGTTCTCATCTGTTGACGCCCGGGCGAGTTGGAACGGCCGCGCCGCTGCTGCTTCTCGCTTTGCGCACCACGTCGCCGCTCGCGACGTACACAGATGCAGTGAGAAAAGAGCATAAATTTATGCTGTCTACGTACCACGAGCGTATGCACGCTTACGTACGCTAAACGCAGGCGCATTCTCACATTGAGTTCAGCGTATGCTAGCAGAGAGGCAAAAATAAACTTAGTCTCTAGTGGCGCCATCTGGTAGTCAAAACGGGAACCATTACTGTCAACAAACCGCCTCTCTTAGGCCTAACAGCGGCAGAATCGTCACTCTAAATAAAAAATAAAGCAAATTTATCACTTATACGTTTTCTTCTAGGCAAGATGAGACGAAGCGAAAGACCGGTGCCCCATTTATGACCAGTGAACGGACAGAAAAAGGCAGCAACAACGAGAATTCAGTCCGAAGCGAGGGGTCCGGCTTTGAAGGGCGCCGCCATGTTTGTTGTCGTTCGAAGCAATGCTAGCAACCTTGGGCAACGCTCGAAGGCCCTCGAAATCTCGATAGAGTTCCGGGCTGCTCCGTCGACTCGATAGACTATTGACTCGATGGCCATTCAAACTGGCCGTGTAGCAGCGCTCGATCGCCTTCGAGTCGATAGGCTATCGATTCGAGGGCCTTCGAAATGCCCGTGTGACAGGGGTATTAGTTTCAGAAATGGGGGCAACACCTTCCCACGCCATGGGCAAAATCATATGGAACTGAAACCATAAAAATCATGGGCGGTAATCTTTGGGGTAAGCTGCAAAAAAAAAATCACTTGTTTCTCTAACCACAGAGCGCGTTGAAAAAAAAAAGAGAAAAAGAAAGCTCCACGATTTTTTGTTTAATTAAGGCTTGTGACACTTACAAACAGGCTCAGGTTTGCAACCGAGCCCGCTGTGTGCACCGCCATGCAGCGGAGCTTCCCAAGTGCACAGTCCACAGGCACTTGTACTCAGTTTTTAACCAGCGAGTGACCGGCGGTGGGAGTCGAACACCCCACCTCCCGCAGCCGAGACGGGCGTCTTAGCCACTACGCCACGACTGCGGTGATTAATCCTTGACATATAAAAGCATTTTCCTCGGCGATAAGACATTTCCTCCTTTCCAGGCGTGACGTCAGACAAGCTAGCGCAGCGCCACCCGTGACCGCTTAAACCGGCTTACTGACGCTTCGTCCATGCGCGACGCTTTTCATGTTGTAGGCGGCCGTCACGTGGTGATAACTGGTGATGTGGTGCTCGTTCCGCCATTACTTCTGACCGTGGTCGTCATTTCGACTTCGCATTATTCGCCAACCTACCCGTCCATAACATCAAGACGATCTTTTACCACCAGATTTTCTAAGGTCGACGGCTTTCCTCGGCAACTGAAGGCTTCGCTTATAGCGCTGGTTCTCCCTTCACACTGGATTGAGCGCCTACCCTTGGGTCCTGCTTGGCCTACGCACTACACTTCGCAATGACTGTTCCACATGTGCAGCAGAGCTCACGTCTGTTGCCACTGCTCGTGTTCCTGGCAAATATTTCGAGCACTCGCCAAGCACACCTGTCGACGTTTCCAACAACGCCGGCCGTCTACGCAGCTCTGTGCGCATCACAGTCGGTCAGCCTGCAGGAAAAGGAGGTTCCTTTTCTGCGCAGTTTATTGAGTACGAGCAGACAGTACGGGGGGTTGGCTTGATGTGATTGCATTTGTTATCCTGTTGTTGTGTTCGTATTTCAAGCAGGAATGATATGTCATAGGTTTCCTTTGCACGCGTGGTAGTGATTGTTGTGTTTCGATTTTGTATTTTCTAACGCTTTTAAAAGCTTCCCTTTCGTGAATAAAAATTCAGTTGATAGTCTGCGCTTGTGTTGTGTCTTCTTGTTCGCTTTGGTCCTCGTTTCTTTTTGCGCAGCTAAGTGTGAATGGTAAGCCGAAACCCTTTACAAGTTTAACAGCGGAACTGTATGTGGCTAGCTCCTGGTGTGAGCGTCTACGTATAGGGCTGGGGAAACTCGCGGTTAACGTGACCTGGCCGTCACCCACAACGAGGAAACGTCCGAGCATGCCCCACACCCGTGTTAGTAGAGGCTTCTAAGTTTTGTAACGTTCAAAAGCACTAATGAGAAAGTGTAATCGTAGAGACATTTTCTTTTCGGCACGGAGCAAGTTTGTGAATGGACTTCTTTCAACTGGGATTTGAAGCGCCTCGGAGTGGCCGGAGGCGACATTTCAAGCGGGCAGACGAAAGATGGACGGATCAATACCGTGTGAGCATTCTTTTACAGTTTTTTTCTGTCGTTGCAAGTGAAAGGCGGAAAAGCCATTTTACGACGCGTGGAAAATGGGCAAGAACGTGAATTAACAAGGTAAAAAGTGTTGCTGGTTAATGCCAGATCTTGTGGCGAAAAACAGCGCTTAAAGGGCAACTGCAGCACTTTTTTGAGAATTTCGTGATATTCAAGGATTCGAATCTAAATAGGCTTTACGTGAAGCATGCCAATTGTTTTTGCACTAGCATTTGAAGTAGTTACGTAATGGACGATTGAATTTTGCGCTGCTGCTCAATGCACTGGAGGTGTGCACGTAAGTTCAGCGTGACGTCACGGAAGGTCTGCCTTACATTACCACTGTCGTCAGCCACACCCTGCCCTGACTCGTTAGACGCTGCCAATCAACTCTCGGCAGGGTTTGCCTTTGATGGCGTTCCTTTTTTTCCTTCAAAGCAGGCGTTTGCGCGTTGGAAATGTATACCGATACCTTCGATGACGTCATCATGCGCCCCCCCCCCTCCCAACTTGGCGTTGTGCGCTGCGGAGAACCTTAAAGGTCGTCCGGATTTGAATCAGGGACTACTTCACTATTTCAAGCGCTAAACCAAAAAGACTTCGCATGCTTTACCTGCAAGTTTCACACATTCTATCATCTCAAGCTCGTGTATTTCTAAAACCTATGCAGTTTCCCTTTTAAATCAGAGGCGGCGGCAAACGCGTCGCATCCCCACACTTCTTTGTCTCGTGTAAGCGCTGCTTTTTTGCTGCGAAAATGCGGTATTTATTTTTCAAACATTTTGTATATGCCATCGCTCGAATGGCACCCTTAACACGATGTCACCCTTCGAACATTTCCAGCGTTTCTTTTTTCCTCCACTTGCGAACTTCGGCTGTATATTCACTTGTGGAATTAAAAAAAAGGTGTTATCATCTATTGTACTTTTTTTTCTACAAGACAGGCGCTCCAATGACTAGCGCTCTTCCCGCTGCCACACTACTTCTCTGAGCGGCGCATTAGGTAGGCCACGGCTCGCAGTCAATGCCAGGTTAGAGGAAATAGCTGACACATTGCTTCCTAACGTCAGCAGCTGTATAGGTAAAAATAAAATGAACTTAAGTTTCAGAAGCACAGAGTGAAACAAATGTGTACTGAGCGAGCACGAAATGCTGCCGCAGGACTGAACTGGTGCCTTTAAACACTGCGGCTTTACCGCATAGACCCTTGGAAAGAGGGGCGGTGAAGGGACAAGACTCCCTGCTTCCTCTGCCTGCAATTGCTTCAAGAAATGTCAACTTCATGCTTCGCAATCCTTTCTTCATAATGGCAGACATTTCGCTTAATTGCCTATTTGCCATAGCAATGCAGGAAAAACAACATGTAGTGTTCGCCTGCCCTGAGCCTCACTACATGTATTGCCGAGAAAACGGCCCGGCTAAGACGGAGACCTCCGCGATAACATGCATAATAACTGTTCAGTTATTACAAAACTTTCGAAAAAGTCATAAGCCAAGCTTTAATTTCGACATCTGATGTCACGGTTACGTTATACTGACATGACACACTCGGCGAAGTCCTCCAGTGCTCACTGAGTAATTTTTGACTATCGGTACCAACATATATGCTTTGCCAAAATCAGACCTGTGAAATTACATGCGACACACTCAGCATGTTCCGCAAATGGGAAACAAGCACCCTGGTCATGCCGTGAAGCTCTTTTTTTTCGCCGTCATCCATTCGGCAATGAATGGGGAAGGAAAAAAAGAAAAATAATAAATAACGCTTAGGACATTTACAAATAAAGGGGACAAAAGGGAGAGGCGGCAAAAAGACATGGGGCAGAAATGTCCGCCATGTATCAATTCTGCTGACCGACAGTACCAGGAAGATACATGTCAGGCAAAAGGCGCGAAAAAAAATGTGTTGCGCCTGTCAGTCACACTGATAGCAAAATTGAATGTTGTTACAGGACCTTCAGCTGCGGTGTACTAAAACGTCTCTTGGCGCTGGCGGTATATTATACCCCTGTCACACGGCCAGTTTCAATGGCCATCGAGTCGAGAGCCATCGAGATTTTCGATCGCCATTGAACTCGAGGGAGTTGTGGAGCTGCTACACGGCAAATCTCAATGGCCATTGAAATCGTTCTCGTGTCTTACGCCAAGCTCGTGTGGCGCCACAATCGCTGCTTTCGGTTTCGCGCAAATAACAAAAATATATTGACGAAACTTAACTAAATGTTGAAATACACTTTCTTGCAGTCATAAGGCGCGTTCACACTTGTTCAAAAATCCGGCAAGCGAAGCGGATTCGCTCGCCGCAAAAACTAGGACCTGTTCTCATCTGTTGACGCCCGGGCGAGTTGGAACGGCCGCGCCGCTGCTGCTTCTCGCTTTGCGCACCACGTCGCCGCTCGCGACGTACACAGATACAGTGAGAAAAGAGCATAAATTTATGCTGTCTACGTACCACGAGCGTATGCACGCTTACGTACGCTAAACGCAGGCGCATTCTCACATTGAGTTCAGCGTATGCTAGCAGAGAGGCAAAAATAAACTTAGTCTCTACTGGCGCCATCTGGTAGTCAAAACGGGAACCATTACTGTCAACAAACCGCCTCTCTTAGGCCTAACAGCGGCAGAATCGTCACTCTAAATAAAAAATAAAGCAAATTTATCACTTATACGTTTTCTTCTAGGCAAGATGAGACGAAGCGAAAGACCGGTGCCCCATTTATGACCAGTGAACGGACAGAAAAAGGCAGCAACAACGAGAATTCAGTCCGAAGCGAGGGGTCCGGCTTTGAAGGGCGCCGCCATGTTTGTTGTCGTTCGAAGCAATGCTAGCAACCTTGGGCAACGCTCGAAGGCCCTCGAAATCTCGATAGAGTTCCGGGCTGCTCCGTCGACTCGATAGACTATTGACTCGATGGCCATTCAAACTGGCCGTGTAGCAGCGCTCGATCGCCTTCGAGTCGATAGGCTATCGATTCGAGGGCCTTCGAAATGCCCGTGTGACAGGGGTATTAGTTTCAGAAATGGGGGCAACACCTTCCCACGCCATGGGCAAAATCATATGGAACTGAAACCATAAAAATCATGGGCGGTAATCTTTGGGGTAAGCTGCAAAAAAAAAAATCACTTGTTTCTCTAACCACAGAGCGCGTTGAAAAAAAAAAAAGAGGAAAAGAAAGCTCCACGATTTTTTGTTTAATTAAGGCTTGTGACACTTACAAACAGGCTCAGGTTTGCAACCGAGCCCGCTGTGTGCACCGCCATGCAGCGGAGCTTCCCAAGTGCACAGTCCACAGGCACTTGTACTCAGTTTTTAACCAGCGAGTGACCGGCGGTGGGAGTCGAACACCCCACCTCCCGCAGCCGAGACGGGCGTCTTAGCCACTACGCCACGACTGCGGTGATTAATCCTTGACATATAAAAGCATTTTACTCGGCGATAAGACATTTCCTCCTTTCCAGGCGTGACGTCAGACAAGCTAGCGCAGCGCCACCCGTGACCGCTTAAACCGGCTTACTGACGCTTCGTCCATGCGCGACGCTTTTCATGTTGTAGGCGGCCGTCACGTGGTGATAACTGGTGATGTGGTGCTCGTTCCGCCATTACTTCTGACCGTGGTCGTCATTTCGACTTCGCATTATTCGCCAACCTACCCGTCCATAACATCAAGACGATCTTTTACCACCAGATTTTCTAAGGTCGACGGCTTTCCTCGGCAACTGAAGGCTTCGCTTATAGCGCTGGTTCTCCCTTCACACTGGATTGAGCGCCTACCCTTGGGTCCTGCTTGGCCTACGCACTACACTTCGCAATGACTGTTCCACATGTGCAGCAGAGCTCACGTCTGTTGCCACTGCTCGTGTTCCTGGCAAATATTTCGAGCACTCGCCAAGCACACCTGTCGACGTTTCCAACAACGCCGGCCGTCTACGCAGCTCTGTGCGCATCACAGTCGGTCAGCCTGCAGGAAAAGGAGGTTCCTTTTCTGCGCAGTTTATTGAGTACGAGCAGACAGTACGGGGGGTTGGCTTGATGTGATTGCATTTGTTATCCTGTTGTTGTGTTCGTATTTCAAGCAGGAATGATATGTCATAGGTTTCCTTTGCACGCGTGGTAGTGATTGTTGTGTTTCGATTTTGTATTTTCTAACGCTTTTAAAAGCTTCCCTTTCGTGAATAAAAATTCAGTTGATAGTCTGCGCTTGTGTTGTGTCTTCTTGTTCGCTTTGGTCCTCGTTTCTTTTTGCGCAGCTAAGTGTGAATGGTAAGCCGAAACCCTTTACAAGTTTAACAGCGGAACTGTATGTGGCTAGCTCCTGGTGTGAGCGTCTACGTATAGGGCTGGGGAAACTCGCGGTTAACGTGACCTGGCCGTCACCCACAACGAGGAAACGTCCGAGCATGCCCCACACCCGTGTTAGTAGAGGCTTCTAAGTTTTGTAACGTTCAAAAGCACTAATGAGAAAGTGTAATCGTAGAGACATTTTCTTTTCGGCACGGAGCAAGTTTGTGAATGGACTTCTTTCAACTGGGATTTGAAGCGCCTCGGAGTGGCCGGAGGCGACATTTCAAGCGGGCAGACGAAAGATGGACGGATCAATACCCTGTGAGCATTCTTTTACAGTTTTTTTCTGTCCTTGCAAGTGAAAGGCGGAAAAGCCATTTTACGACGCGTGGAAAATGGGCAAGAACGTGAATTAACAAGGTAAAAAGTGTTGCTGGTTAATGCCAGATCTTGTGGCGAAAAACAGCGCTTAAAGGGCAACTGCAGCACTTTTTTGAGAATTTCGTGATATTCAAGGATTCGAATCTAAATAGGCTTTACGTGAAGCATGTCAATTGTTTTTGCACTAGCATTTGAAGTAGTTACGTAATGGACGATTGAATTTTGCGCTGCTGCTCAATGCACTGGAGGTGTGCACGTAAGTTCAGCGTGACGTCACGGAAGGTCTGCCTTACATTACCACTGTCGTCAGCCACACCCTGCCCTGACTCGTTAGACGCTGCCAATCAACTCTCGGCAGGGTTTGCCTTTGATGGCGTTCCTTTTTTTCCTTCAAAGCAGGCGTTTGCGCGTTGGAAATGTATACCGATACCTTCGATGACGTCATCATGCGCCCCCCCCCCTCCCAACTTGGCGTTGTGCGCTGCGGAGAACCTTAAAGGTCGTCCGGATTTGAATCAGGGACTACTTCACTATTTCAAGCGCTAAACCAAAAAGACTTCGCATGCTTTACCTGCAAGTTTCACACATTCTATCATCTCAAGCTCGTGTATTTCTAAAACCTATGCAGTTTCCCTTTTAAATCAGAGGCGGCGGCAAACGCGTCGCATCCCCACACTTCTTTGTCTCGTGTAAGCGCTGCTTTTTTGCTGCGAAAATGCGGTATTTATTTTTCAAACATTTTGTATATGCCATCGCTCGAATGGCACCCTTAACACGATGTCACCCTTCGAACATTTCCAGCGTTTCTTTTTTCCTCCACTTGCGAACTTCGGCTGTATATTCACTTGTGGAATTAAAAAAAAGGTGTTATCATCTATTGTACTTTTTTTTCTACAAGACAGGCGCTCCAATGACTAGCGCTCTTCCCGCTGCCACACTACTTCTCTGAGCGGCGCATTAGGTAGGCCACGGCTCGCAGTCAATGCCAGGTTAGAGGAAATAGCTGACACATTGCTTCCTAACGTCAGCAGCTGTATAGGTAAAAATAAAATGAACTTAAGTTTCAGAAGCACAGAGTGAAACAAATGTGTACTGAGCGAGCACGAAATGCTGCCGCAGGACTGAACTGGTGCCTTTAAACACTGCGGCTTTACCGCATAGACCCTTGGAAAGAGGGGCGGTGAAGGGACAAGACTCCCTGCTTCCTCTGCCTGCAATTGCTTCAAGAAATGTCAACTTCATGCTTCGCAATCCTTTCTTCATAATGGCAGACATTTCGCTTAATTGCCTATTTGCCATAGCAATGCAGGAAAAACAACATGTAGTGTTCGCCTGCCCTGAGCCTCACTACATGTATTGCCGAGAAAACGGCCCGGCTAAGACGGAGACCTCCGCGATAACATGCATAATAACTGTTCAGTTATTACAAAACTTTCGAAAAAGTCATAAGCCAAGCTTTAATTTCGACATCTGATGTCACGGTTACGTTATACTGACATGACACACTCGGCGAAGTCCTCCAGTGCTCACTGAGTAATTTTTGACTATCGCTACCAACATATATGCTTTGCCAAAATCAGACCTGTGAAATTACATGCGACACACTCAGCATGTTCCGCAAATGGGAAACAAGCACCCTGGTCATGCCGTGAAGCTCTTTTTTTTCGCCGTCATCCATTCGGCAATGAATGGGGAAGGAAAAAAAGAAAAATAATAAATAACGCTTAGGACATTTACAAATAAAGGGGACAAAAGGGAGAGGCGGCAAAAAGACATGGGGCAGAAATGTCCGCCATGTATCAATTCTGCTGACCGACAGTACCAGGAAGATACATGTCAGGCAAAAGGCGCGAAAAAAAATGTGTTGCGCCTGTCAGTCACACTGATAGCAAAATTGAATGTTGTTACAGGACCTTCAGCTGCGGTGTACTAAAACGTCTCTTGGCGCTGGCGGTATATTATACCCCTGTCACACGGCCAGTTTCAATGGCCATCGAGTCGAGAGCCATCGAGATTTTCGATCGCCATTGAACTCGAGGGAGTTGTGGAGCTGCTACACGGCAAATCTCAATGGCCATTGAAATCGTTCTCGTGTCTTACGCCAAGCTCGTGTGGCGCCACAATCGCTGCTTTCGGTTTCGCGCAAATAACAAAAATATATTGACGAAACTTAACTAAATGTTGAAATACACTTTCTTGCAGTCATAAGGCGCGTTCACACTTGTTCAAAAATCCGGCAAGCGAAGCGGATTCGCTCGCCGCAAAAACTAGGACCTGTTCTCATCTGTTGACGCCCGGGCGAGTTGGAACGGCCGCGCCGCTGCTGCTTCTCGCTTTGCGCACCACGTCGCCGCTCGCGACGTACACAGATACAGTGAGAAAAGAGCATAAATTTATGCTGTCTACGTACCACGAGCGTATGCACGCTTACGTACGCTAAACGCAGGCGCATTCTCACATTGAGTTCAGCGTATGCTAGCAGAGAGGCAAAAATAAACTTAGTCTCTACTGGCGCCATCTGGTAGTCAAAACGGGAACCATTACTGTCAACAAACCGCCTCTCTTAGGCCTAACAGCGGCAGAATCGTCACTCTAAATAAAAAATAAAGCAAATTTATCACTTATACGTTTTCTTCTAGGCAAGATGAGACGAAGCGAAAGACCGGTGCCCCATTTATGACCAGTGAACGGACAGAAAAAGGCAGCAACAACGAGAATTCAGTCCGAAGCGAGGGGTCCGGCTTTGAAGGGCGCCGCCATGTTTGTTGTCGTTCGAAGCAATGCTAGCAACCTTGGGCAACGCTCGAAGGCCCTCGAAATCTCGATAGAGTTCCGGGCTGCTCCGTCGACTCGATAGACTATTGACTCGATGGCCATTCAAACTGGCCGTGTAGCAGCGCTCGATCGCCTTCGAGTCGATAGGCTATCGATTCGAGGGCCTTCGAAATGCCCGTGTGACAGGGGTATTAGTTTCAGAAATGGGGGCAACACCTTCCCACGCCATGGGCAAAATCATATGGAACTGAAACCATAAAAATCATGGGCGGTAATCTTTGGGGTAAGCTGCAAAAAAAAAAATCACTTGTTTCTCTAACCACAGAGCGCGTTGAAAAAAAAAAAGAGAAAAAGAAAGCTCCACGATTTTTTGTTTAATTAAGGCTTGTGACACTTACAAACAGGCTCAGGTTTGCAACCGAGCCCGCTGTGTGCACCGCCATGCAGCGGAGCTTCCCAAGTGCACAGTCCACAGGCACTTGTACTCAGTTTTTAACCAGCGAGTGACCGGCGGTGGGAGTCGAACACCCCACCTCCCGCAGCCGAGACGGGCGTCTTAGCCACTACGCCACGACTGCGGTGATTAATCCTTGACATATAAAAGCATTTTCCTCGGCGATAAGACATTTCCTCCTTTCCAGGCGTGACGTCAGACAAGCTAGCGCAGCGCCACCCGTGACCGCTTAAACCGGCTTACTGACGCTTCGTCCATGCGCGACGCTTTTCATGTTGTAGGCGGCCGTCACGTGGTGATAACTGGTGATGTGGTGCTCGTTCCGCCATTACTTCTGACCGTGGTCGTCATTTCGACTTCGCATTATTCGCCAACCTACCCGTCCATAACATCAAGACGATCTTTTACCACCAGATTTTCTAAGGTCGACGGCTTTCCTCGGCAACTGAAGGCTTCGCTTATAGCGCTGGTTCTCCCTTCACACTGGATTGAGCGCCTACCCTTGGGTCCTGCTTGGCCTACGCACTACACTTCGCAATGACTGTTCCACATGTGCAGCAGAGCTCACGTCTGTTGCCACTGCTCGTGTTCCTGGCAAATATTTCGAGCACTCGCCAAGCACACCTGTCGACGTTTCCAACAACGCCGGCCGTCTACGCAGCTCTGTGCGCATCACAGTCGGTCAGCCTGCAGGAAAAGGAGGTTCCTTTTCTGCGCAGTTTATTGAGTACGAGCAGACAGTACGGGGGGTTGGCTTGATGTGATTGCATTTGTTATCCTGTTGTTGTGTTCGTATTTCAAGCAGGAATGATATGTCATAGGTTTCCTTTGCACGCGTGGTAGTGATTGTTGTGTTTCGATTTTGTATTTTCTAACGCTTTTAAAAGCTTCCCTTTCGTGAATAAAAATTCAGTTGATAGTCTGCGCTTGTGTTGTGTCTTCTTGTTCGCTTTGGTCCTCGTTTCTTTTTGCGCAGCTAAGTGTGAATGGTAAGCCGAAACCCTTTACAAGTTTAACAGCGGAACTGTATGTGGCTAGCTCCTGGTGTGAGCGTCTACGTATAGGGCTGGGGAAACTCGCGGTTAACGTGACCTGGCCGTCACCCACAACGAGGAAACGTCCGAGCATGCCCCACACCCGTGTTAGTAGAGGCTTCTAAGTTTTGTAACGTTCAAAAGCACTAATGAGAAAGTGTAATCGTAGAGACATTTTCTTTTCGGCACGGAGCAAGTTTGTGAATGGACTTCTTTCAACTGGGATTTGAAGCGCCTCGGAGTGGCCGGAGGCGACATTTCAAGCGGGCAGACGAAAGATGGACGGATCAATACCCTGTGAGCATTCTTTTACAGTTTTTTTCTGTCGTTGCAAGTGAAAGGCGGAAAAGCCATTTTACGACGCGTGGAAAATGGGCAAGAACGTGAATTAACAAGGTAAAAAGTGTTGCTGGTTAATGCCAGATCTTGTGACGAAAAACAGCGCTTAAAGGGCAACTGCAGCACTTTTTTGAGAATTTCGTGATATTCAAGGATTCGAATCTAAATAGGCTTTACGTGAAGCATGCCAATTGTTTTTGCACTAGCATTTGAAGTAGTTACGTAATGGACGATTGAATTTTGCGCTGCTGCTCAATGCACTGGAGGTGTGCACGTAAGTTCAGCGTGACGTCACGGAAGGTCTGCCTTACATTACCACTGTCGTCAGCCACACCCTGCCCTGACTCGTTAGACGCTGCCAATCAACTCTCGGCAGGGTTTGCCTTTGATGGCGTTCCTTTTTTTCCTTCAAAGCAGGCGTTTGCGCGTTGGAAATGTATACCGATACCTTCGATGACGTCATCATGCGCCCCCCCCCCCCCCCCTCCCAACTTGGCGTTGTGCGCTGCGGAGAACCTTAAAGGTCGTCCGGATTTGAATGAGGGACTACTTCACTATTTCAAGCGCTAAACCAAAAAGACTTCGCATGCTTTACCTGCAAGTTTCACACATTCTATCATCTCAAGCTCGTGTATTTCTAAAACCTATGCAGTTTCCCTTTTAAATCAGAGGCGGCGGCAAACGCGTCGCATCCCCACACTTCTTTGTCTCGTGTAAGCGCTGCTTTTTTGCTGCGAAAATGCGGTATTTATTTTTCAAACATTTTGTATATGCCATCGCTCGAATGGCACCCTTAACACGATGTCACCCTTCGAACATTTCCAGCGTTTCTTTTTTCCTCCACTTGCGAACTTCGGCTGTATATTCACTTGTGGAATTAAAAAAAAACGTGTTATCATCTATTGTACTTTTTTTTCTACAAGACAGGCGCTCCAATGACTAGCGCTCTTCCCGCTGCCACACTACTTCTCTGAGCGGCGCATTAGGTAGGCCACGGCTCGCAGTCAATGCCAGGTTAGAGGAAATAGCTGACACATTGCTTCCTAACGTCAGCAGCTGTATAGGTAAAAATAAAATGAACTTAAGTTTCAGAAGCACAGAGTGAAACAAATGTGTACTGAGCGAGCACGAAATGCTGCCGCAGGACTGAACTGGTGCCTTTAAACACTGCGGCTTTACCGCATAGACCCTTGGAAAGAGGGGCGGTGAAGGGACAAGACTCCCTGCTTCCTCTGCCTGCAATTGCTTCAAGAAATGTCAACTTCATGCTTCGCAATCCTTTCTTCATAATGGCAGACATTTCGCTTAATTGCCTATTTGCCATAGCAATGCAGGAAAAACAACATGTAGTGTTCGCCTGCCCTGAGCCTCACTACATGTATTGCCGAGAAAACGGCCCGGCTAAGACGGAGACCTCCGCGATAACATGCATAATAACTGTTCAGTTATTACAAAACTTTCGAAAAAGTCATAAGCCAAGCTTTAATTTCGACATCTGATGTCACGGTTACGTTATACTGACATCACACACTCGGCGAAGTCCTCCAGTGCTCACTGAGTAATTTTTGACTACCGCTACCAACATATATGCTTTGCCAAAATCAGACCTGTGAAATTACATGCGACACACTCAGCATGTTCCGCAAATGGGAAACAAGCACCCTGGTCATGCCGTGAAGCTCTTTTTTTTCGCCGTCATCCATTCGGCAATGAATGGGGAAGGAAAAAAAGAAAAATAATAAATAACGCTTAGGACATTTACAAATAAAGGGAACAAAAGGGAGAGGCGGCAAAAAGACATGGGGCAGAAATGTCCGCCATGTATCAATTCTGCTGACCGACAGTACCAGGAAGATACATGTCAGGCAAAAGGCGCGAAAAAAAATGTGTTGCGCCTGTCAGTCACACTGATAGCAAAATTGAATGTTGTTACAGGACCTTCAGCTGCGGTGTACTAAAACGTCTCTTGGCGCTGGCGGTATATTATACCCCTGTCACACGGCCAGTTTCAATGGCCATCGAGTCGAGAGCCATCGAGATTTTCGATCGCCATTGAACTCGAGGGAGTTGTGGAGCTGCTACACGGCAAATCTCAATGGCCATTGAAATCGTTCTCGTGTCTTACGCCAAGCTCGTGTGGTGCCACAATCGCTGCTTTCGGTTTCGCGCAAATAACAAAAATATATTGACGAAACTTAACTAAACGTTGAAATACACTTTCTTGCAGTCATAAGGCGCGTTCACACTTGTTCAAAAATCCGGCAAGCGAAGCGGATTCGCTCGCCGCAAAAACTAGGACCTGTTCTCATCTGTTGACGCCCGGGCGAGTTGGAACGGCCGCGCCGCTGCTGCTTCTCGCTTTGCGCACCACGTCGCCGCTCGCGACGTACACAGATACAGTGAGAAAAGAGCATAAATTTATGCTGTCTACGTACCACGAGCGTATGCACGCTTACGTACGCTAAACGCAGGCGCATTCTCACATTGAGTTCAGCGTATGCTAGCAGAGAGGCAAAGATAAACTTAGTCTCTAGTGGCGCCATCTGGTAGTCAAAACGGGAACCATTACTGTCAACAAACCGCCTCTCTTAGGCCTAACAGCGGCAGAATCGTCACTCTAAATAAAAAATAAAGCAAATTTATCACTTATACGTTTTCTTCTAGGCAAGATGAGACGAAGCGAAAGACCGGTGCCCCATTTATGACCAGTGAACGGACAGAAAAAGGCAGCAACAACGAGAATTCAGTCCGAAGCGAGGGGTCCGGCTTTGAAGGGCGCCGCCATATTTGTTGTCGTTCGAAGCAATGCTAGCAACCTTGGGCAACGCTCGAAGGCCCTCGAAATCTCGATAGAGTTCCGGGCTGCTCCGTCGACTCGATAGACTATTGACTCGATGGCCATTCAAACTGGCCGTGTAGCAGCGCTCGATCGCCTTCGAGTCGATAGGCTATCGATTCGAGGGCCTTCGAAATGCTCGTGTGACAGGGGTATTAGTTTCAGAAATGGGGGCAACACCTTCCCATGCCATGGGCAAAATCATATGGAACTGAAACCATAAAAATCATGGGCGGTAATCTTTGGGGTAAGCTGCAAAAAAAAAAATCACTTGTTTCTCTAACCACAGAGCGCGTTGAAAAAAAAAAGAGAAAAAGAAAGCTCCACGATTTTTTGTTTAATTAAGGCTTGTGACACTTACAAACAGGCTCAGGTTTGCAACCGAGCCCGCTGTGTGCACCGCCATGCAGCGGAGCTTCCCAAGTGCACAGTCCACAGGCACTTGTACTCAGTTTTTAACCAGCGAGTGACCGGCGGTGGGAGTCGAACACCCCACCTCCCGCAGCCGAGACGGGCGTCTTAGCCACTACGCCACGACTGCGGTGATTAATCCTTGACATATAAAAGCATTTTCCTCGGCGATAAGACATTTCCTCCTTTCCAGGCGTGACGTCAGACAAGCTAGCGCAGCGCCACCCGTGACCGCTTAAACCGGCTTACTGACGCTTCGTCCATGCGCGACGCTTTTCATGTTGTAGGCGGCCGTCACGTGGTGATAACTGGTGATGTGGTGCTCGTTCCGCCATTACTTCTGACCGTGGTCGTCATTTCGACTTCGCATTATTCGCCAACCTACCCGTCCATAACATCAAGACGATCTTTTACCACCAGATTTTCTAAGGTCGACGGCTTTCCTCGGCAACTGAAGGCTTCGCTTATAGCGCTGGTTCTCCCTTCACACTGGATTGAGCGCCTACCCTTGGGTCCTGCTTGGCCTACGCACTACACTTCGCAATGACTGTTCCACATGTGCAGCAGAGCTCACGTCTGTTGCCACTGCTCGTGTTCCTGGCAAATATTTCGAGCACTCGCCAAGCACACCTGTCGACGTTTCCAACAACGCCGGCCGTCTACGCAGCTCTGTGCGCATCACAGTCGGTCAGCCTGCAGGAAAAGGAGGTTCCTTTTCTGCGCAGTTTATTGAGTACGAGCAGACAGTACGGGGGGTTGGCTTGATGTGATTGCATTTGTTATCCTGTTGTTGTGTTCGTATTTCAAGCAGGAATGATATGTCATAGGTTTCCTTTGCACGCGTGGTAGTGATTGTTGTGTTTCGATTTTGTATTTTCTAACGCTTTTAAAAGCTTCCCTTTCGTGAATAAAAATTCAGTTGATAGTCTGCGCTTGTGTTGTGTCTTCTTGTTCGCTTTGGTCCTCGTTTCTTTTTGCGCAGCTAAGTGTGAATGGTAAGCCGAAACCCTTTACAAGTTTAACAGCGGAACTGTATGTGGCTAGCTCCTGGTGTGAGCGTCTACGTATAGGGCTGGGGAAACTCGCGGTTAACGTGACCTGGCCGTCACCCACAACGAGGAAACGTCCGAGCATGCCCCACACCCGTGTTAGTAGAGGCTTCTAAGTTTTGTAACGTTCAAAAGCACTAATGAGAAAGTGTAATCGTAGAGACATTTTCTTTTCGGCACGGAGCAAGTTTGTGAATGGACTTCTTTCAACTGGGATTTGAAGCGCCTCGGAGTGGCCGGAGGCGACATTTCAAGCGGGCAGACGAAAGATGGACGGATCAATACCCTGTGAGCATTCTTTTACAGTTTTTTTCTGTCCTTGCAAGTGAAAGGCGGAAAAGCCATTTTACGACGCGTGGAAAATGGGCAAGAACGTGAATTAACAAGGTAAAAAGTGTTGCTGGTTAATGCCAGATCTTGTGGCGAAAAACAGCGCTTAAAGGGCAACTGCAGCACTTTTTTGAGAATTTCGTGATATTCAAGGATTCGAATCTAAATAGGCTTTACGTGAAGCATGCCAATTGTTTTTGCACTAGCATTTGAAGTAGTTACGTAATGGACGATTGAATTTTGCGCTGCTGCTCAATGCACTGGAGGTGTGCACGTAAGTTCAGCGTGACGTCACGGAAGGTCTGCCTTACATTACCACTGTCGTCAGCCACACCCTGCCCTGACTCGTTAGACGCTGCCAATCAACTCTCGGCAGGGTTTGCCTTTGATGGCGTTCCTTTTTTTCCTTCAAAGCAGGCGTTTGCGCGTTGGAAATGTATACCGATACCTTCGATGACGTCATCATGCGCCCCCCCCCCTCCCAACTTGGCGTTGTGCGCTGCGGAGAACCTTAAAGGTCGTCCGGATTTGAATCAGGGACTACTTCACTATTTCAAGCGCTAAACCAAAAAGACTTCGCATGCTTTACCTGCAAGTTTCACACATTCTATCATCTCAAGCTCGTGTATTTCTAAAACCTATGCAGTTTCCCTTTTAAATCAGAGGCGGCGGCAAACGCGTCGCATCCCCACACTTCTTTGTCTCGTGTAAGCGCTGCTTTTTTGCTGCGAAAATGCGGTATTTATTTTTCAAACATTTTGTATATGCCATCGCTCGAATGGCACCCTTAACACGATGTCACCCTTCGAACATTTCCAGCGTTTCTTTTTTCCTCCACTTGCGAACTTCGGCTGTATATTCACTTGTGGAATTAAAAAAAAGGTGTTATCATCTATTGTACTTTTTTTTCTACAAGACAGGCGCTCCAATGACTAGCGCTCTTCCCGCTGCCACACTACTTCTCTGAGCGGCGCATTAGGTAGGCCACGGCTCGCAGTCAATGCCAGGTTAGAGGAAATAGCTGACACATTGCTTCCTAACGTCAGCAGCTGTATAGGTAAAAATAAAATGAACTTAAGTTTCAGAAGCACAGAGTGAAACAAATGTGTACTGAGCGAGCACGAAATGCTGCCGCAAGACTGAACTGGTGCCTTTAAACACTGCGGCTTTACCGCATAGACCCTTGGAAAGAGGGGCGGTGAAGGGACAAGACTCCCTGCTTCCTCTGCCTGCAATTGCTTCAAGAAATGTCAACTTCATGCTTCGCAATCCTTTCTTCATAATGGCAGACATTTCGCTTAATTGCCTATTTGCCATAGCAATGCAGGAAAAACAACATGTAGTGTTCGCCTGCCCTGAGCCTCACTACATGTATTGCCGAGAAAACGGCCCGGCTAAGACGGAGACCTCCGCGATAACATGCATAATAACTGTTCAGTTATTACAAAACTTTCGAAAAAGTCATAAGCCAAGCTTTAATTTCGACATCTGATGTCACGGTTACGTTATACTGACATGACACACTCGGCGAAGTCCTCCAGTGCTCACTGAGTAATTTTTGACTATCGCTACCAACATATATGCTTTGCCAAAATCAGACCTGTGAAATTACATGCGACACACTCAGCATGTTCCGCAAATGGGAAACAAGCACCCTGGTCATGCCGTGAAGCTCTTTTTTTTCGCCGTCATCCATTCGGCAATGAATGGGGAAGGAAAAAAAGAAAAATAATAAATAACGCTTAGGACATTTACAAATAAAGGGGACAAAAGGGAGAGGCGGCAAAAAGACATGGGGCAGAAATGTCCGCCATGTATCAATTCTGCTGACCGACAGTACCAGGAAGATACATGTCAGGCAAAAGGCGCGAAAAAAAATGTGTTGCGCCTGTCAGTCACACTGATAGCAAAATTGAATGTTGTTACAGGACCTTCAGCTGCGGTGTACTAAAACGTCTCTTGGCGCTGGCGGTATATTATACCCCTGTCACACGGCCAGTTTCAATGGCCATCGAGTCGAGAGCCATCGAGATTTTCGATCGCCATTGAACTCGAGGGAGTTGTGGAGCTGCTACACGGCAAATCTCAATGGCCATTGAAATCGTTCTCGTGTCTTACGCCAAGCTCGTGTGGCGCCACAATCGCTGCTTTCGGTTTCGCGCAAATAACAAAAATATATTGACGAAACTTAACTAAATGTTGAAATACACTTTCTTGCAGTCATAAGGCGCGTTCACACTTGTTCAAAAATCCGGCAAGCGAAGCGGATTCGCTCGCCGCAAAAACTAGGACCTGTTCTCATCTGTTGACGCCCGGGCGAGTTGGAACGGCCGCGCCGCTGCTGCTTCTCGCTTTGCGCACCACGTCGCCGCTCGCGACGTACACAGATACAGTGAGAAAAGAGCATAAATTTATGCTGTCTACGTACCACGAGCGTATGCACGCTTACGTACGCTAAACGCAGGCGCATTCTCACATTGAGTTCAGCGTATGCTAGCAGAGAGGCAAAAATAAACTTAGTCTCTAGTGGCGCCATCTGGTAGTCAAAACGGGAACCATTACTGTCAACAAACCGCCTCTCTTAGGCCTAACAGCGGCAGAATCGTCACTCTAAATAAAAATAAAGCAAATTTATCACTTATACGTTTTCTTCTAGGCAAGATGAGACGAAGCGAAAGACCGGTGCCCCATTTATGACCAGTGAACGGACAGAAAAAGGCAGCAACAACGAGAATTCAGTCCGAAGCGAGGGGTCCGGCTTTGAAGGGCGCCGCCATGTTTGTTGTCGTTCGAAGCAATGCTAGCAACCTTGGGCAACGCTCGAAGGCCCTCGAAATCTCGATAGAGTTCCGGGCTGCTCCGTCGACTCGATAGACTATTGACTCGATGGCCATTCAAACTGGCCGTGTAGCAGCGCTCGATCGCCTTCGAGTCGATAGGCTATCGATTCGAGGGCCTTCGAAATGCCCGTGTGACAGGGGTATTAGTTTCAGAAATGGGGGCAACACCTTCCCACGCCATGGGCAAAATCATATGGAACTGAAACCATAAAAATCATGGGCGGTAATCTTTGGGGTAAGCTGCAAAAAAAAAAAATCACTTGTTTCTCTAACCACAGAGCGCGTTGAAAAAAAAAAAAGAGAAAAAGAAAGCTCCACGATTTTTTGTTTAATTAAGGCTTGTGACACTTACAAACAGGCTCAGGTTTGCAACCGAGCCCGCTGTGTGCACCGCCATGCAGCGGAGCTTCCCAAGTGCACAGTCCACAGGCACTTGTACTCAGTTTTTAACCAGCGAGTGACCGGCGGTGGGAGTCGAACACCCCACCTCCCGCAGCCGAGACGGGCGTCTTAGCCACTACGCCACGACTGCGGTGATTAATCCTTGACATATAAAAGCATTTTCCTCGGCGATAAGACATTTCCTCCTTTCCAGGCGTGACGTCAGACAAGCTAGCGCAGCGCCACCCGTGACCGCTTAAACCGGCTTACTGACGCTTCGTCCATGCGCGACGCTTTTCATGTTGTAGGCGGCCGTCACGTGGTGATAACTGGTGATGTGGTGCTCGTTCCGCCATTACTTCTGACCGTGGTCGTCATTTCGACTTCGCATTATTCGCCAACCTACCCGTCCATAACATCAAGACGATCTTTTACCACCAGATTTTCTAAGGTCGACGGCTTTCCTCGGCAACTGAAGGCTTCGCTTATAGCGCTGGTTCTCCCTTCACACTGGATTGAGCGCCTACCCTTGGGTCCTGCTTGGCCTACGCACTACACTTCGCAATGACTGTTCCACATGTGCAGCAGAGCTCACGTCTGTTGCCACTGCTCGTGTTCCTGGCAAATATTTCGAGCACTCGCCAAGCACACCTGTCGACGTTTCCAACAACGCCGGCCGTCTACGCAGCTCTGTGCGCATCACAGTCGGTCAGCCTGCAGGAAAAGGAGGTTCCTTTTCTGCGCAGTTTATTGAGTACGAGCAGACAGTACGGGGGGTTGGCTTGATGTGATTGCATTTGTTATCCTGTTGTTGTGTTCGTATTTCAAGCAGGAATGATATGTCATAGGTTTCCTTTGCACGCGTGGTAGTGATTGTTGTGTTTCGATTTTGTATTTTCTAACGCTTTTAAAAGCTTCCCTTTCGTGAATAAAAATTCAGTTGATAGTCTGCGCTTGTGTTGTGTCTTCTTGTTCGCTTTGGTCCTCGTTTCTTTTTGCGCAGCTAAGTGTGAATGGTAAGCCGAAACCCTTTACAAGTTTAACAGCGGAACTGTATGTGGCTAGCTCCTGGTGTGAGCGTCTACGTATAGGGCTGGGGAAACTCGCGGTTAACGTGACCTGGCCGTCACCCACAACGAGGAAACGTCCGAGCATGCCCCACACCCGTGTTAGTAGAGGCTTCTAAGTTTTGTAACGTTCAAAAGCACTAATGAGAAAGTGTAATCGTAGAGACATTTTCTTTTCGGCACGGAGCAAGTTTGTGAATGGACTTCTTTCAACTGGGATTTGAAGCGCCTCGGAGTGGCCGGAGGCGACATTTCAAGCGGGCAGACGAAAGATGGACGGATCAATACCCTGTGAGCATTCTTTTACAGTTTTTTTCTGTCGTTGCAAGTGAAAGGCGGAAAAGCCATTTTACGACGCGTGGAAAATGGGCAAGAACGTGAATTAACAAGGTAAAAAGTGTTGCTGGTTAATGCCAGATCTTGTGGCGAAAAACAGCGCTTAAAGGGCAACTGCAGCACTTTTTTGAGAATTTCGTGATATTCAAGGATTCGAATCTAAATAGGCTTTACGTGAAGCATGCCAATTGTTTTTGCACTAGCATTTGAAGTAGTTACGTAATGGACGATTGAATTTTGCGCTGCTGCTCAATGCACTGGAGGTGTGCACGTAAGTTCAGCGTGACGTCACGGAAGGTCTGCCTTACATTACCACTGTCGTCAGCCACACCCTGCCCTGACTCGTTAGACGCTGCCAATCAACTCTCGGCAGGGTTTGCCTTTGATGGCGTTCCTTTTTTTCCTTCAAAGCAGGCGTTTGCGCGTTGGAAATGTATACCGATACCTTCGATGACGTCATCATGCGCCCCCCCCCCCCCTCCCAACTTGGCGTTGTGCGCTGCGGAGAACCTTAAAGGTCGTCCGGATTTGAATCAGGGACTACTTCACTATTTCAAGCGCTAAACCAAAAAGACTTCGCATGCTTTACCTGCAAGTTTCACACATTCTATCATCTCAAGCTCGTGTATTTCTAAAACCTATGCAGTTTCCCTTTTAAATCAGAGGCGGCGGCAAACGCGTCGCATCCCCACACTTCTTTGTCTCGTGTAAGCGCTGCTTTTTTGCTGCGAAAATGCGGTATTTATTTTTCAAACATTTTGTATATGCCATCGCTCGAATGGCACCCTTAACACGATGTCACCCTTCGAACATTTCCAGCGTTTCTTTTTTCCTCCACTTGCGAACTTCGGCTGTATATTCACTTGTGGAATTAAAAAAAAAGGTGTTATCATCTATTGTACTTTTTTTTCTACAAGACAGGCGCTCCAATGACTAGCGCTCTTCCCGCTGCCACACTACTTCTCTGAGCGGCGCATTAGGTAGGCCACGGCTCGCAGTCAATGCCAGGTTAGAGGAAATAGCTGACACATTGCTTCCTAACGTCAGCAGCTGTATAGGTAAAAATAAAATGAACTTAAGTTTCAGAAGCACAGAGTGAAACAAATGTGTACTGAGCGAGCACGAAATGCTGCCGCAGGACTGAACTGGTGCCTTTAAACACTGCGGCTTTACCGCATAGACCCTTGGAAAGAGGGGCGGTGAAGGGACAACACTCCCTGCTTCCTCTGCCTGCAATTGCTTCAAGAAATGTCAACTTCATGCTTCGCAATCCTTTCTTCATAATGGCAGACATTTCGCTTAATTGCCTATTTGCCATAGCAATGCAGGAAAAACAACATGTAGTGTTCGCCTGCCCTGAGCCTCACTACATGTATTGCCGAGAAAACGGCCCGGCTAAGACGGAGACCTCCGCGATAACATGCATAATAACTGTTCAGTTATTACAAAACTTTCGAAAAACTCATAAGCCAAGCTTTAATTTCGACATCTGATGTCACGGTTACGTTATACTGACATGACACACTCGGCGAAGTCCTCCAGTGCTCACTGAGTAATTTTTGACTATCGCTACCAACATATATGCTTTGCCAAAATCAGACCTGTGAAATTACATGCGACACACTCAGCATGTTCCGCAAATGGGAAACAAGCACCCTGGTCATGCCGTGAAGCTCTTTTTTTTCGCCGTCATCCATTCGGCAATGAATGGGGAAGGAAAAAAAGAAAAATAATAAATAACGCTTAGGACATTTACAAATAAAGGGGACAAAAGGGAGAGGCGGCAAAAAGACATGGGGCAGAAATGTCCGCCATGTATCAATTCTGCTGACCGACAGTACCAGGAAGATACATGTCAGGCAAAAGGCGCGAAAAAAAATGTGTTGCGCCTGTCAGTCACACTGATAGCAAAATTGAATGTTGTTACAGGACCTTCAGCTGCGGTGTACTAAAACGTCTCTTGGCGCTGGCGGTATATTATACCCCTGTCACACGGCCAGTTTCAATGGCCATCGAGTCGAGAGCCATCGAGATTTTCGATCGCCATTGAACTCGAGGGAGTTGTGGAGCTGCTACACGGCAAATCTCAATGGCCATTGAAATCGTTCTCGTGTCTTACGCCAAGCTCGTGTGGCGCCACAATCGCTGCTTTCGGTTTCGCGCAAATAACAAAAATATATTGACGAAACTTAACTAAATGTTGAAATACACTTTCTTGCAGTCATAAGGCGCGTTCACACTTGTTCAAAAATCCGGCAAGCGAAGCGGATTCGCTCGCCGCAAAAACTAGGACCTGTTCTCATCTGTTGACGCCCGGGCGAGTTGGAACGGCCGCGCCGCTGCTGCTTCTCGCTTTGCGCACCACGTCGCCGCTCGCGACGTACACAGATACAGTGAGAAAAGAGCATAAATTTATGCTGTCTACGTACCACGAGCGTATGCACGCTTACGTACGCTAAACGCAGGCGCATTCTCACATTGAGTTCAGCGTATGCTAGCAGAGAGGCAAAAATAAACTTAGTCTCTAGTGGCGCCATCTGGTAGTCAAAACGGGAACCATTACTGTCAACAAACCGCCTCTCTTAGGCCTAACAGCGGCAGAATCGTCACTCTAAATAAAAAATAAAGCAAATTTATCACTTATACGTTTTCTTCTAGGCAAGATGAGACGAAGCGAAAGACCGGTGCCCCATTTATGACCAGTGAACGGACAGAAAAAGGCAGCAACAACGAGAATTCAGTCCGAAGCGAGGGGTCCGGCTTTGAAGGGCGCCGCCATGTTTGTTGTCGTTCGAAGCAATGCTAGCAACCTTGGGCAACGCTCGAAGGCCCTCGAAATCTCGATAGAGTTCCGGGCTGCTCCGTCGACTCGATAGACTATTGACTCGATGGCCATTCAAACTGGCCGTGTAGCAGCGCTCGATCGCCTTCGAGTCGATAGGCTATCGATTCGAGGGCCTTCGAAATGCCCGTGTGACAGGGGTATTAGTTTCAGAAATGGGGGCAACACCTTCCCACGCCATGGGCAAAATCATATGGAACTGAAACCATAAAAATCATGGGCGGTAATCTTTGGGGTAAGCTGCAAAAAAAAAAAATCACTTGTTTCTCTAACCACAGAGCGCGTTGAAAAAAAAAAAGAGAAAAAGAAAGCTCCACGATTTTTTGTTTAATTAAGGCTTGTGACACTTACAAATAGGCTCAGGTTTGCAACCGAGTCCGCTGTGTGCACCGCCATGCAGCGGAGCTTCCCAAGTGCACAGTCCACAGGCACTTGTACTCAGTTTTTAACCAGCGAGTGACCGGCGGTGGGAGTCGAACACCCCACCTCCCGCAGCCGAGACGGGCGTCTTAGCCACTACGCCACGACGGCGGTGATTAATCCTTGACATATAAAAGCATTTTCCTCGGCGATAAGACATTTCCTCCTTTCCAGGCGTGACGTCAGACAAGCTAGCGCAGCGCCACCCGTGACCGCTTAAACCGGCTTACTGACGCTTCGTCCATGCGCGACGCTTTTCATGTTGTAGGCGGCCGTCACGTGGTGATAACTGGTGATGTGGTGCTCGTTCCGCCATTACTTCTGACCGTGGTCGTCATTTCGACTTCGCATTATTCGCCAACCTACCCGTCCATAACATCAAGACGATCTTTTACCACCAGATTTTCTAAGGTCGACGGCTTTCCTCGGCAACTGAAGGCTTCGCTTATAGCGCTGGTTCTCCCTTCACACTGGATTGAGCGCCTACCCTTGGGTCCTGCTTGGCCTACGCACTACACTTCGCAATGACTGTTCCACATGTGCAGCAGAGCTCACGTCTGTTGCCACTGCTCGTGTTCCTGGCAAATATTTCGAGCACTCGCCAAGCACACCTGTCGACGTTTCCAACAACGCCGGCCGTCTACGCAGCTCTGTGCGCATCACAGTCGGTCAGCCTGCAGGAAAAGGAGGTTCCTTTTCTGCGCAGTTTATTGAGTACGAGCAGACAGTACGGGGGGTTGGCTTGATGTGATTGCATTTGTTATCCTGTTGTTGTGTTCGTATTTCAAGCAGGAATGATATGTCATAGGTTTCCTTTGCACGCGTGGTAGTGATTGTTGTGTTTCGATTTTGTATTTTCTAACGCTTTTAAAAGCTTCCCTTTCGTGAATAAAAATTCAGTTGATAGTCTGCGCTTGTGTTGTGTCTTCTTGTTCGCTTTGGTCCTCGTTTCTTTTTGCGCAGCTAAGTGTGAATGGTAAGCCGAAACCCTTTACAAGTTTAACAGCGGAACTGTATGTGGCTAGCTCCTGGTGTGAGCGTCTACGTATAGGGCTGGGGAAACTCGCGGTTAACGTGACCTGGCCGTCACCCACAACGAGGAAACGTCCGAGCATGCCCCACACCCGTGTTAGTAGAGGCTTCTAAGTTTTGTAACGTTCAAAAGCACTAATGAGAAAGTGTAATCGTAGAGACATTTTCTTTTCGGCACGGAGCAAGTTTGTGAATGGACTTCTTTCAACTGGGATTTGAAGCGTCTCGGAGTGGCCGGAGGCGACATTTCAAGCGGGCAGACGAAAGATGGACGGATCAATACCCTGTGAGCATTCTTTTACAGTTTTTTTCTGTCGTTGCAAGTGAAAGGCGGAAAAGCCATTTTACGACGCGTGGAAAATGGGCAAGAACGTGAATTAACAAGGTAAAAAGTGTTGCTGGTTAATGCCAGATCTTGTGGCGAAAAACAGCGCTTAAAGGGCAACTGCAGCACTTTTTTGAGAATTTCGTGATATTCAAGGATTCGAATCTAAATAGGCTTTACGTGAAGCATGCCAATTGTTTTTGCACTAGCATTTGAAGTAGTTACATAATGGACGATTGAATTTTGCGCTGCTGCTCAATGCACTGGAGGTGTGCACGTAAGTTCAGCGTGACGTCACGGAAGGTCTGCCTTACATTACCACTGTCGTCAGCCACACCCTGCCCTGACTCGTTAGACGCTGCCAATCAACTCTCGGCAGGGTTTGCCTTTGATGGCGTTCCTTTTTTTCCTTCGAAGCAGGCGTTTGCGCGTTGGAAATGTATACCGATACCTTCGATGACGTCATCATGCGCCCCCCCCCCCCCTCCCAACTTGGCGTTGTGCGCTGCGGAGAACCTTAAAGGTCGTCCGGATTTGAATCAGGGACTACTTCACTATTTCAAGCGCTAAACCAAAAAGACTTCGCATGCTTTACCTGCAAGTTTCACACATTCTATCATCTCAAGCTCGTGTATTTCTAAAACCTATGCAGTTTCCCTTTTAAATCAGAGGCGGCGGCAAACGCGTCGCATCCCCACACTTCTTTGTCTCGTGTAAGCGCTGCTTTTTTGCTGCGAAAATGCGGTATTTATTTTTCAAACATTTTGTATATGCCATCGCTCGAATGGCACCCTTAACACGATGTCACCCTTCGAACATTTCCAGCGTTTCTTTTTTCCTCCACTTGCGAACTTCGGCTGTATATTCACTTGTGGAATTAAAAAAAAAAGGTGTTATCATCTATTGTACTTTTTTTTCTACAAGACAGGCGCTCCAATGACTAGCGCTCTTCCCGCTGCCACACTACTTCTCTGAGCGGCGCATTAGGTAGGCCACGGCTCGCAGCCAATGCCAGGTTAGAGGAAATAGCTGACACATTGCTTCCTAACGTCAGCAGCTGTATAGGTAAAAATAAAATGAACTTAAGTTTCAGAAGCACAGAGTGAAACAAATGTGTACTGAGCGAGCACGAAATGCTGCCGCAGGACTGAACTGGTGCCTTTAAACACTGCGGCTTTACCGCATAGACCCTTGGAAAGAGGGGCGGTGAAGGGACAAGACTCCCTGCTTCCTCTGCCTGCAATTGCTTCAAGAAATGTCAACTTCATGCTTCGCAATCCTTTCTTCATAATGGCAGACATTTCGCTTAATTGCCTATTTGCCATAGCAATGCAGGAAAAACAACATGTAGTGTTCGCCTGCCCTGAGCCTCACTACATGTATTGCCGAGAAAACGGCCCGGCTAAGACGGAGACCTCCGCGATAACATGCATAATAACTGTTCAGTTATTACAAAACTTTCGAAAAAGTCATAAGCCAAGCTTTAATTTCGACATCTGATGTCACGGTTACGTTATACTGACATGACACACTCGGCGAAGTCCTCCAGTGCTCACTGAGTAATTTTTGACTATCGCTACCAACATATATGCTTTGCCAAAATCAGACCTGTGAAATTACATGCGACACACTCAGCATGTTCCGCAAATGGGAAACAAGCACCCTGGTCATGCCGTGAAGCTCTTTTTTTTCGCCGTCATCCATTCGGCAATGAATGGGGAAGGAAAAAAAGAAAAATAATAAATAACGCTTAGGACATTTACAAATAAAGGGGACAAAAGGGAGAGGCGGCAAAAAGACATGGGGCAGAAATGTCCGCCATGTATCAATTCTGCTGACCGACAGTACCAGGAAGATACATGTCAGGCAAAAGGCGCGAAAAAAAATGTGTTGCGCCTGTCAGTCACACTGATAGCAAAATTGAATGTTGTTACAGGACCTTCAGCTGCGGTGTACTAAAACGTCTCTTGGCGCTGGCGGTATATTATACCCCTGTCACACGGCCAGTTTCAATGGCCATCGAGTCGAGAGCCATCGAGATTTTCGATCGCCATTGAACTCGAGGGAGTTGTGGAGCTGCTACACGGCAAATCTCAATGGCCATTGAAATCGTTCTCGTGTCTTACGCCAAGCTCGTGTGGCGCCACAATCGCTGCTTTCGGTTTCGCGCAAATAACAAAAATATATTGACGAAACTTAACTGAATGTTGAAATACACTTTCTTGCAGTCATAAGGCGCGTTCACACTTGTTCAAAAATCCGGCAAGCGAAGCGGATTCGCTCGCCGCAAAAACTAGGACCTGTTCTCATCTGTTGACGCCCGGGCGAGTTGGAACGGCCGCGCCGCTGCTGCTTCTCGCTTTGCGCACCACGTCGCCGCTCGCGACGTACACAGATACAGTGAGAAAAGAGCATAAATTTATGCTGTCTACGTACCACGAGCGTATGCACGCTTACGTACGCTAAACGCAGGCGCATTCTCACATTGAGTTCAGCGTATGCTAGCAGAGAGGCAAAAATAAACTTAGTCTCTAGTGGCGCCATCTGGTAGTCAAAACGGGAACCATTACTGTCAACAAACCGCCTCTCTTAGGCCTAACAGCGGCAGAATCGTCACTCTAAATAAAAAATAAAGCAAATTTATCACTTATACGTTTTCTTCTAGGCAAGATGAGACGAAGCGAAAGACCGGTGCCCCATTTATGACCAGTGAACGGACAGAAAAAGGCAGCAACAACGAGAATTCAGTCCGAAGCGAGGGGTCCGGCTTTGAAGGGCGCCGCCATGTTTGTTGTCGTTCGAAGCAATGCTAGCAACCTTGGGCAACGCTCGAAGGCCCTCGAAATCTCGATAGAGTTCCGGGCTGCTCCGTCGACTCGATAGACTATTGACTCGATGGCCATTCAAACTGGCCGTGTAGCAGCGCTCGATCGCCTTCGAGTCGATAGGCTATCGATTCGAGGGCCTTCGAAATGCCCGTGTGACAGGGGTATTAGTTTCAGAAATGGGGGCAACACCTTCCCACGCCATGGGCAAAATCATATGGAACTGAAACCATAAAAATCATGGGCGGTAATCTTTGGGGTAAGCTGCAAAAAAAAAAATCACTTGTTTCTCTAACCACAGAGCGCGTTTAAAAAAAAAAGAGAAAAAGAAAGCTCCACGATTTTTTGTTTAATTAAGGCTTGTGACACTTACAAACAGGCTCAGGTTTGCAACAGAGCCCGCTGTGTGCACCGCCATGCAGCGGAGCTTCCCAAGTGCACAGTCCACAGGCACCTGTACTCAGTTTTTAACCAGCGAGTGACCGGCGGTGGGAGTCGAACACCCCACCTCCCGCAGCCGAGACGGGCGTCTTAGCCACTACGCCACGACTGCTTTTTTTTTTTTTTCTTTATTGCCTGGCTTTGACACAGAAAATTGCACAAAACAAACTATCACCAAAAGACAAAAAACGCTATGTACACACCCCACATGGTCAGCCAGCATGAGTCTGGCTTCGTCAATTTAAAATTCACTCAAAGTACAGAGTGGCTCTAGCCTTGAGAGCCACTCCGGAGGCTCCGCAGCGGCTTTCTTAATGGCCAGAAACATGTGCATGCATTCGCGAATGTAAATCCTGGCAGGTCTTGCGTCTGGGTCACAATGAAAGCCTGCCATTCTGGAGCGCCATATACAGTGGAGGCCTGTCAGCATTATTAAGTCAAAAGGCACCCCATCCTCATTTTCAACGCATAAGTACCGGATTCCATACGGGTCTAGTGGAAATTCTTTCTTTAGGGTTCGCTGCAATACATCCCAAAAATAAACCCCTTCCCAACAGTGTAAAAATACATGGTCTATTGTTTCCGGCTTTCTGCAAATTAAACAGTGAGATCCCCAGGGTAAAAACAATTCCTTTCCCTCTAAAAATTTTTTAACCGGTAAGGTCCCGGTGTGCAACTTAAAAAAGAAGGTTTTTGTTCCAGGCGGCACCTGCATTTTTTTTACTCTCTTTAAAACATCTTTGCCTGGGCCTCCACTGTACAAGGCCCTGTACAAGGGCTCGGGGAAAACTACATCGCACAAAGCACGGTACAGTTTCTTTCGTTTCACACTGGACAGAAAGTCATTGGAAAACCGCGCGGAAAGAAACCTTATACTGGCAACGATTTCCCGGTAAAAACCGGTGACCCTACTATACACCTCAGCAGTTCCGACTATGTACTCTGGAAGTAGATGCCGCAGCCGAACTTGGCATACGGTACGCAAAAACGGGTCTCTTGTGTCCCGAAAAAACAAAAAACGATTGACCAACTGTCGCAAAAACAAATGGCCTAATCCCAGCCCGCCGTCTTGTACCCGTCGGAACAGGTTGGTCCGGCTGCAGCGCTCCCATTCAGACGACCAGATAAAGACGGCGAAAATTCGGTGCAGCTTTTGAATGCTTAGCCGTGAACAGTGCAACACCTGCATTACGTACCAGAGCCTGCTGATAAAGAACAAGTTGCAAACAGTGGCTCTGGCGAAAATCGACAAGGTCGTTCCTTTCCACTTATCCGCTCTCTCCCGTATCTCCTTGACCTGTCCTGTCCAATACTTTTCACTGTCACGGTACGCATCGAGCGGAACGCCCAAGTATTTATCTGGTGTCGTCGTCCAAGGCACGCTGGCAAACCGTTCAGGCGTAGATGCCCACCTTCCATGCCAAAGCCCGAGGCACTTCGACCAGTTAACCCCGCTGCCTGTAGCTTGGCTGAAATCGCGTACACATTGAACAGCCTCGCTTATGCCTCCCTCGTCAACGGCAAACACAGCAATGTCATCAGCGTACGCCAAGAGCTTCACTTCGGCTGCTTGTAAACTGAATCCCTTAATACTCCTGTTTTTCAGTATTTTCAAACAAAGGGTCTCCACATAAATACAAAATAAAAGGGGGCTGAGGGGACAGCCCTGGCGCACCGAACGCTGCAGGCTAATGGGGGCCCCCAGACTCTTGTTAACGATCAACCTCGTCGTGCAGTTCCGGTACGCCAGGGCCACACCCTCGCGGATAACAGAACCAACATTAACATGGCCTAATACTGCGAACAAAAGTTCATGGGCAACGCAATCAAAAGCCTTTTCTAAATCTACCTGGAGTATAGCTACCTGATCATTAGTCACATCACAACATTCTAATACACTGCGCGCAACGTGAATATTCGTAAAAATGGACCGCCCTTTAATCCCGCAGGTCTGGTGCGGACCAACTAATAAATGAATCACGGTCTGCAGCCTTCGTGCCAAAACCTTCATGTAAATTTTGTACTCGACGTTAGTGAGTGATATGGGTCGGTATGCTGTTACCAGTCGTAACCTGTCTATGTCGTCCGTTTTCGGAATAAGCACAGTATGGGACGAGCCATAGGACGGAGGCAGTGATTTTAGTTTAAAAGCTTCATTAAAGATGACCGTCAATACCGGGGAAATTACATGTTTAAATTCTTTGTAGAATGCCGCGCTGAACCCGTCCGGTCCAGGCGACTTACCAGGGTTTAAGCTGTCTATTGCTTGCTCAACTTCCAATTGAGTTATCGCCTGCTCTAATCTGTCTTTAGTTTCGTCGTCCAGGCGCGGCATTTCGGCCAGAAACGCCTCCTTAAATGTGACAACGTCTACCGGATGCAATGCGAAGAGCGCCTGGTAATGCTCGAAAAAAGCTGCTTTGATATGATCGATGTCCGTTTTAGAAACACCTCTCCATTCTATTTCGTTTATGTGGTTTCTTTCGGCACGGGCTTTTTCTAAACCAAGCGCTCGTTTCGTTGGCGCTTCCCCTGCGGCCATGTCTTCTGCCCTTGCCCTCACCAGCGCTCCCCGATAACGTTCTTCTTCGATAAGCTGTAACTTTTGTTTGGTTTTCCTTATGTCTTCTATCCATTTACCAGGCGCTCGGCATTCCTGTTTTATCATCTTCTGAAGCAGTGCCTTTAGCTCCATTTCCTCTTTTTTTGCTTCATGACGTATACGGGTGGCTCTATCTATTGCTTTTAATTTTAAAGTTTCTTTAGTGAGCTCCCACTGCTGCCAAATCCTCATGTTACTACTTGGTTCTATTTTTGCTATTTCTTCCCTTACAGCTCGGTTATAAAATTCGTCCTGGAGTAGCTTGTCATTCAACTTCCACATTTCCCATGAAAAACCATTCCCCTTCTTAATGAATCCTATGCAGCATTGAACCAAACAATGATCAGAAAATGAAACCGGCAGAACTACATAACTATTGCATTTAGGGACAGTTTCCGCGGATGCGTAAATTCGGTCTAGCCGTGCGTGACTTGTGCCCTCGAATCGTGTGTACCTTACAGCACGCGTTCCTTCAAGACACTCTGCTACATCCTCGAGGTTGCAGTTCACAATCATTCGTAACAACGCTTCGGTGCTTTTATCTCGGAAACCTCGGACGCTTGTCTTGTCGCGCGCACTAAGGACGCAGTTGTAATCGCCCATAACAATGAGCTGCCTGTCCGTGCGAAGCCATTCTTCGACGCTTTCAAAAAACGCGGCTCGGCCATCAACCACATTAGGTGCATACAGACAAACAATGCGCCAGTCGATGTTACAGAGCGAAAAATCGATGGACACGTATCGACCCGACAGGCACGAATGATGACCGTGTACTTCTATCCCCGGCAACTTCTTAACAAAAAGAATACAGCCAGCCGATGTGCCTACAGCATGGCTAACGACGGCAAAATACCTAGACGTGAAACGTTGCACCATGCTCCCGGTCTCTTCCTCCCCGTCGACTTTGCTCTCCTGCACTGCCAGTATATCGATATCTTGCTCCGTTACAAGTCGGTACAGCTGGCTTTGTTTTCTTTTACCTGCCAGGCCTCTAACGTTTAGGGTGGCGACTTTAAACGGAGTTGCAGAAGCCATTTTAACTTAGGAAGAGGAGACCGAAAGCATGGTGCTTACCTCTCGCGTCCAGCATGTCGCTAGACGATGCCGTCGCCGCCGGTGTCACCCGGCGCGAGCACGTGCTCCTGGTCAGGCGGCGCCTTGTCGCCGCCACGCTTGTCAGTCGGGACCTTTGGGCGCGGCCGCAGGCTGGCCCGTCGCGCTTGCGGCGTCTTTGCCGGCGGTTCCTCCACGCTGGGCTCTGCTGCCTTCTCCCCGTCGGCCTTGGTCTCGGCGTGCGAACGCTTCGCAGGTGTGGTCACGCCGACGTTCACGCGGGATTCGGTCTTGTCGTCGTGGCTCTCGCTGGCCGCCTTCCGTTCCACGTCCAAGTGCACGGGTGGGCTCGCTCCATCTATGGGCGTCTCCCGAGGCGTCGAAGATGGGTCAATGGCTGGCGACCCGCTCTCCTGTGCGACTGCCGTGTCGATGTTGCTGCTCGCAACCGCTGGCTGAACCGCCACCTCCTGCGTCTTGCCCGCGTCGTCGGCCCCGCTTGCTGCTTCCTCTGCTTCCACGACGTCCATCAGTTCTGCGGAGTCGCTCGCTGCTACATGCCCGGTAGCCGACGCGTAGGTACGAACGCAGTCAGCCTCCGAGTGTCCATAGCGTCGGCATTTCGAACACCTGGGCACCTTGCAATCGCGGCGAACATGCCCCGTGCCACCGCAACGAAGGCACTGCATCGGCCGCCCGGGCACCACCACGAGAGCCAACTCGCCAGCGACTCGTACCTGGTGGGGCAGGTCGTCCACTTTCACGCCTGGCTTCAGTTTGAGGAGCACGGTCCTCGTGGTGGACCCCTTCTCCTTCATGCCGGTGACGCGCCAACGCTCCCGGGTGACCTCGGTCACGTTGCCGAAAGCCGCGAATGCCGTACGGATATCCTCGTCAGCGACGCCGTGTAGCATCCAGTGGAGTCGCAGCTTGACCTGGTGGTCCTCTGGGTCAAAAACGATGCAGCGGCGTCCCTTGACTTCCAGCTCCTTCATGGCGGCCAGTTTCTTTGCGGCATCCCCACTGCTGAAGGTTACCGCCCACACGTGGTTAATCTGGTACGCCCCCAACGCCACGACGTCGGGGAGCGCGCCAACGTTAGCGAGGGCGTCTCTGAAGTCTTCGACCCTGTAGGGTCGCAAACGCACGTCGCCGTGCAGGAAAACAGTGTTTAAAACAACACGTCCGGTGGGCAGCGTAGGCAGAACGATCTCGTAGTCCTTATCAGCGTCGCCGGCAAACCTGTTTCCGCGGCCGGCAACGGCCGCTATCGCCGCTCCGTGGGAGCCCATGATTCTGCGTCCGTCACGCTCGGTGGCTGGAAGTAGAATCACTACGCCACGACTGCGGTGATTAATCCTTGACATATAAAAGCATTTTCCTCGGCGATAAGACATTTCCTCCTTTCCAGGCGTGACGTCAGACAAGCTAGCGCAGCGCCACCCGTGACCGCTTAAACCGGCTTACTGACGCTTCGTCCATGCGCGACGCTTTTCATGTTGTAGGCGGCCGTCACGTGGTGATAACTGGTGATGTGGTGCTCGTTCCGCCATTACTTCTGACCGTGGTCGTCATTTCGACTTCGCATTATTCGCCAACCTACCCGTCCATAACATCAAGACGATCTTTTACCACCAGATTTTCTAAGGTCGACGGCTTTCCTCGGCAACTGAAGGCTTCGCTTATAGCGCTGGTTCTCCCTTCACACTGGATTGAGCGCCTACCCTTGGGTCCTGCTTGGCCTACGCACTACACTTCGCAATGACTGTTCCACATGTGCAGCAGAGCTCACGTCTGTTGCCACTGCTCGTGTTCCTGGCAAATATTTCGAGCACTCGCCAAGCACACCTCTCGACGTTTCCAACAACGCCGGCCGTCTACGCAGCTCTGTGCGCATCACAGTCGGTCAGCCTGCAGGAAAAGGAGGTTCCTTTTCTGCGCAGTTTATTGAGTACGAGCAGACAGTACGGGGGGTTGGCTTGATGTGATTGCATTTGTTATCCTGTTGTTGTGTTCGTATTTCAAGCAGGAATGATATGTCATAGGTTTCCTTTGCACGCGTGGTAGTGATTGTTGTGTTTCGATTTTGTATTTTCTAACGCTTTTAAAAGCTTCCCTTTCGTGAATAAAAATTCAGTTGATAGTCTGCGCTTGTGTTGTGTCTTCTTGTTCGCTTTGGTCCTCGTTTCTTTTTGCGCAGCTAAGTGTGAATGGTAAGCCGAAACCCTTTACAAGTTTAACAGCGGAACTGTATGTGGCTAGCTCCTGGTGTGAGCGTCTACGTATAGGGCTGGGGAAACTCGCGGTTAACGTGACCTGGCCGTCACCCACAACGAGGAAACGTCCGAGCATGCCCCACACCCGTGTTAGTAGAGGCTTCTAAGTTTTGTAACGTTCAAAAGCACTAATGAGAAAGTGTAATCGTAGAGACATTTTCTTTTCGGCACGGAGCAAGTTTGTGAATGGACTTCTTTCAACTGGGATTTGAAGCGCCTCGGAGTGGCCGGAGGCGACATTTCAAGCGGGCAGACGAAAGATGGACGGATCAATACCCTGTGAGCATTCTTTTACAGTTTTTTTCTGTCGTTGCAAGTGAAAGGCGGAAAAGCCATTTTACGACGCGTGGAAAATGGGCAAGAACGTGAATTAACAAGGTAAAAAGTGTTGCTGGTTAATGCCAGATCTTGTGGCGAAAAACAGCGCTTAAAGGGCAACTGCAGCACTTTTTTGAGAATTTCGTGATATTCAAGGATTCGAATCTAAATAGGCTTTACGTGAAGCATGCCAATTGTTTTTGCACTAGCATTTGAAGTAGTTACGTAATGGACGATTGAATTTTGCGCTGCTGCTCAATGCACTGGAGGTGTGCACGTAAGTTCAGCGTGACGTCACGGAAGGTCTGCCTTACATTACCACTGTCGTCAGCCACACCCTGCCCTGACTCGTTAGACGCTGCCAATCAACTCTCGGCAGGGTTTGCCTTTGATGGCGTTCCTTTTTTTCCTTCAAAGCAGGCGTTTGCGCGTTGGAAATGTATACCGATACCTTCGATGACGTCATCATGCGCCCCCCCCCCCCCTCCCAACTTGGCGTTGTGCGCTCCGGAGAACCTTAAAGGTCGTCCGGATTTGAATCAGGGACTACTTCACTATTTCAAGCGCTAAACCAAAAAGACTTCGCATGCTTTACCTGCAAGTTTCACACATTGTATCATCTCAAGCTCGTGTATTTCTAGAACCTATGCAGTTTCCCTTTTAAATCAGAGGCGGCGGCAAACGCGTCGCATCCCCACACTTCTTTGTCTCGTGTAAGCGCTGCTTTTTTGCTGCGAAAATGCGGTATTTATTTTTCAAACATTTTGTATATGCCATCGCTCGAATGGCACCCTTAACACGATGTCACCCTTCGAACATTTCCAGCGTTTCTTTTTTCCTCCACTTGCAAACTTCGGCTGTATATTCACTTGTGGAATTAAAAAAAAAGGTGTTATCATCTATTGTACTTTTTTTTCTACAAGACAGGCGCTCCAATGACTAGCGCTCTTCCCGCTGCCACACTACTTCTCTGAGCGGCGCATTAGGTAGGCCACGGCTCGCAGTCAATGCCAGGTTAGAGGAAATAGCTGACACATTGCTTCCTAACGTCAGCAGCTGTATAGGTAAAAATAAAATGAACTTAAGTTTCAGAAGCACAGAGTGAAACAAATGTGTACTGAGCGAGCACGAAATGCTGCCGCAGGACTGAACTGGTGCCTTTAAACACTGCGGCTTTACCGCATAGACCCTTGGAAAGAGGGGCGGTGAAGGGACAAGACTCCCTGCTTCCTCTGCCTGCAATTGCTTCAAGAAATGTCAACTTCATGCTTCGCAATCCTTTCTTCATAATGGCAGACATTTCGCTTAATTGCCTATTTGCCATAGCAATGCAGGAAAAACAACATGTAGTGTTCGCCTGCCCTGAGCCTCACTACATGTATTGCCGAGAAAACGGCCCGGCTAAGACGGAGACCTCCGCGATAACATGCATAATAACTGTTCAGTTATTACAAAACTTTCGAAAAAGTCATAAGCCAAGCTTTAATTTCGACATCTGATGTCACGGTTACGTTATACTGACATGACACACTCGGCGAAGTCCTCCAGTGCTCACTGAGTAATTTTTGACTATCGCTACCAACATATATGCTTTGCCAAAATCAGACCTGTGAAATTACATGCGACACACTCAGCATGTTCCGCAAATGGGAAACAAGCACCCTGGTCATGCCGTGAAGCTCTTTTTTTTCGCCGTCATCCATTCGGCAATGAATGGGGAAGGAAAAAAAGAAAAATAATAAATAACGCTTAGGACATTTACAAATAAAGGGGACAAAAGGGAGAGGCGGCAAAAAGACATGGGGCAGAAATGTCCGCCATGTATCAATTCTGCTGACCGACAGTACCAGGAAGATACATGTCAGGCAAAAGGCGCGAAAAAAAAATGTGTTGCGCCTGTCAGTCACACTGATAGCAAAATTGAATGTTGTTACAGGACCTTCAGCTGCGGTGTACTAAAACGTCTCTTGGCGCTGGCGGTATATTATACCCCTGTCACACGGCCAGTTTCAATGGCCATCGAGTCGAGAGCCATCGAGATTTTCGATCGCCATTGAACTCGAGGGAGTTGTGGAGCTGCTACACGGCAAATCTCAATGGCCATTGAAATCGTTCTCGTGTCTTACGCCAAGCTCGTGTGGCGCCACAATCGCTGCTTTCGGTTTCGCGCAAATAACAAAAATATATTGACGAAACTTAACTAAATGTTGAAATACACTTTCTTGCAGTCATAAGGCGCGTTCACACTTGTTCAAAAATCCGGCAAGCGAAGCGGATTCGCTCGCCGCAAAAACTAGGACCTGTTCTCATCTGTTGACGCCCGGGCGAGTTGGAACGGCCGCGCCGCTGCTGCTTCTCGCTTTGCGCACCACGTCGCCGCTCGCGACGTACACAGATACAGTGAGAAAAGAGCATAAATTTATGCTGTCTACGTACCACGAGCGTATGCACGCTTACGTACGCTAAACGCAGGCGCATTCTCACATTGAGTTCAGCGTATGCTAGCAGAGAGGCAAAAATAAACTTAGTCTCTAGTGGCGCCATCTGGTAGTCAAAACGGGAACCATTACTGTCAACAAACCGCCTCTCTTAGGCCTAACAGCGGCAGAATCGTCACTCTAAATAAAAAATAAAGCAAATTTATCACTTATACGTTTTCTTCTAGGCAAGATGAGACGAAGCGAAAGACCGGTGCCCCATTTATGACCAGTGAACGGACAGAAAAAGGCAGCAACAACGAGAATTCAGTCCGAAGCGAGGGGTCCGGCTTTGAAGGGCGCCGCCATGTTTGTTGTCGTTCGAAGCAATGCTAGCAACCTTGGGCAACGCTCGAAGGCCCTCGAAATCTCGATAGAGTTCCGGGCTGCTCCGTCGACTCGATAGACTATTGACTCGATGGCCATTCAAACTGGCCGTGTAGCAGCGCTCGATCGCCTTCGAGTCGATAGGCTATCGATTCGAGGGCCTTCGAAATGCCCGTGTGACAGGGGTATTAGTTTCAGAAATGGGGGCAACACCTTCCCACGCCATGGGCAAAATCATATGGAACTGAAACCATAAAAATCATGGGCGGTAATCTTTGGGGTAAGCTGCAAAAAAAAAAAATCACTTGTTTCTCTAACCACAGAGCGCGTTGAAAAAAAAAAGAGAAAAAGAAAGCTCCACGATTTTTTGTTTAATTAAGGCTTGTGACACTTACAAACAGGCTCAGGTTTGCAACCGAGCCCGCTGTGTGCACCGCCATGCAGCGGAGCTTCCCAAGTGCACAGTCCACAGGCACTTGTACTCAGTTTTTAACCAGCGAGTGACCGGCGGTGGGAGTCGAACACCTCACCTCCCGCAGCCGAGACGGGCGTCTTAGCCACTACGCCACGACTTTTTTTTTTTTTTCTTTATTGCCTGGCTTTGACACAAAAACTGGACAACACAAAAAAAACAACAAAAGACAATAACTATGTACACACGACTTGTGGTCAGCCAGCATAAATCTGGCTTCGTCCAATTAAAATTCACGCAACGTACAGAGCGGCTCTAGTCTTGAGAGCCACTCCGGAGGCTCCGCAGCGGCTTTCTGAATGGCCAGAAACATCTCCATACTTTCGCGAAAATAAATTCTGGCAGGTCTTGCGTCACTGTCACAATGCCAGCCTGCCATTCTGGAGCGCCATATACAGTGGAGGCCTGTCAGCATTATTAAATCGAAAGGCACCCCATCCTCATTTTCAACACATAAGAACCGGATGCCATACGGGTCTAGTGGAAATTCTTTCTTTAATGTTCGCTGCAATACATCCCAAAAATAAACCCCTTCCCAACAGTGTAAAAATACATGGTCTATTGTTTCCGGCTTTCTGCAAATTAAACAGTGAGATCCCCAGGGTAAAAACAATTCCTTTCCTTCTAAAAATTTTTTAACCGGTAAGGTCCCGGTGTGCAACTTAAAAAAGAAGGTTTTTGTTCCAGGCGGCACCTGCATTTTTTTAACTCTCTTTAAAACATCCTTGCCTGGGCCTCCACTGTACAAGGCCCTGTACAAGGGCTCGGGGAAAACTACATCGCACAAGGCACGGTACAGTTTCTTTCGTTTCACACTGGACAGAAAGTCATTGGAAAATCGCGCGGAAAGAAACCTTACACTGGCTACGACTTCCCGGTAAAAACCGGTGACCCTACTATACACCTCAGCAGTTCCGACTATGTACTCTGGAAGTAGATGCCGCAGCCTAACTTGGCATACGGTACGCAAAAAAGGGTCTCTTGTGTCCCTAAAAAACAAAAAACGATTGACCAGCTGTCTCAAAAACAAATGGCCCAGTCCCAACCCGCCGTCTTGTACCCGTCGGAACAGGTTGGTCCGGCTGCAGCGCTCCCATTCAGACGACCAGATAAAGACGGCGAAGATTCGGTGTAGCTTTTGAATACTTAACCGTGAACAGTGCAACACCTGCATTACGTACCAGAGCCTGCTGATAAAGAACAGGTTGCAAACAGTGGCTCTGGCGAAAATCGACAAGGTCGTTCCTTTCCACTTATCAGCTCTCTCCCGTGTCTCTTTGACCTGTCCTGTCCAATAATGTTCACTGTCA
Source organism: Amblyomma mixtum (assembly GCF_055824585.1). Taxonomy (NCBI): domain Eukaryota; kingdom Metazoa; phylum Arthropoda; class Arachnida; order Ixodida; family Ixodidae; genus Amblyomma; species Amblyomma mixtum. Next base: position 135,388,621 of record NC_143019.1, on the reverse strand, counting down.
CGGTAAGCATCGAGCGGAACGCCCAAGTACTTATCTGGTGTTGTCGTCCACGGCACACTAGCAAACCTTTCAGGCGTAGATGCCCACCTTCCATGCCAAAGCCCGAGGCACTTCGACCAGTTAACCCCGCTGCCTGTAGCTTGGCTGAAATCGCGTACACATTGAACAGCCTCGCTTATGCCTCCCTCGTCAACGGCAAACACAGCAATGTCATCAGCGTACGCCAAGAGCTTCACTTCGGCTGCTTGTAATCTGAATCCGGTAATACTCCTTTTTTTCAGTATCTTTAAACAAAGGGTCTCCACATAAATACAAAATAAAAGGGGGCTGAGGGGACAGCCCTGGCGCACCGAACGCTGCACGCTAATGGGGGCCCCCAGACTCTTGTTAACGATCAATCTCGTCGTGCAGTTCCGGTATGCCAGGGCCACACCCTCGCGAATAACAGAACCAACGTTAACATGGCCTAATACTGCAAACAAAAGTTCATGGGCAACGCAGTCAAAAGCCTTTTCTAAATCTATCTGGAGTATAGCTACCTGATCATTAGTGTCATCACAGCATTCTAATACACTGCGCGCAACGTGGATATTGGTAAAAATGGACCGCCCTTTAATCCCGCAGGTCTGATGCGGACCAACTAATAAATGGATCACGGTCTGCAACCTTCGTGCCAAAACCTTCATGTAAATTTTGTACTCGACGTTAGTGAGTGCTATGGGTCGATATGCTGCTACCAGTCGTAATCTGTCTGTGTCGTCCGTTTTCGGAATCAGCACTGTATGGGAAGAGCCATAGGACGGAGGCAGTGATTTTAGTTTAAAGGCTTCATTAAAGATGACTGTCAAGACCGGGGAAATTACATGCTTAAATTCTTTGTAGAATGCCGCGCTGAACCCGTCCGGCCCAGGCGACTTACCAGGGTTTAAGCTGTCTATTGCTTGCTCGACTTCCAATTGAGTTATCGCCTGCTCTAATCTGTCTTTAGTTTCGTCGTCCAGGCGCGGCATCTCGGCCAGAAACGCCTCCTTAAAAGTGACAACGTCTACCGGATGCAATGCGAAGAGCGCCTGGTAATGCTCGAAAAAAGCTGCTTTGATATGATCGATGTCCGTTTTAGAAACACCTCTCCATTCTATTTCGTTTATGTGGTTTCTTTCGGCACGGGCTTTTTCTAAACCAAGCGCTCGTTTCGTTGGCGCTTCCCCTGCGGCCATGTCTTCTGCCCTTGCCCTCACCAGCGCTCCCCGATAACGTTCTTCTTCGATAAGCTGTAACTTTTGTTTCGTTTTCCTTATGTCTTCTATCCATTTACCAGGCGCTCGGCATTCCTGTTCTATCATCTTCTGAAGCAGTGCCTTAAGCTCCATTTCCTCTTTTTTTGCTTCATGACGTATACAGGTGGCTCTATCTATTGCTTTTAATTTTAAAGTTTCTTTAGTGAGCTCCCACTGCTGCCAAATCCTCATGTGACTACTTGGTTCTATTTTTGCTATTTCTTCCCTTACAGCTCGGTTATAAAATTCGTCCTGGAGTAGCTTCTCATTTAGCTTCCACATTTCCCATGAAAAACCATTCCCCTTCTTAATGAATCCTATGCAGCATTGAACCAAACAGTGGTCAGAAAATGAAACCGGCAGAACTACATAACTAATGCATTTAGGGACCGTTTCCGCGGATGCATAAATTCGGTCTAGCCGTGCGTGACTTGTGCCCTCGAATCGTGTGTACCTTACAGCACGCGTTCCTTCAAGACACTCTGCTACATCCTCGAGGTTGCAGTTCACAATCATTCGTAACAACACTTCGGTGCTTTTATCCCTGAAACCTCGGACGCTTGTCTTGTCGCGCGCACTAAGAACACAGTTGTAATCGCCCATAACAATGAGCTGCCTGTCCGTGCGAAGCCGTTCTTCGACGCTTTCAAAAAACGCGGCTCGGCCATCAACCACATTAGGTGCATACAGACAAACAATGCGCCAGTCGATGTTACAGAGCGAAAAATCGATGGACACGTATCGACCCGACAGGCACGAATGATGACCGTGTACTTCTATCCCCGGCAACTTCTTAACAAAAAGAATACAGCCAGCCGATGTGCCTACAGCATGGCTAACGACGGCATAATACCTAGACGTGAAACGTCGCACCATGCTCCCGGTCTCCTCCTCCCCGTCGACTTTGGTCTCCTGCACTGCCAGTATATCGATATCTTGCTCCGTTACAAGTCGGTACAGCTGGCTTTGTTTTCGTTTACCTGCCAGGCCTCTAACGTTTAGGGTGGCGACTTTAAACGGAGTTGCAGAAGCCATTTTAACTTAGGAAGAGGAGACCGAAAGCATGGTGCTTACCTCCCGCGTCCAGCATGTCGCTAGACGATGCCGTCGCCGCCGGTGTCACCCGGCGCGAGCACGTGCTCCTGGTCATGCGGCGCCTTGTCGCCGCCACGCTTGTCAGTCGGGACATTTGGGCGCGGCCGCAGGCTGGGCCGTCGCGCTTGCGGCGTCTTTGCCGGCGGTTCCTCCACGCTGGGCTCAGCTGCCTTCTCCCCGTTGGCCGTGGTCTCGGCGTGCGAACGCTTCGCAGGTGTAGTCACGCCGACGTTCACGCGGGAGTCGGCCTTGTCGTCGTGGCTCTCGCTGGCCGCCTTGCGTTCCACGTCCACGTGCACGGGCGGGCTCGCTCCATCGTTGGGCGTTTCCACTGGCGTCGAAGGCGAGTCAGCAGCTGGCGACCCGCTCTCCTGTGCGACAGCCGTGTCGGTGTTGCTACTTGCAACAGCTGGCTGAACCGCCACCCCGTCCGTTTTGCCCGCGTCGTCGATACCGCTCGCTGCTTCCTCCGCTTCGACGACGTCCATGAGCTCTGCGGAGTCGCTCGCCGCTACACGGCCGGTCGCCGACGCGTAGGTGCGCACGCAGTCAGCCTCGGAGTGTCCATAGCGACGGCACTTTGAGCACCTGGGCACCTTGCAATCACGGCGCACGTGCCCCGTCCCGCCGCAGCGCAGGCACTGCATCGGCCGCCCGGGCACCACCACGAGAGCCAACTCGCCGGCGACACGAACCTGGTGGGGTAGGTCATCCACCTTCATGCCAGGCTTCATCTTTAGCAGCACGGTCCTCGTGGTGGACCCCTTCTCCTTCATGCCGGCGACGCGCCAACGCTCCCGGGTGACCTCGGTCACGTTGCCGAACGCCGCGAAAGCAGTCCGGATGTCCTCGTCGGCGACGCCGTGCAACATCCAGTGCAGGCGCAGCTTCACCTGGTGGTCTTCTGGGTCGAAGACGATGCAGCGGCGTCCCTTAACCTCGAGCTCCTTCATGGCGGCCAGTTTCTTTGCGGCATCCCCACTGCTGAAGGTTACCGCCCACACGTGGTTAATCTGGTACGCCCCCAACGCCACGACGTCGGGGAGCGCACCCACGTTAGCGAGGGCGTCTCTGAAGTCTTCGACCCTGTAGGGTCGCACACGCACGTCGCCGTGCAGAAAAACCGTGTTTAAAACAACACGTCCGGTGGGCAGGGTAGGCAGAACGATCTCGTAGTCCTTATCAGCTTCGCTGGCAAACCTGTTTCCGCGGCCGGCAACGGCCGCTATCGCCGCTCCGTGGGAGCCCATGATTCTGCGTCCGTCACGCGCGGTGGCTGGAAGTAGAATGACTACGCCACGACTGCGGTGATTAATCCTTGACATATAAAAGCATTTTCCTCGGCGATAAGACATTTCCTCCTTTCCAGGCGTGACGTCAGACAAGCTAGCGCAGCGCCACCCGTGACCGCTTAAACCGGCTTACTGACGCTTCGTCCATGTGCGACGCTTTTCATGTTGTAGGCGGCCGTCACGTGGTGATAACTGGTGATGTGGTGCTCGTTCCGCCATTACTTCTGACCGTGGTCGTCATTTCGACTTCGCATTATTCGCCAACCTACCCGTCCATAACATCAAGACGATCTTTTACCACCAGATTTTCTAAGGTCGACGGCTTTCCTCGGCAACTGAAGGCTTCGCTTATAGCGCTGGTTCTCCCTTCACACTGGATTGAGCGCCTACCCTTGGGTCCTGCTTGGCCTACGCACTACACTTCGCAATGACTGTTCCACATGTGCAGCAGAGCTCACGTCTGTTGCCACTGCTCGTGTTCCTGGCAAATATTTCGAGCACTCGCCAAGCACACCTGTCGACGTTTCCAACAACGCCGGCCGTCTACGCAGCTCTGTGCGCATCACAGTCGGTCAGCCTGCAGGAAAAGGAGGTTCCTTTTCTGCGCAGTTTATTGAGTACGAGCAGACAGTACGGGGGGTTGGCTTGATGTGATTGCATTTGTTATCCTGTTGTTGTGTTCGTATTTCAAGCAGGAATGATATGTCATAGGTTTCCTTTGCACGCGTGGTAGTGATTGTTGTGTTTCGATTTTGTATTTTCTAACGCTTTTAAAAGCTTCCCTTTCGTGAATAAAAATTCAGTTGATAGTCTGCGCTTGTGTTGTGTCTTCTTGTTCGCTTTGGTCCTCGTTTCTTTTTGCGCAGCTAAGTGTGAATGGTAAGCCGAAACCCTTTACAAGTTTAACAGCGGAACTGTATGTGGCTAGCTCCTGGTGTGAGCGTCTACGTATAGGGCTGGGGAAACTCGCGGTTAACGTGACCTGGCCGTCACCCACAACGAGGAAACGTCCGAGCATGCCCCACACCCGTGTTAGTAGAGGCTTCTAAGTTTTGTAACGTTCAAAAGCACTAATGAGAAAGTGTAATCGTAGAGACATTTTCTTTTCGGCACGGAGCAAGTTTGTGAATGGACTTCTTTCAACTGGGATTTGAAGCGCCTCGGAGTGGCCGGAGGCGACATTTCAAGCGGGCAGACGAAAGATGGACGGATCAATACCCTGTGAGCATTCTTTTACAGTTTTTTTCTGTCGTTGCAAGTGAAAGGCGGAAAAGCCATTTTACGACGCGTGGAAAATGGGCAAGAACGTGAATTAACAAGGTAAAAAGTGTTGCTGGTTAATGCCAGATCTTGTGGCGAAAAACAGCGCTTAAAGGGCAACTGCAGCACTTTTTTGAGAATTTCGTGATATTCAAGGATTCGAATCTAAATAGGCTTTACGTGAAGCATGCCAATTGTTTTTGCACTAGCATTTGAAGTAGTTACGTAATGGACGATTGAATTTTGCGCTGCTGCTCAATGCACTGGAGGTGTGCACGTAAGTTCAGCGTGACGTCACGGAAGGTCTGCCTTACATTACCACTGTCGTCAGCCACACCCTGCCCTGACTCGTTAGACGCTGCCAATCAACTCTCGGCAGGGTTTGCCTTTGATGGCGTTCCTTTTTTTCCTTCAAAGCAGGCGTTTGCGCGTTGGAAATGTATACCAATACCTTCGATGACGTCATCATGCGCCCCCCCCCCCCCCCTCCCAACTTGGCGTTGTGCGCTGCGGAGAACCTTAAAGGTCGTCCGGATTTGAATCAGGGACTACTTCACTATTTCAAGCGCTAAACCAAAAAGACTTCGCATGCTTTACCTGCAAGTTTCACACATTCTATCATCTCAAGCTCGTGTATTTCTAAAACCTATGCAGTTTCCCTTTTAAATCAGAGGCGGCGGCAAACGCGTCGCATCCCCACACTTCTTTGTCTCGTGTAAGCGCTGCTTTTTTGCTGCGAAAATGCGGTATTTATTTTTCAAACATTTTGTATATGCCATCGCTCGAATGGCACCCTTAACACGATGTCACCCTTCGAACATTTCCAGCGTTTCTTTTTTCCTCCACTTGCGAACTTCGGCTGTATATTCACTTGTGGAATTAAAAAAAAAGGTGTTATCATCTATTCTACTTTTTTTTCTACAAGACAGGCGCTCCAATGACTAGCGCTCTTCCCGCTGCCACACTACTTCTCTGAGCGGCGCATTAGGTAGGCCACGGCTCGCAGTCAATGCCAGGTTAGAGGAAATAGCTGACACATTGCTTCCTAACGTCAGCAGCTGTATAGGTAAAAATAAAATGAACTTAAGTTTCAGAAGCACAGAGTGAAACAAATGTGTACTGAGCGAGCACGAAATGCTGCCGCAGGACTGAACTGGTGCCTTTAAACACTGCGGCTTTACCGCATAGACCCTTGGAAAGAGGGGCGGTGAAGGGACAAGACTCCCTGCTTCCTCTGCCTGCAATTGCTTCAAGAAATGTCAACTTCATGCTTCGCAATCCTTTCTTCATAATGGCAGACATTTCGCTTAATTGCCTATTTGCCATAGCAATGCAGGAAAAACAACATGTAGTGTTCGCCTGCCCTGAGCCTCACTACATGTATTGCCGAGAAAACGGCCCGGCTAAGACGGAGACCTCCGCGATAACATGCATAATAACTGTTCAGTTATTACAAAACTTTCGAAAAACTCATAAGCCAAGCTTTAATTTCGACATCTGATGTCACGGTTACGTTATACTGACATGACACACTCGGCGAAGTCCTCCAGTGCTCACTGAGTAATTTTTGACTATCGCTACCAACATATATGCTTTGCCAAAATCAGACCTGTGAAATTACATGCGACACACTCAGCATGTTCCGCAAATGGGAAACAAGCACCCTGGTCATGCCGTGAAGCTCTTTTTTTTCGCCGTCATCCATTCGGCAATGAATGGGGAAGGAAAAAAAGAAAAATAATAAATAACGCTTAGGACATTTACAAATAAAGGGGACAAAAGGGAGAGGCGGCAAAAAGACATGGGGCAGAAATGTCCGCCATGTATCAATTCTGCTGACCGACAGTACCAGGAAGATACATGTCAGGCAAAAGGCGCGAAAAAAAATGTGTTGCGCCTGTCAGTCACACTGATAGCAAAATTGAATGTTGTTACAGGACCTTCAGCTGCGGTGTACTAAAACGTCTCTTGGCGCTGGCGGTATATTATACCCCTGTCACACGGCCAGTTTCAATGGCCATCGAGTCGAGAGCCATCGAGATTTTCGATCGCCATTGAACTCGAGGGAGTTGTGGAGCTGCTACACGGCAAATCTCAATGGCCATTGAAATCGTTCTCGTGTCTTACGCCAAGCTCGTGTGGCGCCACAATCGCTGCTTTCGGTTTCGCGCAAATAACAAAAATATATTGACGAAACTTGACTAAATGTTGAAATACACTTTCTTGCAGTCATAAGGCGCGTTCACACTTGTTCAAAAATCCGGCAAGCGAAGCGGATTCGCTCGCCGCAAAAACTAGGACCTGTTCTCATCTGTTGACGCCCGGGCGAGTTGGAACGGCCGCGCCGCTGCTGCTTCTCGCTTTGCGCACCACGTCGCCGCTCGCGACGTACACAGATACAGTGAGAAAAGAGCATAAATTTATGCTGTCTACGTACCACGAGCGTATGCACGCTTACGTACGCTAAACGCAGGCGCATTCTCACATTGAGTTCAGCGTATGCTAGCAGAGAGGCAAAAATAAACTTAGTCTCTAGTGGCGCCATCTGGTAGTCAAAACGGGAACCATTACTGTCAACAAACCGCCTCTCTTAGGCCTAACAGCGGCAGAATCGTCACTCTAAATAAAAAATAAAGCAAATTTATCACTTTTACGTTTTCTTCTAGGCAAGATGAGACGAAGCGAAAGACCGGTGCCCCATTTATGACCAGTGAACGGACAGAAAAAGGCAGCAACAACGAGAATTCAGTCCGAAGCGAGGGCTCGGCTTTGAAGGGCGCCGCCATGTTTGTTGTCGTTCGAAGCAATGCTAGCAACCTTGGGCAACGCTCGAAGGCCCTCGAAATCTCGATAGAGTTCCGGGCTGCTCCGTCGACTCGATAGACTATTGACTCGATGGCCATTCAAACTGGCCGTGTAGCAGCGCTCGATCGCCTTCGAGTCGATAGGCTATCGATTCGAGGGCCTTCGAAATGCCCGTGTGACAGGGGTATTAGTTTCAGAAATGGGGGCAACACCTTCCCACGCCATGGGCAAAATCATATGGAACTGAAACCATAAAAATCATGGGCGGTAATCTTTGGGGTAAGCTGCAAAAAAAAAAAATCACTTGTTTCTCTAACCACAGAGCGCGTTGAAAAAAAAAAAAGAGAAAAAGAAAGCTCCACGATTTTTTGTTTAATTAAGGCTTGTGACACTTACAAACAGGCTCAGGTTTGCAACCGAGCCCGCTGTGTGCACCGCCATGCAGCGGAGCTTCCCAAGTGCGCAGTCCACAGGCACTTGTACTCAGTTTTTAACCAGCGAGTGACCGGCGGTGGGAGTCGAACACCCCACCTCCCGCAGCCGAGACGGGCGTCTTAGCCACTACGCCACGACTGCGGTGATTAATCCTTGACATATAAAAGCATTTTCCTCGGCGATAAGACATTTCCTCCTTTCCAGGCGTGACGTCAGACAAGCTAGCGCAGCGCCACCCGTGACCGCTTAAACCGGCTTACTGACGCTTCGTCCATGCGCGACACTTTTCATGTTGTAGGCGGCCGTCACGTGGTGATAACTGGTGATGTGGTGCTCGTTCCGCCATTACTTCTGACCGTGGTCGTCATTTCGACTTCGCATTATTCGCCAACCTACCCGTCCATAACATCAAGACGATCTTTTACCACCAGATTTTCTAAGGTCGACGGCTTTCCTCGGCAACTGAAGGCTTCGCTTATAGCGCTGGTTCTCCCTTCACACTGGATTGAGCGCCTACCCTTGGGTCCTGCTTGGCCTACGCACTACACTTCGCAATGACTGTTCCACATGTGCAGGAGAGCTCACGTCTGTTGCCACTGCTCGTGTTCCTGGCAAATATTTCGAGCACTCGCCAAGCACACCTGTCGACGTTTCCAACAACGCCGGCCGTCTACGCAGCTCTGTGCGCATCACAGTCGGTCAGCCTGCAGGAAAAGGAGGTTCCTTTTCTGCGCAGTTTATTGAGTACGAGCAGACAGTACGGGGGGTTGGCTTGATGTGATTGCATTTGTTATCCTGTTGTTGTGTTCGTATTTCAAGCAGGAATGATATGTCATAGGTTTCCTTTGCACGCGTGGTAGTGATTGTTGTGTTTCGATTTTGTATTTTCTAACGCTTTTAAAAGCTTCCCTTTCGTGAATAAAAATTCAGTTGATAGTCTGCGCTTGTGTTGTGTCTTCTTGTTCGCTTTGGTCCTCGTTTCTTTTTGCGCAGCTAAGTGTGAATGGTAAGCCGAAACCCTTTACAAGTTTAACAGCGGAACTGTATGTGGCTAGCTCCTGGTGTGAGCGTCTACGTATAGGGCTGGGGAAACTCGCGGTTAACGTGACCTGGCCGTCACCCACAACGAGGAAACGTCCGAGCATGCCCCACACCCGTGTTAGTAGAGGCTTCTAAGTTTTGTAACGTTCAAAAGCACTAATGAGAAAGTGTAATCGTAGAGACATTTTCTTTTCGGCACGGAGCAAGTTTGTGAATGGACTTCTTTCAACTGGGATTTGAAGCGCCTCGGAGTGGCCGGAGGCGACATTTCAAGCGGGCAGACGAAAGATGGACGGATCAATACCCTGTGAGCATTCTTTTACAGTTTTTTTCTGTCGTTGCAAGTGAAAGGCGGAAAAGCCATTTTACGACGCGTGGAAAATGGGCAAGAACGTGAATTAACAAGGTAAAAAGTGTTGCTGGTTAATGCCAGATCTTGTGGCGAAAAACAGCGCTTAAAGGGCAACTGCAGCACTTTTTTGAGAATTTCGTGATATTCAAGGATTCGAATCTAAATAGGCTTTACGTGAAGCATGCCAATTGTTTTTGCACTAGCATTTGAAGTAGTTACGTAATGGACGATTGAATTTTGCGCTGCTGCTCAATGCACTGGAGGTGTGCACGTAAGTTCAGCGTGACGTCACGGAAGGTCTGCCTTACATTACCACTGTCGTCAGCCACACCCTGCCCTGACTCGTTAGACGCTGCCAATCAACTCTCGGCAGGGTTTGCCTTTGATGGCGTTCCTTTTTTTCCTTCAAAGCAGGCGTTTGCGCGTTGGAAATGTATACCGATACCTTCGATGACGTCATCATGCGCCCCCCCCCCTCCCAACTTGGCGTTGTGCGCTGCGGAGAACCTTAAAGGTCGTCCGGATTTGAATCAGGGACTACTTCACTATTTCAAGCGCTAAACCAAAAAGACTTCGCATGCTTTACCTGCAAGTTTCACACATTCTATCATCTCAAGCTCGTGTATTTCTAAAACCTATGCAGTTTCCCTTTTAAATCAGAGGCGGCGGCAAACGCGTCGCATCCCCACACTTCTTTGTCTCGTGTAAGCGCTGCTTTTTTGCTGCGAAAATGCGGTATTTATTTTTCAAACATTTTGTATATGCCATCGCTCGAATGGCACCCTTAACACGATGTCACCCTTCGAACATTTCCAGCGTTTCTTTTTTCCTCCACTTGCGAACTTCGGCTGTATATTCACTTGTGGAATTAAAAAAAAAGGTGTTATCATCTATTGTACTTTTTTTTCTACAAGACAGGCGCTCCAATGACTAGCGCTCTTCCCGCTGCCACACTACTTCTCTGAGCGGCGCATTAGGTAGGCCACGGCTCGCAGTCAATGCCAGGTTAGAGGAAATAGCTGACACATTGCTTCCTAACGTCAGCAGCTGTATAGGTAAAAATAAAATGAACTTAAGTTTCAGAAGCACAGAGTGAAACAAATGTGTACTGAGCGAGCACGAAATGCTGCCGCAGGACTGAACTGGTGCCTTTAAACACTGCGGCTTTACCGCATAGACCCTTGGAAAGAGGGGCGGTGAAGGGACAAGACTCCCTGCTTCCTCTGCCTGCAATTGCTTCAAGAAATGTCAACTTCATGCTTCGCAATCCTTTCTTCATAATGGCAGACATTTCGCTTAATTGCCTATTTGCCATAGCAATGCAGGAAAAACAACATGTAGTGTTCGCCTGCCCTGAGCCTCACTACATGTATTGCCGAGAAAACGGCCCGGCTAAGACGGAGACCTCCGCGATAACATGCATAATAACTGTTCAGTTATTACAAAACTTTCGAAAAAGTCATAAGCCAAGCTTTAATTTCGACATCTGATGTCACGGTTACGTTATACTGACATGACACACTCGGCGAAGTCCTCCAGTGCTCACTGAGTAATTTTTGACTATCGCTACCAACATATATGCTTTGCCAAAATCAGACCTGTGAAATTACATGCGACACACTCAGCATGTTCCGCAAATGGGAAACAAGCACCCTGGTCATGCCGTGAAGCTCTTTTTTTTCGCCGTCATCCATTCGGCAATGAATGGGGAAGGAAAAAAAGAAAAATAATAAATAACGCTTAGGACATTTACAAATAAAGGGGACAAAAGGGAGAGGCGGCAAAAAGACATGGGGCAGAAATGTCCGCCATGTATCAATTCTGCTGACCGACAGTACCAGGAAGATACATGTCAGGCAAAAGGCGCGAAAAAAAATGTGTTGCGCCTGTCAGTCACACTGATAGCAAAATTGAATGTTGTTACAGGACCTTCAGCTGCGGTGTACTAAAACGTCTCTTGGCGCTGGCGGTATATTATACCCCTGTCACACGGCCAGTTTCAATGGCCATCGAGTCGAGAGCCATCGAGATTTTCGATCGCCATTGAACTCGAGGGAGTTGTGGAGCTGCTACACGGCAAATCTCAATGGCCATTGAAATCGTTCTCGTGTCTTACGCCAAGCTCGTGTGGCGCCACAATCGCTGCTTTCGGTTTCGCGCAAATAACAAAAATATATTGACGAAACTTAACTAAATGTTGAAATACACTTTCTTGCAGTCATAAGGCGCGTTCACACTTGTTCAAAAATCCGGCAAGCGAAGCGGATTCGCTCGCCGCAAAAACTAGGACCTGTTCTCATCTGTTGACGCCCGGGCGAGTTGGAACGGCCGCGCCGCTGCTGCTTCTCGCTTTGCGCACCACGTCGCCGCTCGCGACGTACACAGATACAGTGAGAAAAGAGCATAAATTTATGCTGTCTACGTACCACGAGCGTATGCACGCTTACGTACGCTAAACGCAGGCGCATTCTCACATTGAGTTCAGCGTATGCTAGCAGAGAGGCAAAAATAAACTTAGTCTCTAGTGGCGCCATCTGGTAGTCAAAACGGGAACCATTACTGTCAACAAACCGCCTCTCTTAGGCCTAACAGCGGCAGAATCGTCACTCTAAATAAAAAATAAAGCAAATTTATCACTTATACGTTTTCTTCTAAGCAAGATGAGACGAAGCGAAAGACCGGTGCCCCATTTATGACCAGTGAACGGACAGAAAAAGGCAGCAACAACGAGAATTCAGTCCGAAGCGAGGGGTCCGGCTTTGAAGGGCGCCGCCATGTTTGTTGTCGTTCGAAGCAATGCTAGCAACCTTGGGCAACGCTCGAAGGCCCTCGAAATCTCGATAGAGTTCCGGGCTGCTCCGTCGACTCGATAGACTATTGACTCGATGGCCATTCAAACTGGCCGTGTAGCAGCGCTCGATCGCCTTCGAGTCGATAGGCTATCGATTCGAGGGCCTTCGAAATGCCCGTGTGACAGGGGTATTAGTTTCAGAAATGGGGGCAACACCTTCCCACGCCATGGGCAAAATCATATGGAACTGAAACCATAAAAATCATGGGCGGTAATCTTTGGGGTAAGCTGCAAAAAAAAAAAATCACTTGTTTCTCTAACCACAGAGCGCGTTGAAAAAAAAAAAAGAGAAAAAGAAAGCTCCACGATTTTTTGTTTAATTAAGGCTTGTGACACTTACAAACAGGCTCAGGTTTGCAACCGAGCCCGCTGTGTGCACCGCCATGCAGCGGAGCTTCCCAAGTGCACAGTCCACAGGCACTTGTACTCAGTTTTTAACCAGCGAGTGACCGGCGGTGGGAGTCGAACACCCCACCTCCCGCAGCCGAGACGGGCGTCTTAGCCACTACGCCACGACTGCGGTGATTAATCCTTGACATATAAAAGCATTTTCCTCGGCGATAAGACATTTCCTCCTTTCCAGGCGTGACGTCAGACAAGCTAGCGCAGCGCCACCCGTGACCGCTTAAACCGGCTTACTGACGCTTCGTCCATGCGCGACGCTTTTCATGTTGTAGGCGGCCGTCACGTGGTGATAACTGGTGATGTGGTGCTCGTTCCGCCATTACTTCTGACCGTGGTCGTCATTTCGACTTCGCATTATTCGCCAACCTACCCGTCCATAACATCAAGACGATCTTTTACCACCAGATTTTCTAAGGTCGACGGCTTTCCTCGGCAACTGAAGGCTTCGCTTATAGCGCTGGTTCTCCCTTCACACTGGATTGAGCGCCTACCCTTGGGTCCTGCTTGGCCTACGCACTACACTTCGCAATGACTGTTCCACATGTGCAGCAGAGCTCACGTCTGTTGCCACTGCTCGTGTTCCTGGCAAATATTTCGAGCACTCGCCAAGCACACCTGTCGACGTTTCCAACAACGCCGGCCGTCTACGCAGCTCTGTGCGCATCACAGTCGGTCAGCCTGCAGGAAAAGGAGGTTCCTTTTCTGCGCAGTTTATTGAGTACGAGCAGACAGTACGGGGGGTTGGCTTGATGTGATTGCATTTGTTATCCTGTTGTTGTGTTCGTATTTCAAGCAGGAATGATATGTCATAGGTTTCCTTTGCACGCGTGGTAGTGATTGTTGTGTTTCGATTTTGTATTTTCTAACGCTTTTAAAAGCTTCCCTTTCGTGAATAAAAATTCAGTTGATAGTCTGCGCTTGTGTTGTGTCTTCTTGTTCGCTTTGGTCCTCGTTTCTTTTTGCGCAGCTAAGTGTGAATGGTAAGCCGAAACCCTTTACAAGTTTAACAGCGGAACTGTATGTGGCTAGCTCCTGGTGTGAGCGTCTACGTATAGGGCTGGGGAAACTCGCGGTTAACGTGACCTGGCCGTCACCCACAACGAGGAAACGTCCGAGCATGCCCCACACCCGTGTTAGTAGAGGCTTCTAAGTTTTGTAACGTTCAAAAGCACTAATGAGAAAGTGTAATCGTAGAGACATTTTCTTTTCGGCACGGAGCAAGTTTGTGAATGGACTTCTTTCAACTGGGATTTGAAGCGCCTCGGAGTGGCCGGAGGCGACATTTCAAGCGGGCAGACGAAAGATGGACGGATCAATACCCTGTGAGCATTCTTTTACAGTTTTTTTCTGTCGTTGCAAGTGAAAGGCGGAAAAGCCATTTTACGACGCGTGGAAAATGGGCAAGAACGTGAATTAACAAGGTAAAAAGTGTTGCTGGTTAATGCCAGATCTTGTGGCGAAAAACAGCGCTTAAAGGGCAACTGCAGCACTTTTTTGAGAATTTCGTGATATTCAAGGATTCGAATCTAAATAGGCTTTACGTGAAGCATGCCAATTGTTTTTGCACTAGCATTTGAAGTAGTTACGTAATGGACGATTGAATTTTGCGCTGCTGCTCAATGCACTGGAGGTGTGCACGTAAGTTCAGCGTGACGTCACGGAAGGTCTGCCTTACATTACCACTGTCGTCAGCCACACCCTGCCCTGACTCGTTAGACGCTGCCAATCAACTCTCGGCAGGGTTTGCCTTTGATGGCGTTCCTTTTTTTCCTTCAAAGCAGGCGTTTGCGCGTTGGAAATGTATACCGATACCTTCGATGACGTCATCATGCGCCCCCCCCCCCCCTCCCAACTTGGCGTTGTGCGCTGCGGAGAACCTTAAAGGTCGTCCGGATTTGAATCAGGGACTACTTCACTATTTCAAGCGCTAAACCAAAAAGACTTCGCATGCTTTACCTGCAAGTTTCACACATTCTATCATCTCAAGCTCGTGTATTTCTAAAACCTATGCAGTTTCCCTTTTAAATCAGAGGCGGCGGCAAACGCGTCGCATCCCCACACTTCTTTGTCTCGTGTAAGCGCTGCTTTTTTGCTGCGAAAATGCGGTATTTATTTTTCAAACATTTTGTATATGCCATCGCTCGAATGGCACCCTTAACACGATGTCACCCTTCGAACATTTCCAGCGTTTCTTTTTTCCTCCACTTGCGAACTTCGGCTGTATATTCACTTGTGGAATTAAAAAAAAAGGTGTTATCATCTATTGTACTTTTTTTTCTACAAGACAGGCGCTCCAATGACTAGCGCTCTTCCCGCTGCCACACTACTTCTCTGAGCGGCGCATTAGGTAGGCCACGGCTCGCAGTCAATGCCAGGTTAGAGGAAATAGCTGACACATTGCTTCCTAACGTCAGCAGCTGTATAGGTAAAAATAAAATGAACTTAAGTTTCAGAAGCACAGAGTGAAACAAATGTGTACTGAGCGAGCACGAAATGCTGCCGCAGGACTGAACTGGTGCCTTTAAACACTGCGGCTTTACCGCATAGACCCTTGGAAAGAGGGGCGGTGAAGGGACAAGACTCCCTGCTTCCTCTGCCTGCAATTGCTTCAAGAAATGTCAACTTCATGCTTCGCAATCCTTTCTTCATAATGGCAGACATTTCGCTTAATTGCCTATTTGCCATAGCAATGCAGGAAAAACAACATGTAGTGTTCGCCTGCCCTGAGCCTCACTACATGTATTGCCGAGAAAACGGCCCGGCTAAGACGGAGACCTCCGCGATAACATGCATAATAACTGTTCAGTTATTACAAAACTTTCGAAAAAGTCATAAGCCAAGCTTTAATTTCGACATCTGATGTCACGGTTACGTTATACTGACATGACACACTCGGCGAAGTCCTCCAGTGCTCACTGAGTAATTTTTGACTATCGCTACCAACATATATGCTTTGCCAAAATCAGACCTGTGAAATTACATGCGACACACTCAGCATGTTCCGCAAATGGGAAACAAGCACCCTGGTCATGCCGTGAAGCTCTTTTTTTTCGCCGTCATCCATTCGGCAATGAATGGGGAAGGAAAAAAAGAAAAATAATAAATAACGCTTAGGACATTTACAAATAAAGGGGACAAAAGGGAGAGGCGGCAAAAAGACATGGGGCAGAAATGTCCGCCATGTATCAATTCTGCTGACCGACAGTACCAGGAAGATACATGTCAGGCAAAAGGCGCGAAAAAAAATGTGTTGCGCCTGTCAGTCACACTGATAGCAAAATTGAATGTTGTTACAGGACCTTCAGCTGCGGTGTACTAAAACGTCTCTTGGCGCTGGCGGTATATTATACCCCTGTCACACGGCCAGTTTCAATGGCCATCGAGTCGAGAGCCATCGAGATTTTCGATCGCCATTGAACTCGAGGGAGTTGTGGAGCTGCTACACGGCAAATCTCAATGGCCATTGAAATCGTTCTCGTGTCTTACGCCAAGCTCGTGTGGCGCCACAATCGCTGCTTTCGGTTTCGCGCAAATAACAAAAATATATTGACGAAACTTAACTAAATGTTGAAATACACTTTCTTGCAGTCATAAGGCGCGTTCACACTTGTTCAAAAATCCGGCAAGCGAAGCGGATTCGCTCGCCGCAAAAACTAGGACCTGTTCTCATCTGTTGACGCCCGGGCGAGTTGGAACGGCCGCGCCGCTGCTGCTTCTCGCTTTGCGCACCACGTCGCCGCTCGCGACGTACACAGATACAGTGAGAAAAGAGCATAAATTTATGCTGTCTACGTACCACGAGCGTATGCACGCTTACGTACGCTAAACGCAGGCGCATTCTCACATTGAGTTCAGCGTATGCTAGCAGAGAGGCAAAAATAAACTTAGTCTCTAGTGGCGCCATCTGGTAGTCAAAACGGGAACCATTACTGTCAACAAACCGCCTCTCTTAGGCCTAACAGCGGCAGAATCGTCACTCTAAATAAAAAATAAAGCAAATTTATCACTTATACGTTTTCTTCTAGGCAAGATGAGACGAAGCGAAAGACCGGTGCCCCATTTATGACCAGTGAACGGACAGAAAAAGGCAGCAACAACGAGAATTCAGTCCGAAGCGAGGGGTCCGGCTTTGAAGGGCGCCGCCATGTTTGTTGTCGTTCGAAGCAATGCTAGCAACCTTGGGCAACGCTCGAAGGCCCTCGAAATCTCGATAGAGTTCCGGGCTGCTCCGTCGACTCGATAGACTATTGACTCGATGGCCATTCAAACTGGCCGTGTAGCAGCGCTCGATCGCCTTCGAGTCGATAGGCTATCGATTCGAGGGCCTTCGAAATGCCCGTGTGACAGGGGTATTAGTTTCAGAAATGGGGGCAACACCTTCCCACGCCATGGGCAAAATCATATGGAACTGAAACCATAAAAAT
Source organism: Amblyomma mixtum (assembly GCF_055824585.1). NCBI lineage: Eukaryota > Metazoa > Arthropoda > Arachnida > Ixodida > Ixodidae > Amblyomma > Amblyomma mixtum. Next base: position 135,371,384 of record NC_143019.1, on the reverse strand, counting down.
CATGGGCGGTAATCTTTGGGGTAAGCTGCAAAAAAAAAAAATCACTTGTTTCTCTAACCACAGAGCGCGTTGAAAAAAAAAAGAGAAAAAGAAAGCTCCACGATTTTTTGTTTAATTAAGGCTTGTGACACTTACAAACAGGCTCAGGTTTGCAACCGAGCCCGCTGTGTGCACCGCCATGCAGCGGAGCTTCCCAAGTGCACAGTCCACAGGCACTTGTACTCAGTTTTTAACCAGCGAGTGACCGGCGGTGGGAGTCGAACACCCCACCTCCCGCAGCCGAGACGGGCGTCTTAGCCACTACGCCACGACTGCGGTGATTAATCCTTGACATATAAAAGCATTTTCCTCGGCGATAAGACATTTCCTCCTTTCCAGGCGTGACGTCAGACAAGCTAGCGCAGCGCCACCCGTGACCGCTTAAACCGGCTTACTGACGCTTCGTCCATGCGCGACGCTTTTCATGTTGTAGGCGGCCGTCACGTGGTGATAACTGGTGATGTGGTGCTCGTTCCGCCATTACTTCTGACCGTGGTCGTCATTTCGACTTCGCATTATTCGCCAACCTACCCGTCCATAACATCAAGACGATCTTTTACCACCAGATTTTCTAAGGTCGACGGCTTTCCTCGGCAACTGAAGGCTTCGCTTATAGCGCTGGTTCTCCCTTCACACTGGATTGAGCGCCTACCCTTGGGTCCTGCTTGGCCTACGCACTACACTTCGCAATGACTGTTCCACATGTGCAGCAGAGCTCACGTCTGTTGCCACTGCTCGTGTTCCTGGCAAATATTTCGAGCACTCGCCAAGCACACCTGTCGACGTTTCCAACAACGCCGGCCGTCTACGCAGCTCTGTGCGCATCACAGTCGGTCAGCCTGCAGGAAAAGGAGGTTCCTTTTCTGCGCAGTTTATTGAGTACGAGCAGACAGTACGGGGGGTTGGCTTGATGTGATTGCATTTGTTATCCTGTTGTTGTGTTCGTATTTCAAGCAGGAATGATATGTCATAGGTTTCCTTTGCACGCGTGGTAGTGATTGTTGTGTTTCGATTTTGTATTTTCTAACGCTTTTAAAAGCTTCCCTTTCGTGAATAAAAATTCAGTTGATAGTCTGCGCTTGTGTTGTGTCTTCTTGTTCGCTTTGGTCCTCGTTTCTTTTTGCGCAGCTAAGTGTGAATGGTAAGCCGAAACCCTTTACAAGTTTAACAGCGGAACTGTATGTGGCTAGCTCCTGGTGTGAGCGTCTACGTATAGGGCTGGGGAAACTCGCGGTTAACGTGACCTGGCCGTCACCCACAACGAGGAAACGTCCGAGCATGCCCCACACCCGTGTTAGTAGAGGCTTCTAAGTTTTGTAACGTTCAAAAGCACTAATGAGAAAGTGTAATCGTAGAGACATTTTCTTTTCGGCACGGAGCAAGTTTGTGAATGGACTTCTTTCAACTGGGATTTGAAGCGCCTCGGAGTGGCCGGAGGCGACATTTCAAGCGGGCAGACGAAAGATGGACGGATCAATACCCTGTGAGCATTCTTTTACAGTTTTTTTCTGTCGTTGCAAGTGAAAGGCGGAAAAGCCATTTTACGACGCGTGGAAAATGGGCAAGAACGTGAATTAACAAGGTAAAAAGTGTTGCTGGTTAATGCCAGATCTTGTGGCGAAAAACAGCGCTTAAAGGGCAACTGCAGCACTTTTTTGAGAATTTCGTGATATTCAAGGATTCGAATCTAAATAGGCTTTACGTGAAGCATGCCAATTGTTTTTGCACTAGCATTTGAAGTAGTTACGTAATGGACGATTGAATTTTGCGCTGCTGCTCAATGCACTGGAGGTGTGCACGCAAGTTCAGCGTGACGTCACGGAAGCTCTGCCTTACATTACCACTGTCGTCAGCCACACCCTGCCCTGACTCGTTAGACGCTGCCAATCAACTCTCGGCAGGGTTTGCCTTTGATGGCGTTCCTTTTTTTCCTTCAAAGCAGGCGTTTGCGCGTTGGAAATGTATACCGATACCTTCGATGACGTCATCATGCGCCCCCCCCCCCCCCTCCCAACTTGGCGTTGTGCGCTGCGGAGAACCTTAAAGGTCGTCCGGATTTGAATCAGGGACTACTTCACTATTTCAAGCGCTAAACCAAAAAGACTTCGCATGCTTTACCTGCAAGTTTCACACATTCTATCATCTCAAGCTCGTGTATTTCTAAAACCTATGCAGTTTCCCTTTTAAATCAGAGGCGGCGGCAAACGCGTCGCATCCCCACACTTCTTTGTCTCGTGTAAGCGCTGCTTTTTTGCTGCGAAAATGCGGTATTTATTTTTCAAACATTTTGTATATGCCATCGCTCGAATGGCACCCTTAACACGATGTCACCCTTCGAACATTTCCAGCGTTTCTTTTTTCCTCCACTTGCGAACTTCGGCTGTATATTCACTTGTGGAATTAAAAAAAAAGGTGTTATCATCTATTGTACTTTTTTTTCTACAAGACAGGCGCTCCAATGACTAGCGCTCTTCCCGCTGCCACACTACTTCTCTGAGCGGCGCATTAGGTAGGCCACGGCTCGCAGTCAATGCCAGGTTAGAGGAAATAGCTGACACATTGCTTCCTAACGTCAGCAGCTGTATAGGTAAAAATAAAATGAACTTAAGTTTCAGAAGCACAGAGTGAAACAAATGTGTACTGAGCGAGCACGAAATGCTGCCGCAGGACTGAACTGGTGCCTTTAAACACTGCGGCTTTACCGCATAGACCCTTGGAAAGAGGGGCGGTGAAGGGACAAGACTCCCTGCTTCCTCTGCCTGCAATTGCTTCAAGAAATGTCAACTTCATGCTTCGCAATCCTTTCTTCATAATGGCAGACATTTCGCTTAATTGCCTATTTGCCATAGCAATGCAGGAAAAACAACATGTAGTGTTCGCCTGCCCTGAGCCTCACTACATGTATTGCCGAGAAAACGGCCCGGCTAAGACGGAGACCTCCGCGATAACATGCATAATAACTGTTCAGTTATTACAAAACTTTCGAAAAAGTCATAAGCCAAGCTTTAATTTCGACATCTGATGTCACGGTTACGTTATACTGACATGACACACTCGGCGAAGTCCTCCAGTGCTCACTGAGTAATTTTTGACTATCGCTACCAACATATATGCTTTGCCAAAATCAGACCTGTGAAATTACATGCGACACACTCAGCATGTTCCGCAAATGGGAAACAAGCACCCTGGTCATGCCGTGAAGCTCTTTTTTTTCGCCGTCATCCATTCGGCAATGAATGGGGAAGGAAAAAAAGAAAAATAATAAATAACGCTTAGGACATTTACAAATAAAGGGGACAAAAGGGAGAGGCGGCAAAAAGACATGGGGCAGAAATGTCCGCCATGTATCAATTCTGCTGACCGACAGTACCAGGAAGATACATGTCAGGCAAAAGGCGCGAAAAAAAATGTGTTGCGCCTGTCAGTCACACTGATAGCAAAATTGAATGTTGTTACAGGACCTTCAGCTGCGGTGTACTAAAACGTCTCTTGGCGCTGGCGGTATATTATACCCCTGTCACACGGCCAGTTTCAATGGCCATCGAGTCGAGAGCCATCGAGATTTTCGATCGCCATTGAACTCGAGGGAGTTGTGGAGCTGCTACACGGCAAATCTCAATGGCCATTGAAATCGTTCTCGTGTCTTACGCCAAGCTCGTGTGGCGCCACAATCGCTGCTTTCGGTTTCGCGCAAATAACAAAAATATATTGACGAAACTTAACTAAATGTTGAAATACACTTTCTTGCAGTCATAAGGCGCGTTCACACTTGTTCAAAAATCCGGCAAGCGAAGCGGATTCGCTCGCCGCAAAAACTAGGACCTGTTCTCATCTGTTGACGCCCGGGCGAGTTGGAACGGCCGCGCCGCTGCTGCTTCTCGCTTTGCGCACCACGTCGCCGCTCGCGACGTACACAGATACAGTGAGAAAAGAGCATAAATTTATGCTGTCTACGTACCACGAGCGTATGCACGCTTACGTACGCTAAACGCAGGCGCATTCTCACATTGAGTTCAGCGTATGCTAGCAGAGAGGCAAAAATAAACTTAGTCTCTAGTGGCGCCATCTGGTAGTCAAAACGGGAACCATTACTGTCAACAAACCGCCTCTCTTAGGCCTAACAGCGGCAGAATCGTCACTCTAAATAAAAAATAAAGCAAATTTATCACTTATACGTTTTCTTCTAGGCAAGATGAGACGAAGCGAAAGACCGGTGCCCCATTTATGACCAGTGAACGGACAGAAAAAGGCAGCAACAACGAGAATTCAGTCCGAAGCGAGGGGTCCGGCTTTGAAGGGCGCCGCCATGTTTGTTGTCGTTCGAAGCAATGCTAGCAACCTTGGGCAACGCTCGAAGGCCCTCGAAATCTCGATAGAGTTCCGGGCTGCTCCGTCGACTCGATAGACTATTGACTCGATGGCCATTCAAACTGGCCGTGTAGCAGCGCTCGATCGCCTTCGAGTCGATAGGCTATCGATTCGAGGGCCTTCGAAATGCCCGTGTGACAGGGGTATTAGTTTCAGAAATGGGGGCAACACCTTCCCACGCCATGGGCAAAATCATATGGAACTGAAACCATAAAAATCATGGGCGGTAATCTTTGGGGTAAGCTGCAAAAAAAAAAAATCACTTGTTTCTCTAACCACAGAGCGCGTTGAAAAAAAAAAAGAGAAAAAGAAAGCTCCACGATTTTTTGTTTAATTAAGGCTTGTGACACTTACAAACAGGCTCAGGTTTGCAACCGAGCCCGCTGTGTGCACCGCCATGCAGCGGAGCTTCCCAAGTGCACAGTCCACAGGCACTTGTACTCAGTTTTTAACCAGCGAGTGACCGGCGGTGGGAGTCGAACACCCCACCTCCCGCAGCCGAGACGGGCGTCTTAGCCACTACGCCACGACTGCTTTTTTTTTTTTTTTTTCTTTATTGCCTGGCTTTGACACACAAACTGGACAACACAAACAATCAACAAAAGACAATAACTATGTACACACTACTTGTGGTCAGCCAGCATAAATCAGGCTTCGTCCAATTAAAATTCACGCAAAGTACAGAGCGGCTCTACTCTTGAGAGCCACTCCGGAGGCTCCGCAGCGGCTTTCTGAATGGCGAGAAACATGTCCATGCTTTCGCGGAAATAAATTCTAGCAGGTCTTGCGTCTCTGTCACAATGGTAGCCTGCCATTCTGGAGCGCCATATACAGTGGAGGCCTGTCAGCATTATTAAATCGAAAGGCACCCCATCCTCATTTTCAACACATAAGAACCGGATGCCATACGGGTCTAGTGGAAATTCTTTCTTTAATGTTCGCTGCAATACATCCCAAAAATAAACCCCTTCCCAACAGTGTAAAAATACATGGTCTATTGTTTCCGGCTTTCTGCAAATTAAACAGTTAGATCCCCAAGGTAAAAATAATTCCTTTCCTTCTAAAAATTTTTTAACCGGTAAGGTTCCGGTGTGCAGCTTAAAAAAGAAGGTTTTCGTTCCTGATGGCACCTGCATATTTTTAACTCTCTTTAAAACATCTTTGCCTTGGCCTCCACTGTACAAGGCCCTGTACAAGGGCACCGGGAAAACTACATCGCACAAAGCACGGTAGAGTTTCTTTCTTTTCACAGTCGACAGAAAGTCATTTGAAAACCGCGCGGAAAGAAACCTTACACTGGCAACGATTTCCCGGTAAAAACCGGTGACCCTACTGTAAACCTCAGCAGTTCCTACTATGTACTCTGGAAGTAGATGCCGCAGCCTAACTTGGCATACGGTACGCAAAAACGGGTCTCTTGTGTCCCGAAGAAACAAAAAACGATTGACCAGCTGTCTCAAAAACAAATGGCCCAGTCCCAGCCCGCCTTCTTGAACCCGTCGGAACAGGTTGGTCCGGCTGCAGCGCTCCCATTCAGACGACCAGACAAAGACGGCGAAAATTCGGTGCAGCTTTTGAATGCTTAGCCGTGAACAGTGCAACACCTGCATTACGTACCAGAGCCTGCTGATAAAGAACAAGTTGCAAACAGTGGCTCTGGCGAAAATGGACAAGGTCGTTCCTTTCCACTTATCCGCTCTCTCCCGTATCTCTTTAATCTGTCCTGTCCAATACTGTTCACTGTCACGGTAAGCAGCAAGTGGAACGCCCAAGTATTTATCTGGCGTTGTCGTCCAAGGCACGCTGGCAAACAGCTCAGGCGTAGATGCCCACCCGCCATGCCACAGCCCGAGGCACTTCGACCAGTTAACCCCGCTTCCTGTAGCTTGGCTGAAATCTCGTACACACTGAACAGCCTCGCTTATGCTTCCCTCGTCAACGGAAAACACAGCAATGTCATCTGCATACGCCAAGAGCTTTACTTCGGCTGCTTGTAAAGTGAATCCGTTAATACTATTGTTTTTCAGAATCTTTAAACAAAGGGTCTCCACATAAATACAAAATAAAAGGGGGCTGAGGGGACAGCCCTGGCGCACCGAACGCTGCACGCTAATGGGGGCCCCCAGACTCTTGTTAACTATCAATCTCGTCGTGCAGTTCCGGTATGCCAGGGCCACACCCTCGCGGATAACAGAACCAACATTAACATGGCCTAATACTGAAAACAAAAGTTCATGGGCAACGCAGTCAAAAGCCTTTTCCAAATCGATCTGAAGAATAGCCACCTGACCATCAGTGTCATCACAGGTTTCTAAGACACTGCGCGCAACGTGTATATTTGTAAAAATAGACCGCCCTTTAATCCCGCAGGTCTGATGCGGACCAACTAATAAATGAATCACGGTCTGCAACCTTCGTGCCAAAATCTTCATGTAAATTTTGTACTCGACGTTAGTGAGTGCTATGGGTCGGTATGCTGTTACCAATCGAAATCTGTCTATGTCGTCCGTCTTGGGAATAAGCACAGTATGGGACGACCCATAGGACGGAGGCAGTGCTTTTACTTTATAGGCTTCATTAAAGATTACCTGCAAGACCGGGGAAATTACATTTTTAAATTCTTTGTAGAATGCCGCGCTGAACCCGTCCGGTCCAGGCGACTTACCAGGGTTTAAACTATCTATTGCCTGCTCAACTTCCAATTGAGTTATCGCCTGCTCTAATCTGTCTTTAGTTTCGTCGTCCAGGCGCGGCATCTCGGCCAGAAACGCCTCCTTAAAAGTGACAACGTCTACCGGATGCAATGCGAAGAGCGCCTGGTAATGCTCGAAAAAAGCTGCTTTGATATGATCGATGTCCGTTTTAGAAACACCTCTCCATTCTATTTCGTTTATGTGGTTTCTTTCGGCGCGGGCTTTTTCTAAACCAAGCGCTCGTTTCGTTGGCGCTTCCCCTGCGGCCATGTCTTCTGCCCTTGCCCTCACCAGCGCTCCCCGATAACGTTCTTCTTCGATAAGCTGTAACTTTTGTTTGGCTTTCCTTATGTCTTCTATCCATTTACCAGGCGCTCGGCATTCCTGTTTTATCATCTTCTGAAGCAGTGCCTTTAGCTCCATTTCCTCTTTTTTTGCTTCATGACGTATACAGGTGGCTCTATCTATTGCTTTTAATTTTAAAGTTTCTTTAGTGAGCTCCCACTGCTGCCAAATCCTCATGGTACTACTTGGTTCTATTTTTGCTACTTCTTCCCTTACAGCACGGTTATAAAATTCGTCCTGGAGTAGCTTCTCATTTAACTTCCACATTTCCCATGAAAAACCATTCCCCTTCTTAATGAATCCTATGCAGCATTGAACCAAACAGTGGTCAGAAAACGAAACCGGCAGAACTACATAACTATTGCATTTAGGGACCGTTTCCGCGGATGCATAAATTCGGTCTAGCCGTGCGTGACTTGTGCCCTCGAATCGTGTGTACCTTACAGCACGCGTTCCTTCAAGACACTCTGCTACATCCTCGAGGTTGCAGTTCACAATCATTCGTAACAACACTTCGGTGCTTTTATCCCTGAAACCTCGGACGCTTGTCTTGTCGCGCGCACTAAGAACACAGTTGTAATCGCCCATAACAATGAGCTGCCTGTCCGTGCGAAGCCGTTCTTCGACGCTTTCAAAAAACGCGGCTCGGCCATCAACCACATTAGGTGCATACAGACAAACAATGCGCCAGTCGATGTTACAGAGCGAAAAATCGATGGACACGTATCGACCCGACAGGCACGAATGATGGCCGTGTACTTCTATCCCCGGCAACTTCTTAACAAAAAGAATACAGCCAGCCGATGTGCCTACAGCATGGCTAACGACGGCAAAATACCTAGACGTGAAACGTCGCACCATGCTCCCGGTCTCCTCCTCCCCGTCGACCTTGGTCTCCTGCACTGCCAGTATATCGATATCTTGCTCCGTTACAAGTCGGTACAGCTGGCTTTGTTTTCTTTTACCTGCCAGGCCTCTAACGTTTAGGGTGGCGACTTTAAACGGAGTTGCAGAAGCCATTTTAACTTAGGAAGAGGAGACCGAAAGCATGGTGCTTACCTCTCGCGTCCAGCATGTCGCTAGACGATGCCGTCACCGCCGGTGTCACCCGGCGCGAGCACGTGCTCCTGGTCAGGCGGCGCCTTGTCGCCGCCACGCTTATCAGTCGGGACCTTCGGGCGCGGCCGCAGGCTGGGCCGTCGCGCTTGCGGCGTCTTTGCCGGCGGTTCCTCCACGCTGGGCTCTGCTGCCTTCTCCCCGTTGGCCTTGGTCTCGGCGTGCGAACGCTTCGCAGGTGTAGTCACGCCGACGTTCACGCGGGAGTCGGCCTTGTCGTCGTGGCTCTCGCTGGCCGCCTTGCGTTCCACGTCCACGTGCACGGGCGGGCTCGCTCCATCGTTGGGCGTTTCCACTGGCGTCGAAGGCGAGTCAGCAGCTGGCGACCCGCTCTCCTGTGCGACAGCCGTGTCGGTGTTGCTACTAGCAACAGCTGGCTGAACCGCCACCCCGTCCGTTTTGCCCGCGTCGTCGATACCGCTCGCTGCTTCCTCCGCTTCGACGACGTCCATGAGCTCTGCGGAGTCGCTCGCCGCTACACGGCCGGTTGCCGACGCGTAGGTGCGCACGCAGTCAGCCTCGGAGTGTCCATAGCGACGGCACTTTGAGCACCTGGGCACCTTGCAATCACGGCGCACGTGCCCCGTCCCGCCGCAGCGCAGGCACTGCATCGGCCGCCCGGGCACCACCACGAGAGCCAACTCGCCGGCGACACGAACCTGGTGGGGTAGGTCATCCACCTTCATGCCAGGCTTCATCTTTAGCAGCACGGTCCTCGTGGTGGACCCCTTCTCCTTCATGCCGGCGACGCGCCACCGCTCCCGGGTGACCTCGGTCACGTTGCCGAACGCCGCGAAAGCTGTCCGGATGTCCTCGTCGGCGACGCCGTGCAACATCCAGTGCAGGCGAAGCTTCACCTGGTGGTCTTCTGGGTCGAAGACGATGCAGCGGCGTCCCTTAACCTCGAGCTCCTTCATGGCGGCCAGTTTCTTTGCGGCATCCCCACTGCTGAAGGTTACCGCCCACACGTGGTTAATCTGGTACGCCCCCAACGCCACGACGTCGGGGAGCGCACCCACGTTAGCGAGGGCGTCTCTGAAGTCTTCGACCCTGTAGGGTCGCACACGCACGTCGCCGTGCAGAAAAACCGTGTTTAAAACAACACGTCCGGTGGGCAGGGTAGGCAGCACGATCTCGTAGTCCTTATCAGCGTCGCTGGCAAACCTGTTTCCGCGGCCGGCAACGGCCGCTATCGCCGCTCCGTGGGAGCCCATGATTCTGCGTCCGTCACGCTGGGTGGCTGGAAGTAGAATGACTACGCCACGACTGCGGTGATTAATCCTTGACATATAAAAGCATTTTCCTCGGCGATAAGACATTTCCTCCTTTCCAGGCGTGACGTCAGACAAGCTAGCGCAGCGCCACCCGTGACCGCTTAAACCGGCTTACTGACGCTTCGTCCATGCGCGACGCTTTTCATGTTGTAGGCGGCCGTCACGTGGTGATAACTGGTGATGTGGTGCTCGTTCCGCCATTACTTCTGACCGTGGTCGTCATTTCGACTTCGCATTATTCGCCAACCTACCCGTCCATAACATCAAGACGATCTTTTACCACCAGATTTTCTAAGGTCGACGGCTTTCCTCGGCAACTGAAGGCTTCGCTTATAGCGCTGGTTCTCCCTTCACACTGGATTGAGCGCCTACCCTTGGGTCCTGCTTGGCCTACGCACTACACTTCGCAATGACTGTTCCACATGTGCAGCAGAGCTCACGTCTGTTGCCACTGCTCGTGTTCCTGGCAAATATTTCGAGCACTCGCCAAGCACACCTGTCGACGTTTCCAACAACGCCGGCCGTCTACGCAGCTCTGTGCGCATCACAGTCGGTCAGCCTGCAGGAAAAGGAGGTTCCTTTTCTGCGCAGTTTATTGAGTACGAGCAGACAGTACGGGGGGTTGGCTTGATGTGATTGCATTTGTTATCCTGTTGTTGTGTTCGTATTTCAAGCAGGAATGATATGTCATAGGTTTCCTTTGCACGCGTGGTAGTGATTGTTGTGTTTCGATTTTGTATTTTCTAACGCTTTTAAAAGCTTCCCTTTCGTGAATAAAAATTCAGTTGATAGTCTGCGCTTGTGTTGTGTCTTCTTGTTCGCTTTGGTCCTCGTTTCTTTTTGCGCAGCTAAGTGTGAATGGTAAGCCGAAACCCTTTACAAGTTTAACAGCGGAACTGTATGTGGCTAGCTCCTGGTGTGAGCGTCTACGTATAGGGCTGGGGAAACTCGCGGTTAACGTGACCTGGCCGTCACCCACAACGAGGAAACGTCCGAGCATGCCCCACACCCGTGTTAGTAGAGGCTTCTAAGTTTTGTAACGTTCAAAAGCACTAATGAGAAAGTGTAATCGTAGAGACATTTTCTTTTCGGCACGGAGCAAGTTTGTGAATGGACTTCTTTCAACTGGGATTTGAAGCGCCTCGGAGTGGCCGGAGGCGACATTTCAAGCGGGCAGACGAAAGATGGACGGATCAATACCCTGTGAGCATTCTTTTGCAGTTTTTTTCTGTCGTTGCAAGTGAAAGGCGGAAAAGCCATTTTACGACGCGTGGAAAATGGGAAAGAACGTGAATTAACAAGGTAAAAAGTGTTGCTGGTTAATGCCAGATCTTGTGGCGAAAAACAGCGCTTAAAGGGCAACTGCAGCACTTTTTTGAGAATTTCGTGATATTCAAGGATTCGAATCTAAATAGGCTTTACGTGAAGCATGCCAATTGTTTTTGCACTAGCATTTGAAGTAGTTACGTAATGGACGATTGAATTTTGCGCTGCTGCTCAATGCACTGGAGGTGTGCACGTAAGTTCAGCGTGACGTCACGGAAGGTCTGCCTTACATTACCACTGTCGTCAGCCACACCCTGCCCTGACTCGTTAGACGCTGCCAATCAACTCTCGGCAGGGTTTGCCTTTGATGGCGTTCCATTTTTTCCTTCAAAGCAGGCGTTTGCGCGTTGGAAATGTATACCGATACCTTCGATGACGTCATCATGCGCCCCCCCCCCCTCCCAACTTGGCGTTGTGCGCTGCGGAGAACCTTAAAGGTCGTCCGGATTTGAATCAGGGACTACTTCACTATTTCAAGCGCTAAACCAAAAAGACTTCGCATGCTTTACCTGCAAGTTTCACACATTCTATCATCTCAAGCTCGTGTATTTCTAAAACCTATGCAGTTTCCCTTTTAAATCAGAGGCGGCGGCAAACGCGTCGCATCCCCACACTTCTTTGTCTCGTGTAAGCGCTGCTTTTTTGCTGCGAAAATGCGGTATTTATTTTTCAAACATTTTGTATATGCCATCGCTCGAATGGCACCCTTAACACGATGTCACCCTTCGAACATTTCCAGCGTTTCTTTTTTCCTCCACTTGCGAACTTCGGCTGTATATTCACTTGTGGAATTAAAAAAAAGGTGTTATCATCTATTGTACTTTTTTTTCTACAAGACAGGCGCTCCAATGACTAGCGCTCTTCCCGCTGCCACACTACTTCTCTGAGCGGCGCATTAGGTAGGCCACGGCTCGCAGTCAATGCCAGGTTAGAGGAAATAGCTGACACATTGCTTCCTAACGTCAGCAGCTGTATAGGTAAAAATAAAATGAACTTAAGTTTCAGAAGCACAGAGTGAAACAAATGTGTACTGAGCGAGCACGAAATGCTGCCGCAGGACTGAACTGGTGCCTTTAAACACTGCGGCTTTACCGCATAGACCCTTGGAAAGAGGGGCGGTGAAGGGACAAGACTCCCTGCTTCCTCTGCCTGCAATTGCTTCAAGAAATGTCAACTTCATGCTTCGCAATCCTTTCTTCATAATGGCAGACATTTCGCTTAATTGCCTATTTGCCATAGCAATGCAGGAAAAACAACATGTAGTGTTCGCCTGCCCTGAGCCTCACTACATGTATTGCCGAGAAAACGGCCCGGCTAAGACGGAGACCTCCGCGATAACATGCATAATAACTGTTCAGTTATTACAAAACTTTCGAAAAAGTCATAAGCCAAGCTTTAATTTCGACATCTGATGTCACGGTTACGTTATACTGACATGACACACTCGGCGAAGTCCTCCAGTGCTCACTGAGTAATTTTTGACTATCGCTACCAACATATATGCTTTGCCAAAATCAGACCTGTGAAATTACATGCGACACACTCAGCATGTTCCGCAAATGGGAAACAAGCACCCTGGTCATGCCGTGAAGCTCTTTTTTTTCGCCGTCATCCATTCGGCAATGAATGGGGAAGGAAAAAAAGAAAAATAATAAATAACGCTTAGGACATTTACAAATAAAGGGGACAAAAGGGAGAGGCGGCAAAAAGACATGGGGCAGAAATGTCCGCCATGTATCAATTCTGCTGACCGACAGTACCAGGAAGATACATGTCAGGCAAAAGGCGCGAAAAAAAATGTGTTGCGCCTGTCAGTCACACTGATAGCAAAATTGAATGTTGTTACAGGACCTTCAGCTGCGGTGTACTAAAACGTCTCTTGGCGCTGGCGGTATATTATACCCCTGTCACACGGCCAGTTTCAATGGCCATCGAGTCGAGAGCCATCGAGATTTTCGATCGCCATTGAACTCGAGGGAGTTGTGGAGCTGCTACACGGCAAATCTCAATGGCCATTGAAATCGTTCTCGTGTCTTACGCCAAGCTCGTGTGGCGCCACAATCGCTGCTTTCGGTTTCGCGCAAATAACAAAAATATATTGACGAAACTTAACTAAATGTTGAAATACACTTTCTTGCAGTCATAAGGCGCGTTCACACTTGTTCAAAAATCCGGCAAGCGAAGCGGATTCGCTCGCCGCAAAAACTAGGACCTGTTCTCATCTGTTGACGCCCGGGCGAGTTGGAACGGCCGCGCCGCTGCTGCTTCTCGCTTTGCGCACCACGTCGCCGCTCGCGACGTACACAGATACAGTGAGAAAAGAGCATAAATTTATGCTGTCTACGTACCACGAGCGTATGCACGCTTACGTACGCTAAACGCAGGCGCATTCTCACATTGAGTTCAGCGTATGCTAGCAGAGAGGCAAAAATAAACTTAGTCTCTAGTGGCGCCATCTGGTAGTCAAAACGGGAACCATTACTGTCAACAAACCGCCTCTCTTAGGCCTAACAGCGGCAGAATCGTCACTCTAAATAAAAAATAAAGCAAATTTATCACTTATACGTTTTCTTCTAGGCAAGATGAGACGAAGCGAAAGACCGGTGCCCCATTTATGACCAGTGAACGGACAGAAAAAGGCAGCAACAACGAGAATTCAGTCCGAAGCGAGGGGTCCGGCTTTGAAGGGCGCCGCCATGTTTGTTGTCGTTCGAAGCAATGCTAGCAACCTTGGGCAACGCTCGAAGGCCCTCGAAATCTCGATAGAGTTCCGGGCTGCTCCGTCGACTCGATAGACTATTGACTCGATGGCCATTCAAACTGGCCGTGTAGCAGCGCTCGATCGCCTTCGAGTCGATAGGCTATCGATTCGAGGGCCTTCGAAATGCCCGTGTGACAGGGGTATTAGTTTCAGAAATGGGGGCAACACCTTCCCACGCCATGGGCAAAATCATATGGAACTGAAACCATAAAAATCATGGGCGGTAATCTTTGGGGTAAGCTGCAAAAAAAAAAAAATCACTTGTTTCTCTAACCACAGAGCGCGTTGAAAAAAAAAGAGAAAAAGAAAGCTCCACGATTTTTTGTTTAATTAAGGCTTGTGACACTTACAAACAGGCTCAGGTTTGCAACCGAGCCCGCTGTGTGCACCGCCATGCAGCGGAGCTTCCCAAGTGCACAGTCCACAGGCACTTGTACTCAGTTTTTAACCAGCGAGTGACCGGCGGTGGGAGTCGAACACCCCACCTCCCGCAGCCGAGACGGGCGTCTTAGCCACTACGCCACGACTGCGGTGATTAATCCTTGACATATAAAAGCATTTTCCTCGGCGATAAGACATTTCCTCCTTTCCAGGCGTGACGTCAGACAAGCTAGCGCAGCGCCACCCGTGACCGCTTAAACCGGCTTACTGACGCTTCGTCCATGCGCGACGCTTTTCATGTTGTAGGCGGCCGTCACGTGGTGATAACTGGTGATGTGGTGCTCGTTCCGCCATTACTTCTGACCGTGGTCGTCATTTCGACTTCGCATTATTCGCCAACCTACCCGTCCATAACATCAAGACGATCTTTTACCACCAGATTTTCTAAGGTCGACGGCTTTCCTCGGCAACTGAAGGCTTCGCTTATAGCGCTGGTTCTCCCTTCACACTGGATTGAGCGCCTACCCTTGGGTCCTGCTTGGCCTACGCACTACACTTCGCAATGACTGTTCCACATGTGCAGCAGAGCTCACGTCTGTTGCCACTGCTCGTGTTCCTGGCAAATATTTCGAGCACTCGCCAAGCACACCTGTCGACGTTTCCAACAACGCCGGCCGTCTACGCAGCTCTGTGCGCATCACAGTCGGTCAGCCTGCAGGAAAAGGAGGTTCCTTTTCTGCGCAGTTTATTGAGTACGAGCAGACAGTACGGGGGGTTGGCTTGATGTGATTGCATTTGTTATCCTGTTGTTGTGTTCGTATTTCAAGCAGGAATGATATGTCATAGGTTTCCTTTGCACGCGTGGTAGTGATTGTTGTGTTTCGATTTTGTATTTTCTAACGCTTTTAAAAGCTTCCCTTTCGTGAATAAAAATTCAGTTGATAGTCTGCGCTTGTGTTGTGTCTTCTTGTTCGCTTTGGTCCTCGTTTCTTTTTGCGCAGCTAAGTGTGAATGGTAAGCCGAAACCCTTTACAAGTTTAACAGCGGAACTGTATGTGGCTAGCTCCTGGTGTGAGCGTCTACGTATAGGGCTGGGGAAACTCGCGGTTAACGTGACCTGGCCGTCACCCACAACGAGGAAACGTCCGAGCATGCCCCACACCCGTGTTAGTAGAGGCTTCTAAGTTTTGTAACGTTCAAAAGCACTAATGAGAAAGTGTAATCGTAGAGACATTTTCTTTTCGGCACGGAGCAAGTTTGTGAATGGACTTCTTTCAACTGGGATTTGAAGCGCCTCGGAGTGGCCGGAGGCGACATTTCAAGCGGGCAGACGAAAGATGGACGGATCAATACCCTGTGAGCATTCTTTTGCAGTTTTTTTCTGTCGTTGCAAGTGAAAGGCGGAAAAGCCATTTTACGACGCGTGGAAAATGGGAAAGAACGTGAATTAACAAGGTAAAAAGTGTTGCTGGTTAATGCCAGATCTTGTGGCGAAAAACAGCGCTTAAAGGGCAACTGCAGCACTTTTTTGAGAATTTCGTGATATTCAAGGATTCGAATCTAAATAGGCTTTACGTGAAGCATGCCAATTGTTTTTGCACTAGCATTTGAAGTAGTTACGTAATGGACGATTGAATTTTGCGCTGCTGCTCAATGCACTGGAGGTGTGCACGTAAGTTCAGCGTGACGTCACGGAAGGTCTGCCTTACATTACCACTGTCGTCAGCCACACCCTGCCCTGACTCGTTAGACGCTGCCAATCAACTCTCGGCAGGGTTTGCCTTTGATGGCGTTCCATTTTTTCCTTCAAAGCAGGCGTTTGCGCGTTGGAAATGTATACCGATACCTTCGATGACGTCATCATGCGCCCCCCCCCCCTCCCAACTTGGCGTTGTGCGCTGCGGAGAACCTTAAAGGTCGTCCGGATTTGAATCAGGGACTACTTCACTATTTCAAGCGCTAAACCAAAAAGACTTCGCATGCTTTACCTGCAAGTTTCACACATTCTATCATCTCAAGCTCGTGTATTTCTAAAACCTATGCAGTTTCCCTTTTAAATCAGAGGCGGCGGCAAACGCGTCGCATCCCCACACTTCTTTGTCTCGTGTAAGCGCTGCTTTTTTGCTGCGAAAATGCGGTATTTATTTTTCAAACATTTTGTATATGCCATCGCTCGAATGGCACCCTTAACACGATGTCACCCTTCGAACATTTCCAGCGTTTCTTTTTTCCTCCACTTGCGAACTTCGGCTGTATATTCACTTGTGGAATTAAAAAAAAAGGTGTTATCATCTATTGTACTTTTTTTTCTACAAGACAGGCGCTCCAATGACTAGCGCTCTTCCCGCTGCCACACTACTTCTCTGAGCGGCGCATTAGGTAGGCCACGGCTCGCAGTCAATGCCAGGTTAGAGGAAATAGCTGACACATTGCTTCCTAACGTCAGCAGCTGTATAGGTAAAAATAAAATGAACTTAAGTTTCAGAAGCACAGAGTGAAACAAATGTGTACTGAGCGAGCACGAAATGCTGCCGCAGGACTGAACTGGTGCCTTTAAACACTGCGGCTTTACCGCATAGACCCTTGGAAAGAGGGGCGGTGAAGGGACAAGACTCCCTGCTTCCTCTGCCTGCAATTGCTTCAAGAAATGTCAACTTCATGCTTCGCAATCCTTTCTTCATAATGGCAGACATTTCGCTTAATTGCCTATTTGCCATAGCAATGCAGGAAAAACAACATGTAGTGTTCGCCTGCCCTGAGCCTCACTACATGTATTGCCGAGAAAACGGCCCGGCTAAGACGGAGACCTCCGCGATAACATGCATAATAACTGTTCAGTTATTACAAAACTTTCGAAAAAGTCATAAGCCAAGCTTTAATTTCGACATCTGATGTCACGGTTACGTTATACTGACATGACACACTCGGCGAAGTCCTCCAGTGCTCACTGAGTAATTTTTGACTATCGCTACCAACATATATGCTTTGCCAAAATCAGACCTGTGAAATTACATGCGACACACTCAGCATGTTCCGCAAATGGGAAACAAGCACCCTGGTCATGCCGTGAAGCTCTTTTTTTTCGCCGTCATCCATTCGGCAATGAATGGGGAAGGAAAAAAAGAAAAATAATAAATAACGCTTAGGACATTTACAAATAAAGGGGACAAAAGGGAGAGGCGGCAAAAAGACATGGGGCAGAAATGTCCGCCATGTATCAATTCTGCTGACCGACAGTACCAGGAAGATACATGTCAGGCAAAAGGCGCGAAAAAAAATGTGTTGCGCCTGTCAGTCACACTGATAGCAAAATTGAATGTTGTTACAGGACCTTCAGCTGCGGTGTACTAAAACGTCTCTTGGCGCTGGCGGTATATTATACCCCTGTCACACGGCCAGTTTCAATGGCCATCGAGTCGAGAGCCATCGAGATTTTCGATCGCCATTGAACTCGAGGGAGTTGTGGAGCTGCTACACGGCAAATCTCAATGGCCATTGAAATCGTTCTCGTGTCTTACGCCAAGCTCGTGTGGCGCCACAATCGCTGCTTTCGGTTTCGCGCAAATAACAAAAATATATTGACGAAACTTAACTAAATGTTGAAATACACTTTCTTGCAGTCATAAGGCGCGTTCACACTTGTTCAAAAATCCGGCAAGCGAAGCGGATTCGCTCGCCGCAAAAACTAGGACCTGTTCTCATCTGTTGACGCCCGGGCGAGTTGGAACGGCCGCGCCGCTGCTGCTTCTCGCTTTGCGCACCACGTCGCCGCTCGCGACGTACACAGATACAGTGAGAAAAGAGCATAAATTTATGCTGTCTACGTACCACGAGCGTATGCACGCTTACGTACGCTAAACGCAGGCGCATTCTCACATTGAGTTCAGCGTATGCTAGCAGAGAGGCAAAAATAAACTTAGTCTCTAGTGGCGCCATCTGGTAGTCAAAACGGGAACCATTACTGTCAACAAACCGCCTCTCTTAGGCCTAACAGCGGCAGAATCGTCACTCTAAATAAAAAATAAAGCAAATTTATCACTTATACGTTTTCTTCTAGGCAAGATGAGACGAAGCGAAAGACCGGTGCCCCATTTATGACCAGTGAACGGACAGAAAAAGGCAGCAACAACGAGAATTCAGTCCGAAGCGAGGGGTCCGGCTTTGAAGGGCGCCGCCATGTTTGTTGTCGTTCGAAGCAATGCTAGCAACCTTGGGCAACGCTCGAAGGCCCTCGAAATCTCGATAGAGTTCCGGGCTGCTCCGTCGACTCGATAGACTATTGACTCGATGGCCATTCAAACTGGCCGTGTAGCAGCGCTCGATCGCCTTCGAGTCGATAGGCTATCGATTCGAGGGCCTTCGAAATGCCCGTGTGACAGGGGTATTAGTTTCAGAAATGGGGGCAACACCTTCCCACGCCATGGGCAAAATCATATGGAACTGAAACCATAAAAATCATGGGCGGTAATCTTTGGGGTAAGCTGCAAAAAAAAAAAAATCACTTGTTTCTCTAACCACAGAGCGCGTTGAAAAAAAAAAGAGAAAAAGAAAGCTCCACGATTTTTTGTTTAATTAAGGCTTGTGACACTTACAAACAGGCTCAGGTTTGCAACCGAGCCCGCTGTGTGCACCGCCATGCAGCGGAGCTTCCCAAGTGCACAGTCCACAGGCACTTGTACTCAGTTTTTAACCAGCGAGTGACCGGCGGTGGGAGTCGAACACCCCACCTCCCGCAGCCGAGACGGGCGTCTTAGCCACTACGCCACGACTGCGGTGATTAATCCTTGACATATAAAAGCATTTTCCTCGGCGATAAGACATTTCCTCCTTTCCAGGCGTGACGTCAGACAAGCTAGCGCAGCGCCACCCGTGACCGCTTAAACCGGCTTACTGACGCTTCGTCCATGCGCGACGCTTTTCATGTTGTAGGCGGCCGTCACGTGGTGATAACTGGTGATGTGGTGCTCGTTCCGCCATTACTTCTGACCGTGGTCGTCATTTCGACTTCGCATTATTCGCCAACCTACCCGTCCATAACATCAAGACGATCTTTTACCACCAGATTTTCTAAGGTCGACGGCTTTCCTCGGCAACTGAAGGCTTCGCTTATAGCGCTGGTTCTCCCTTCACACTGGATTGAGCGCCTACCCTTGGGTCCTGCTTGGCCTACGCACTACACTTCGCAATGACTGTTCCACATGTGCAGCAGAGCTCACGTCTGTTGCCACTGCTCGTGTTCCTGGCAAATATTTCGAGCACTCGCCAAGCACACCTGTCGACGTTTCCAACAACGCCGGCCGTCTACGCAGCTCTGTGCGCATCACAGTCGGTCAGCCTGCAGGAAAAGGAGGTTCCTTTTCTGCGCAGTTTATTGAGTACGAGCAGACAGTACGGGGGGTTGGCTTGATGTGATTGCATTTGTTATCCTGTTGTTGTGTTCGTATTTCAAGCAGGAATGATATGTCATAGGTTTCCTTTGCACGCGTGGTAGTGATTGTTGTGTTTCGATTTTGTATTTTCTAACGCTTTTAAAAGCTTCCCTTTCGTGAATAAAAATTCAGTTGATAGTCTGCGCTTGTGTTGTGTCTTCTTGTTCGCTTTGGTCCTCGTTTCTTTTTGCGCAGCTAAGTGTGAATGGTAAGCCGAAACCCTTTACAAGTTTAACAGCGGAACTGTATGTGGCTAGCTCCTGGTGTGAGCGTCTACGTATAGGGCTGGGGAAACTCGCGGTTAACGTGACCTGGCCGTCACCCACAACGAGGAAACGTCCGAGCATGCCCCACACCCGTGTTAGTAGAGGCTTCTAAGTTTTGTAACGTTCAAAAGCACTAATGAGAAAGTGTAATCGTAGAGACATTTTCTTTTCGGCACGGAGCAAGTTTGTGAATGGACTTCTTTCAACTGGGATTTGAAGCGCCTCGGAGTGGCCGGAGGCGACATTTCAAGCGGGCAGACGAAAGATGGACGGATCAATACCCTGTGAGCATTCTTTTACAGTTTTTTTCTGTCGTTGCAAGTGAAAGGCGGAAAAGCCATTTTACGACGCGTGGAAAATGGGCAAGAACACGTGAATTAACAAGGTAAAAAGTGTTGCTGGTTAATGCCAGATCTTGTGGCGAAAAACAGCCCTTAAAGGGCAACTGCAGCACTTTTTTGAGAATTTCGTGATATTCAAGGATTCGAATCTAAATAGGCTTTACGTGAAGCATGCCAATTGTTTTTGCACTAGCATTTGAAGTAGTTACGTAATGGACGATTGAATTTTGCGCTGCTGCTCAATGCACTGGAGGTGTGCACGTAAGTTCAGCGTGACGTCACGGAAGGTCTGCCTTACATTACCACTGTCGTCAGCCACACCCTGCCCTGACTCGTTAGACGCTGCCAATCAACTCTCGGCAGGGTTTGCCTTTGATGGCGTTCCTTTTTTTCCTTCAAAGCAGGCGTTTGCGCGTTGGAAATGTATACCGATACCTTCGATGACGTCATCATGCGCCCCCCCCCCCCCTCCCAACTTGGCGTTGTGCGCTGCGGAGAACCTTAAAGGTCGTCCGGATTTGAATCAGGGACTACTTCACTATTTCAAGCGCTAAACCAAAAAGACTTCGCATGCTTTACCTGCAAGTTTCACACATTCTATCATCTCAAGCTCGTGTATTTCTAAAACCTATGCAGTTTCCCTTTTAAATCAGAGGCGGCGGCAAACGCGTCGCATCCCCACACTTCTTTGTCTCGTGTAAGCGCTGCTTTTTTGCTGCGAAAATGCGGTATTTATTTTTCAAACATTTTGTATATGCCATCGCTCGAATGGCACCCTTAACACGATGTCACCCTTCGAACATTTCCAGCGTTTCTTTTTTCCTCCACTTGCGAACTTCGGCTGTATATTCACTTGTGGAATTAAAAAAAAAGGTGTTATCATCTATTGTACTTTTTTTTCTACAAGACAGGCGCTCCAATGACTAGCGCTCTTCCCGCTGCCACACTACTTCTCTGAGCGGCGCATTAGGTAGGCCACGGCTCGCAGTCAATGCCAGGTTAGAGGAAATAGCTGACACATTGCTTCCTAACGTCAGCAGCTGTATAGGTAAAAATAAAATGAACTTAAGTTTCAGAAGCACAGAGTGAAACAAATGTGTACTGAGCGAGCACGAAATGCTGCCGCAGGACTGAACTGGTGCCTTTAAACACTGCGGCTTTACCGCATAGACCCTTGGAAAGAGGGGCGGTGAAGGGACAAGACTCCCTGCTTCCTCTGCCTGCAATTGCTTCAAGAAATGTCAACTTCATGCTTCGCAATCCTTTCTTCATAATGGCAGACATTTCGCTTAATTGCCTATTTGCCATAGCAATGCAGGAAAAACAACATGTAGTGTTCGCCTGCCCTGAGCCTCACTACATGTATTGCCGAGAAAACGGCCCGGCTAAGACGGAGACCTCCGCGATAACATGCATAATAACTGTTCAGTTATTACAAAACTTTCGAAAAAGTCATAAGCCAAGCTTTAATTTCGACATCTGATGTCACGGTTACGTTATACTGACATGACACACTCGGCGAAGTCCTCCAGTGCTCACTGAGTAATTTTTGACTATCGCTACCAACATATATGCTTTGCCAAAATCAGACCTGTGAAATTACATGCGACACACTCAGCATGTTCCGCAAATGGGAAACAAGCACCCTGGTCATGCCGTGAAGCTCTTTTTTTTCGCCGTCATCCATTCGGCAATGAATGGGGAAGGAAAAAAAGAAAAATAATAAATAACGCTTAGGACATTTACAAATAAAGGGGACAAAAGGGAGAGGCGGCAAAAAGACATGGGGCAGAAATGTCCGCCATGTATCAATTCTGCTGACCGACAGTACCAGGAAGATACATGTCAGGCAAAAGGCGCGAAAAAAAATGTGTTGCGCCTGTCAGTCACACTGATAGCAAAATTGAATGTTGTTACAGGACCTTCAGCTGCGGTGTACTAAAACGTCTCTTGGCGCTGGCGGTATATTATACCCCTGTCACACGGCCAGTTTCAATGGCCATCGAGTCGAGAGCCATCGAGATTTTCGATCGCCATTGAACTCGAGGGAGTTGTGGAGCTGCTACACGGCAAATCTCAATGGCCATTGAAATCGTTCTCGTGTCTTACGCCAAGCTCGTGTGGCGCCACAATCGCTGCTTTCGGTTTCGCGCAAATAACAAAAATATATTGACGAAACTTAACTAAATGTTGAAATACACTTTCTTGCAGTCATAAGGCGCGTTCACACTTGTTCAAAAATCCGGCAAGCGAAGCGGATTCGCTCGCCGCAAAAACTAGGACCTGTTCTCATCTGTTGACGCCCGGGCGAGTTGGAACGGCCGCGCCGCTGCTGCTTCTCGCTTTGCGCACCACGTCGCCGCTCGCGACGTACACAGATACAGTGAGAAAAGAGCATAAATTTATGCTGTCTACGTACCACGAGCGTATGCACGCTTACGTACGCTAAACGCAGGCGCATTCTCACATTGAGTTCAGCGTATGCTAGCAGAGAGGCAAAAATAAACTTAGTCTCTAGTGGCGCCATCTGGTAGTCAAAACGGGAACCATTACTGTCAACAAACCGCCTCTCTTAGGCCTAACAGCGGCAGAATCGTCACTCTAAATAAAAAATAAAGCAAATTTATCACTTATACGTTTTCTTCTAGGCAAGATGAGACGAAGCGAAAGACCGGTGCCCCATTTATGACCAGTGAACGGACAGAAAAAGGCAGCAACAACGAGAATTCAGTCCGAAGCGAGGGGTCCGGCTTTGAAGGGCGCCGCCATGTTTGTTGTCGTTCGAAGCAATGCTAGCAACCTTGGGCAACGCTCGAAGGCCCTCGAAATCTCGATAGAGTTCCGGGCTGCTCCGTCGACTCGATAGACTATTGACTCGATGGCCATTCAAACTGGCCGTGTAGCAGCGCTCGATCGCCTTCGAGTCGATAGGCTATCGATTCGAGGGCCTTCGAAATGCCCGTGTGACAGGGGTATTAGTTTCAGAAATGGGGGCAACACCTTCCCACGCCATGGGCAAAATCATATGGAACTGAAACCATAAAAATCATGGGCGGTAATCTTTGGGGTAAGCTGCAAAAAAAAAAAATCACTTGTTTCTCTAACCACAGAGCGCGTTGAAAAAAAAAAGAGAAAAAGAAAGCTCCACGATTTTTTGTTTAATTAAGGCTTGTGACACTTACAAACAGGCTCAGGTTTGCAACCGAGCCCGCTGTGTGCACCGCCATGCAGCGGAGCTTCCCAAGTGCACAGTCCACAGGCACTTGTACTCAGTTTTTAACCAGCGAGTGACCGGCGGTGGGAGTCGAACACCCCACCTCCCGCAGCCGAGACGGGCGTCTTAGCCACTACGCCACGACTGCGGTGATTAATCCTTGACATATAAAAGCATTTTCCTCGGCGATAAGACATTTCCTCCTTTCCAGGCGTGACGTCAGACAAGCTAGCGCAGCGCCACCCGTGACCGCTTAAACCGGCTTACTGACGCTTCGTCCATGCGCGACGCTTTTCATGTTGTAGGCGGCCGTCACGTGGTGATAACTGGTGATGTGGTGCTCGTTCCGCCATTACTTCTGACCGTGGTCGTCATTTCGACTTCGCATTATTCGCCAACCTACCCGTCCATAACATCAAGACGATCTTTTACCACCAGATTTTCTAAGGTCGACGGCTTTCCTCGGCAACTGAAGGCTTCGCTTATAGCGCTGGTTCTCCCTTCACACTGGATTGAGCGCCTACCCTTGGGTCCTGCTTGGCCTACGCACTACACTTCGCAATGACTGTTCCACATGTGCAGCAGAGCTCACGTCTGTTGCCACTGCTCGTGTTCCTGGCAAATATTTCGAGCACTCGCCAAGCACACCTGTCGACGTTTCCAACAACGCCGGCCGTCTACGCAGCTCTGTGCGCATCACAGTCGGTCAGCCTGCAGGAAAAGGAGGTTCCTTTTCTGCGCAGTTTATTGAGTACGAGCAGACAGTACGGGGGGTTGGCTTGATGTGATTGCATTTGTTATCCTGTTGTTGTGTTCGTATTTCAAGCAGGAATGATATGTCATAGGTTTCCTTTGCACGCGTGGTAGTGATTGTTGTGTTTCGATTTTGTATTTTCTAACGCTTTTAAAAGCTTCCCTTTCGTGAATAAAAATTCAGTTGATAGTCTGCGCTTGTGTTGTGTCTTCTTGTTCGCTTTGGTCCTCGTTTCTTTTTGCGCAGCTAAGTGTGAATGGTAAGCCGAAACCCTTTACAAGTTTAACAGCGGAACTGTATGTGGCTAGCTCCTGGTGTGAGCGTCTACGTATAGGGCTGGGGAAACTCGCGGTTAACGTGACCTGGCCGTCACCCACAACGAGGAAACGTCCGAGCATGCCCCACACCCGTGTTAGTAGAGGCTTCTAAGTTTTGTAACGTTCAAAAGCACTAATGAGAAAGTGTAATCGTAGAGACATTTTCTTTTCGGCACGGAGCAAGTTTGTGAATGGACTTCTTTCAACTGGGATTTGAAGCGCCTCGGAGTGGCCGGAGGCGACATTTCAAGCGGGCAGACGAAAGATGGACGGATCAATACCCTGTGAGCATTCTTTTACAGTTTTTTTCTGTCGTTGCAAGTGAAAGGCGGAAAAGCCATTTTACGACGCGTGGAAAATGGGCAAGAACGTGAATTAACAAGGTAAAAAGTGTTGCTGGTTAATGCCAGATCTTGTGGCGAAAAACAGCGCTTAAAGGGCAACTGCAGCACTTTTTTGAGAATTTCGTGATATTCAAGGATTCGAATCTAAATAGGCTTTACGTGAAGCATGCCAATTGTTTTTGCACTAGCATTTGAAGTAGTTACGTAATGGACGATTGAATTTTGCGCTGCTGCTCAATGCACTGGAGGTGTGCACGTAAGTTCAGCGTGACGTCACGGAAGGTCTGCCTTACATTACCACTGTCGTCAGCCACACCCTGCCCTGACTCGTTAGACGCTGCCAATCAACTCTCGGCAGGGTTTGCCTTTGATGGCGTTCCTTTTTTTCCTTCAAAGCAGGCGTTTGCGCGTTGGAAATGTATACCGATACCTTCGATGACGTCATAATGCGCCCCCCCCCCCTCCCAACTTGGCGTTGTGCGCTGCGGAGAACCTTAAAGGTCGTCCGGATTTGAATCAGGGACTACTTCACTATTTCAAGCGCTAAACCAAAAAGACTTCGCATGCTTTACCTGCAAGTTTCACACATTCTATCATCTCAAGCTCGTGTATTTCTAAAACCTATGCAGTTTCCCTTTTAAATCAGAGGCGGCGGCAAACGCGTCGCATCCCCACACTTCTTTGTCTCGTGTAAGCGCTGCTTTTTTGCTGCGAAAATGCGGTATTTATTTTTCAAACATTTTGTATATGCCATCGCTCGAATGGCACCCTTAACACGATGTCACCCTTCGAACATTTCCAGCGTTTCTTTTTTCCTCCACTTGCGAACTTCGGCTGTATATTCACTTGTGGAATTAAAAAAAAAGGTGTTATCATCTATTGTACTTTTTTTTCTACAAGACAGGCGCTCCAATGACTAGCGCTCTTCCCGCTGCCACACTACTTCTCTGAGCGGCGCATTAGGTAGGCCACGGCTCGCAGTCAATGCCAGGTTAGAGGAAATAGCTGACACATTGCTTCCTAACGTCAGCAGCTGTATAGGTAAAAATAAAATGAACTTAAGTTTCAGAAGCACAGAGTGAAACAAATGTGTACTGAGCGAGCACGAAATGCTGCCGCAGGACTGAACTGGTGCCTTTAAACACTGCGGCTTTACCGCATAGACCCTTGGAAAGAGGGGCGGTGAAGGGACAAGACTCCCTGCTTCCTCTGCCTGCAATTGCTTCAAGAAATGTCAACTTCATGCTTCGCAATCCTTTCTTCATAATGGCAGACATTTCGCTTAATTGCCTATTTGCCATAGCAATGCAGGAAAAACAACATGTAGTGTTCGCCTGCCCTGAGCCTCACTACATGTATTGCCGAGAAAACGGCCCGGCTAAGACGGAGACCTCCGCGATAACATGCATAATAACTGTTCAGTTATTACAAAACTTTCGAAAAAGTCATAAGCCAAGCTTTAATTTCGACATCTGATGTCACGGTTACGTTATACTGACATGACACACTCGGCGAAGTCCTCCAGTGCTCACTGAGTAATTTTTGACTATCGCTACCAACATATATGCTTTGCCAAAATCAGACCTGTGAAATTACATGCGACACACTCAGCATGTTCCGCAAATGGGAAACAAGCACCCTGGTCATGCCGTGAAGCTCTTTTTTTTCGCCGTCATCCATTCGGCAATGAATGGGGAAGGAAAAAAAGAAAAATAATAAATAACGCTTAGGACATTTACAAATAAAGGGGACAAAAGGGAGAGGCGGCAAAAAGACATGGGGCAGAAATGTCCGCCATGTATCAATTCTGCTGACCGACAGTACCAGGAAGATACATGTCAGGCAAAAGGCGCGAAAAAAAATGTGTTGCGCCTGTCAGTCACACTGATAGCAAAATTGAATGTTGTTACAGGACCTTCAGCTGCGGTGTACTAAAACGTCTCTTGGCGCTGGCGGTATATTATACCCCTGTCACACGGCCAGTTTCAATGGCCATCGAGTCGAGAGCCATCGAGATTTTCGATCGCCATTGAACTCGAGGGAGTTGTGGAGCTGCTACACGGCAAATCTCAATGGCCATTGAAATCGTTCTCGTGTCTTACGCCAAGCTCGTGTGGCGCCACAATCGCTGCTTTCGGTTTCGCGCAAATAACAAAAATATATTGACGAAACTTAACTAAATGTTGAAATACACTTTCTTGCAGTCATAAGGCGCGTTCACACTTGTTCAAAAATCCGGCAAGCGAAGCGGATTCGCTCGCCGCAAAAACTAGGACCTGTTCTCATCTGTTGACGCCCGGGCGAGTTGGAACGGCCGCGCCGCTGCTGCTTCTCGCTTTGCGCACCACGTCGCCGCTCGCGACGTACACAGATACAGTGAGAAAAGAGCATAAATTTATGCTGTCTACGTACCACGAGCGTATGCACGCTTACGTACGCTAAACGCAGGCGCATTCTCACATTGAGTTCAGCGTATGCTAGCAGAGAGGCAAAAATAAACTTAGTCTCTAGTGGCGCCATCTGGTAGTCAAAACGGGAACCATTACTGTCAACAAACCGCCTCTCTTAGGCCTAACAGCGGCAGAATCGTCACTCTAAATAAAAAATAAAGCAAATTTATCACTTATACGTTTTCTTCTAGGCAAGATGAGACGAAGCGAAAGACCGGTGCCCCATTTATGACCAGTGAACGGACAGAAAAAGGCAGCAACAACGAGAATTCAGTCCGAAGCGAGGGGTCCGGCTTTGAAGGGCGCCGCCATGTTTGTTGTCGTTCGAAGCAATGCTAGCAACCTTGGGCAACGCTCGAAGGCCCTCGAAATCTCGATAGAGTTCCGGGCTGCTCCGTCGACTCGATAGACTATTGACTCGATGGCCATTCAAACTGGCCGTGTAGCAGCGCTCGATCGCCTTCGAGTCGATAGGCTATCGATTCGAGGGCCTTCGAAATGCCCGTGTGACAGGGGTATTAGTTTCAGAAATGGGGGCAACACCTTCCCACGCCATGGGCAAAATCATATGGAACTGAAACCATAAAAATCATGGGCGGTAATCTTTGGGGTAAGCTGCAAAAAAAAAAAATCACTTGTTTCTCTAACCACAGAGCGCGTTGAAAAAAAAAAAGAGAAAAAGAAAGCTCCACGATTTTTTGTTTAATTAAGGCTTGTGACACTTACAAACAGGCTCAGGTTTGCAACCGAGCCCGCTGTGTGCACCGCCATGCAGCGGAGCTTCCCAAGTGCACAGTCCACAGGCACTTGTACTCAGTTTTTAACCAGCGAGTGACCAGCGGTGGGAGTCGAACACCCCACCTCCCGCAGCCGAGACGGGCGTCTTAGCCACTACGCCACGACTGCGGTGATTAATCCTTGACATATAAAAGCATTTTCCTCGGCGATAAGACATTTCCTCCTTTCCAGGCGTGACGTCAGACAAGCTAGCGCAGCGCCACCCGTGACCGCTTAAACCGGCTTACTGACGCTTCGTCCATGCGCGACGCTTTTCATGTTGTAGGCGGCCGTCACGTGGTGATAACTGGTGATGTGGTGCTCGTTCCGCCATTACTTCTGACCGTGGTCGTCATTTCGACTTCGCATTATTCGCCAACCTACCCGTCCATAACATCAAGACGATCTTTTACCACCAGATTTTCTAAGGTCGACGGCTTTCCTCGGCAACTGAAGGCTTCGCTTATAGCGCTGGTTCTCCCTTCACACTGGATTGAGCGCCTACCCTTGGGTCCTGCTTGGCCTACGCACTACACTTCGCAATGACTGTTCCACATGTGCAGCAGAGCTCACGTCTGTTGCCACTGCTCGTGTTCCTGGCAAATATTTCGAGCACTCGCCAAGCACACCTGTCGACGTTTCCAACAACGCCGGCCGTCTACGCAGCTCTGTGCGCATCACAGTCGGTCAGCCTGCAGGAAAAGGAGGTTCCTTTTCTGCGCAGTTTATTGAGTACGAGCAGACAGTACGGGGGGTTGGCTTGATGTGATTGCATTTGTTATCCTGTTGTTGTGTTCGTATTTCAAGCAGGAATGATATGTCATAGGTTTCCTTTGCACGCGTGGTAGTGATTGTTGTGTTTCGATTTTGTATTTTCTAACGCTTTTAAAAGCTTCCCTTTCGTGAATAAAAATTCAGTTGATAGTCTGCGCTTGTGTTGTGTCTTCTTGTTCGCTTTGGACCTCGTTTCTTTTTGCGCAGCTAAGTGTGAATGGTAAGCCGAAACCCTTTACAAGTTTAACAGCGGAACTGTATGTGGCTAGCTCCTGGTGTGAGCGTCTACGTATAGGGCTGGGGAAACTCGCGGTTAACGTGACCTGGCCGTCACCCACAACGAGGAAACGTCCGAGCATGCCCCACACCCGTGTTAGTAGAGGCTTCTAAGTTTTGTAACGTTCAAAAGCACTAATGAGAAAGTGTAATCGTAGAGACATTTTCTTTTCGGCACGGAGCAAGTTTGTGAATGGACTTCTTTCAACTGGGATTTGAAGCGCCTCGGAGTGGCCGGAGGCGACATTTCAAGCGGGCAGACGAAAGATGGACGGATCAATACCCTGTGAGCATTCTTTTACAGTTTTTTTCTGTCGTTGCAAGTGAAAGGCGGAAAAGCCATTTTACGACGCGTGGAAAATGGGCAAGAACGTGAATTAACAAGGTAAAAAGTGTTGCTGGTTAATGCCAGATCTTGTGGCGAAAAACAGCGCTTAAAGGGCAACTGCAGCACTTTTTTGAGAATTTCGTGATATTCAAGGATTCGAATGTAAATAGGCTTTACGTGAAGCATGCCAATTGTTTTTGCACTAGCATTTGAAGTAGTTACGTAATGGACGATTGAATTTTGCGCTGCTGCTCAATGCACTGGAGGTGTGCAGGTAAGTTCAGCGTGACGTCACGGAAGGTCTGCCTTACATTACCACTGTCGTCAGCCACACCCTGCCCTGACTCGTTAGACGCTGCCAATCAACTCTCGGCAGGGTTTGCCTTTGATGGCGTTCCTTTTTTTCCTTCAAAGCAGGCGTTTGCGCGTTGGAAATGTATACCGATACCTTCGATGACGTCATCATGCGCCCCCCCCCCCTCCCAACTTGGCGTTGTGCGCTGCGGAGAACCTTAAAGGTCGTCCGGATTTGAATCAGGGACTACTTCACTATTTCAAGCGCTAAACCAAAAAGACTTCGCATGCTTTACCTGCAAGTTTCACACATTCTATCATCTCAAGCTCGTGTATTTCTAAAACCTATGCAGTTTCCCTTTTAAATCAGAGGCGGCGGCAAACGCGTCGCATCCCCACACTTCTTTGTCTCGTGTAAGCGCTGCTTTTTTGCTGCGAAAATGCGGTATTTATTTTTCAAACATTTTGTATATGCCATCGCTCGAATGGCACCCTTAACACGATGTCACCCTTCGAACATTTCCAGCGTTTCTTTTTTCCTCCACTTGCGAACTTCGGCTGTATATTCACTTGTGGAATTAAAAAAAAAGGTGTTATCATCTATTGTACTTTTTTTTCTACAAGACAGGCGCTCCAATGACTAGCGCTCTTCCCGCTGCCACACTACTTCTCTGAGCGGCGCATTAGGTAGGCCACAGCTCGCAGTCAATGCCAGGTTAGAGGAAATAGCTGACACATTGCTTCCTAACGTCAGCAGCTGTATAGGTAAAAATAAAATGAACTTAAGTTTCAGAAGCACAGAGTGAAACAAATGTGTACTGAGCGAGCACGAAATGCTGCCGCAGGACTGAACTGGTGCCTTTAAACACTGCGGCTTTACCGCATAGACCCTTGGAAAGAGGGGCGGTGAAGGGACAAGACTCCCTGCTTCCTCTGCCTGCAATTGCTTCAAGAAATGTCAACTTCATGCTTCGCAATCCTTTCTTCATAATGGCAGACATTTCGCTTAATTGCCTATTTGCCATAGCAATGCAGGAAAAACAACATGTAGTGTTCGCCTGCCCTGAGCCTCACTACATGTATTGCCGAGAAAACGGCCCGGCTAAGACGGAGACCTCCGCGATAACATGCATAATAACTGTTCAGTTATTACAAAACTTTCGAAAAAGTCATAAGCCAAGCTTTAATTTCGACATCTGATGTCACGGTTACGTTATACTGACATGACACACTCGGCGAAGTCCTCCAGTGCTCACTGAGTAATTTTTGACTATCGCTACCAACATATATGCTTTGCCAAAATCAGACCTGTGAAATTACATGCGACACACTCAGCATGTTCCGCAAATGGGAAACAAGCACCCTGGTCATGCCGTGAAGCTCTTTTTTTTCGCCGTCATCCATTCGGCAATGAATGGGGAAGGAAAAAAAGAAAAATAATAAATAACGCTTAGGACATTTACAAATAAAGGGGACAAAAGGGAGAGGCGGCAAAAAGACATGGGGCAGAAATGTCCGCCATGTATCAATTCTGCTGACCGACAGTACCAGGAAGATACATGTCAGGCAAAAGGCGCGAAAAAAAATGTGTTGCGCCTGTCAGTCACACTGATAGCAAAATTGAATGTTGTTACAGGACCTTCAGCTGCGGTGTACTAAAACGTCTCTTGGCGCTGACGGTATATTATACCCCTGTCACACGGCCAGTTTCAATGGCCATCGAGTCGAGAGCCATCGAGATTTTCGATCGCCATTGAACTCGAGGGAGTTGTGGAGCTGCTACACGGCAAATCTCAATGGCCATTGAAATCGTTCTCGTGTCTTACGCCAAGCTCGTGTGGCGCCACAATCGCTGCTTTCGGTTTCGCGCAAATAACAAAAATATATTGACGAAACTTAACTAAATGTTGAAATACACTTTCTTGCAGTCATAAGGCGCGTTCACACTTGTTCAAAAATCCGGCAAGCGAAGCGGATTCGCTCGCCGCAAAAACTAGGACCTGTTCTCATCTGTTGACGCCCGGGCGAGTTGGAACGGCCGCGCCGCTGCTGCTTCTCGCTTTGCGCACCACGTCGCCGCTCGCGACGTACACAGATACAGTGAGAAAAGAGCATAAATTTATGCTGTCTACGTACCACGAGCGTATGCACGCTTACGTACGCTAAACGCAGGCGCATTCTCACATTGAGTTCAGCGTATGCTAGCAGAGAGGCAAAAATAAACTTAGTCTCTAGTGGCGCCATCTGGTAGTCAAAACGGGAACCATTACTGTCAACAAACCGCCTCTCTTAGGCCTAACAGCGGCAGAATCGTCACTCTAAATAAAAAATAAAGCAAATTTATCACTTATACGTTTTCTTCTAGGCAAGATGAGACGAAGCGAAAGACCGGTGCCCCATTTATGACCAGTGAACGGACAGAAAAAGGCAGCAACAACGAGAATTCAGTCCGAAGCGAGGGGTCCGGCTTTGAAGGGCGCCGCCATGTTTGTTGTCGTTCGAAGCAATGCTAGCAACCTTGGGCAACGCTCGAAGGCCCTCGAAATCTCGATAGAGTTCCGGGCTGCTCCGTCGACTCGATAGACTATTGACTCGATGGCCATTCAAACTGGCCGTGTAGCAGCGCTCGATCGCCTTCGAGTCGATAGGCTATCGATTCGAGGGCCTTCGAAATGCCCGTGTGACAGGGGTATTAGTTTCAGAAATGGGGGCAACACCTTCCCACGCCATGGGCAAAATCATATGGAACTGAAACCATAAAAATCATGGGCGGTAATCTTTGGGGTAAGCTGCAAAAAAAAAAATCACTTGTTTCTCTAACCACAGAGCGCGTTGAAAAAAAAAAAAGAGAAAAAGAAAGCTCCACGATTTTTTGTTTAATTAAGGCTTGTGACACTTACAAACAGGCTCAGGTTTGCAACCGAGCCCGCTGTGTGCACCGCCATGCAGCGGAGCTTCCCAAGTGCACAGTCCACAGGCACTTGTACTCAGTTTTTAACCAGCGAGTGACCGGCGGTGGGAGTCGAACACCCCACCTCCCGCAGCCGAGACGGGCGTCTTAGCCACTACGCCACGACTGCGGTGATTAATCCTTGACATATAAAAGCATTTTCCTCGGCGATAAGACATTTCCTCCTTTCCAGGCGTGACGTCAGACAAGCTAGCGCAGCGCCACCCGTGACCGCTTAAACCGGCTTACTGACGCTTCGTCCATGCGCGACGCTTTTCATGTTGTAGGCGGCCGTCACGTGGTGATAACTGGTGATGTGGTGCTCGTTCCGCCATTACTTCTGACCGTGGTCGTCATTTCGACTTCGCATTATTCGCCAACCTACCCGTCCATAACATCAAGACGATCTTTTACCACCAGATTTTCTAAGGTCGACGGCTTTCCTCGGCAACTGAAGGCTTCGCTTATAGCGCTGGTTCTCCCTTCACACTGGATTGAGCGCCTACCCTTGGGTCCTGCTTGGCCTACGCACTACACTTCGCAATGACTGTTCCACATGTGCAGCAGAGCTCACGTCTGTTGCCACTGCTCGTGTTCCTGGCAAATATTTCGAGCACTCGCCAAGCACACCTGTCGACGTTTCCAACAACGCCGGCCGTCTACGCAGCTCTGTGCGCATCACAGTCGGTCAGCCTGCAGGAAAAGGAGGTTCCTTTTCTGCGCAGTTTATTGAGTACGAGCAGACAGTACGGGGGGTTGGCTTGATGTGATTGCATTTGTTATCCTGTTGTTGTGTTCGTATTTCAAGCAGGAATGATATGTCATAGGTTTCCTTTGCACGCGTGGTAGTGATTGTTGTGTTTCGATTTTGTATTTTCTAACGCTTTTAAAAGCTTCCCTTTCGTGAATAAAAATTCAGTTGATAGTCTGCGCTTGTGTTGTGTCTTCTTGTTCGCTTTGGTCCTCGTTTCTTTTTGCGCAGCTAAGTGTGAATGGTAAGCCGAAACCCTTTACAAGTTTAACAGCGGAACTGTATGTGGCTAGCTCCTGGTGTGAGCGTCTACGTATAGGGCTGGGGAAACTCGCGGTTAACGTGACCTGGCCGTCACCCACAACGAGGAAACGTCCGAGCATGCCCCACACCCGTGTTAGTAGAGGCTTCTAAGTTTTGTAACGTTCAAAAGCACTAATGAGAAAGTGTAATCGTAGAGACATTTTCTTTTCGGCACGGAGCAAGTTTGTGAATGGACTTCTTTCAACTGGGATTTGAAGCGCCTCGGAGTGGCCGGAGGCGACATTTCAAGCGGGCAGACGAAAGATGGACGGATCAATACCCTGTGAGCATTCTTTTACAGTTTTTTTCTGTCGTTGCAAGTGAAAGGCGGAAAAGCCATTTTACGACGCGTGGAAAATGGGCAAGAACGTGAATTAACAATGTAAAAAGTGTTGCTGGTTAATGCCAGATCTTGTGGCGAAAAACAGCGCTTAAAGGGCAACTGCAGCACTTTTTTGAGAATTTCGTGATATTCAAGGATTCGAATCTAAATAGGCTTTACGTGAAGCATGCCAATTGTTTTTGCACTAGCATTTGAAGTAGTTACGTAATGGACGATTGAATTTTGCGCTGCTGCTCAATGCACTGGAGGTGTGCACGTAAGTTCAGCGTGACGTCACGGAAGGTCTGCCTTACATTACCACTGTCGTCAGCCACACCCTGCCCTGACTCGTTAGACGCTGCCAATCAACTCTCGGCAGGGTTTGCCTTTGATGGCGTTCCTTTTTTTCCTTCAAAGCAGGCGTTTGCGCGTTGGAAATGTATACCGATACCTTCGATGACGTCATCATGCGCCCCCCCCCCCTCCCAACTTGGCGTTGTGCGCTGCGGAGAACCTTAAAGGTCGTCCGGATTTGAATCAGGGACTACTTCACTATTTCAAGCGCTAAACCAAAAAGACTTCGCATGCTTTACCTGCAAGTTTCACACATTCTATCATCTCAAGCTCGTGTATTTCTAAAACCTATGCAGTTTCCCTTTTAAATCAGAGGCGGCGGCAAACGCGTCGCATCCCCACACTTCTTTGTCTCGTGTAAGCGCTGCTTTTTTGCTGCGAAAATGCGGTATTTATTTTTCAAACATTTTGTATATGCCATCGCTCGAATGGCACCCTTAACACGATGTCACCCTTCGAACATTTCCAGCGTTTCTTTTTTCCTCCACTTGCGAACTTCGGCTGTATATTCACTTGTGGAATTAAAAAAAAAGGTGTTATCATCTATTGTACTTTTTTTTCTACAAGACAGGCGCTCCAATGACTAGCGCTCTTCCCGCTGCCACACTACTTCTCTGAGCGGCGCATTAGGTAGGCCACGGCTCGCAGTCAATGCCAGGTTAGAGGAAATAGCTGACACATTGCTTCCTAACGTCAGCAGCTGTATAGGTAAAAATAAAATGAACTTAAGTTTCAGAAGCACAGAGTGAAACAAATGTGTACTGAGCGAGCACGAAATGCTGCCGCAGGACTGAACTGGTGCCTTTAAACACTGCGGCTTTACCGCATAGACCCTTGGAAAGAGGGGCGGTGAAGGGACAAGACTCCCTGCTTCCTCTGCCTGCAATTGCTTCAAGAAATGTCAACTTCATGCTTCGCAATCCTTTCTTCATAATGGCAGACATTTCGCTTAATTGCCTATTTGCCATAGCAATGCAGGAAAAACAACATGTAGTGTTCGCCTGCCCTGAGCCTCACTACATGTATTGCCGAGAAAACGGCCCGGCTAAGACGGAGACCTCCGCGATAACATGCATAATAACTGTTCAGTTATTACAAAACTTTCGAAAAAGTCATAAGCCAAGCTTTAATTTCGACATCTGATGTCACGGTTACGTTATACTGACATGACACACTCGGCGAAGTCCTCCAGTGCTCACTGAGTAATTTTTGACTATCGCTACCAACATATATGCTTTGCCAAAATCAGACCTGTGAAATTACATGCGACACACTCAGCATGTTCCGCAAATGGGAAACAAGCACCCTGGTCATGCCGTGAAGCTCTTTTTTTTCGCCGTCATCCATTCGGCAATGAATGGGGAAGGAAAAAAAGAAAAATAATAAATAACGCTTAGGACATTTACAAATAAAGGGGACAAAAGGGAGAGGCGGCAAAAAGACATGGGGCAGAAATGTCCGCCATGTATCAATTCTGCTGACCGACAGTACCAGGAAGATACATGTCAGGCAAAAGGCGCGAAAAAAAATGTGTTGCGCCTGTCAGTCACACTGATAGCAAAATTGAATGTTGTTACGGACCTTCAGCTGCGGTGTACTAAAACGTCTCTTGGCGCTGGCGGTATATTATACCCCTGTCACACGGCCAGTTTCAATGGCCATCGAGTCGAGAGCCATCGAGATTTTCGATCGCCATTGAACTCGAGGGAGTTGTGGAGCTGCTACACGGCAAATCTCAATGGCCATTGAAATCGTTCTCGTGTCTTACGCCAAGCTCGTGTGGCGCCACAATCGCTGCTTTCGGTTTCGCGCAAATAACAAAAATATATTGACGAAACTTAACTAAATGTTGAAATACACTTTCTTGCAGTCATAAGGCGCGTTCACACTTGTTCAAAAATCCGGCAAGCGAAGCGGATTCGCTCGCCGCAAAAACTAGGACCTGTTCTCATCTGTTGACGCCCGGGCGAGTTGGAACGGCCGCGCCGCTGCTGCTTCTCGCTTTGCGCACCACGTCGCCGCTCGCGACGTACACAGATACAGTGAGAAAAGAGCATAAATTTATGCTGTCTACGTACCACGAGCGTATGCACGCTTACGTACGCTAAACGCAGGCGCATTCTCACATTGAGTTCAGCGTATGCTAGCAGAGAGGCAAAAATAAACTTAGTCTCTAGTGGCGCCATCTGGTAGTCAAAACGGGAACCATTACTGTCAACAAACCGCCTCTCTTAGGCCTAACAGCGGCAGAATCGTCACTCTAAATAAAAAATAAAGCAAATTTATCACTTATACGTTTTCTTCTAGGCAAGATGAGACGAAGCGAAAGACCGGTGCCCCATTTATGACCAGTGAACGGACAGAAAAAGGCAGCAACAACGAGAATTCAGTCCGAAGCGAGGGGTCCGGCTTTGAAGGGCGCCGCCATGTTTGTTGTCGTTCGAAGCAATGCTAGCAACCTTGGGCAACGCTCGAAGGCCCTCGAAATCTCGATAGAGTTCCGGGCTGCTCCGTCGACTCGATAGACTATTGACTCGATGGCCATTCAAACTGGCCGTGTAGCAGCGCTCGATCGCCTTCGAGTCGATAGGCTATCGATTCGAGGGCCTTCGAAATGCCCGTGTGACAGGGGTATTAGTTTCAGAAATGGGGGCAACACCTTCCCACGCCATGGGCAAAATCATATGGAACTGAAACCATAAAAATCATGGGCGGTAATCTTTGGGGTAAGCTGCAAAAAAAAAAAATCACTTGTTTCTCTAACCACAGAGCGCGTTGAAAAAAAAAAAAGAGAAAAAGAAAGCTCCACGATTTTTTGTTTAATTAAGGCTTGTGACACTTACAAACAGGCTCAGGTTTGCAACCGAGCCCGCTGTGTGCACCGCCATGCAGCGGAGCTTCCCAAGTGCACAGTCCACAGGCACTTGTACTCAGTTTTTAACCAGCGAGTGACC
Organism: Amblyomma mixtum; assembly: GCF_055824585.1. Classification (NCBI taxonomy): domain Eukaryota; kingdom Metazoa; phylum Arthropoda; class Arachnida; order Ixodida; family Ixodidae; genus Amblyomma; species Amblyomma mixtum. Next base: position 135,333,883 of record NC_143019.1, on the reverse strand, counting down.
GGCGGTGGGAGTCGAACACCCCACCTCCCGCAGCCGAGACGGGCGTCTTAGCCACTACGCCACGACTGCGGTGATTAATCCTTGACATATAAAAGCATTTTCCTCGGCGATAAGACATTTCCTCCTTTCCAGGCGTGACGTCAGACAAGCTAGCGCAGCGCCACCCGTGACCGCTTAAACCGGCTTACTGACGCTTCGTCCATGCGCGACGCTTTTCATGTTGTAGGCGGCCGTCACGTGGTGATAACTGGTGATGTGGTGCTCGTTCCGCCATTACTTCTGACCGTGGTCGTCATTTCGACTTCGCATTATTCGCCAACCTACCCGTCCATAACATCAAGACGATCTTTTACCACCAGATTTTCTAAGGTCGACGGCTTTCCTCGGCAACTGAAGGCTTCGCTTATAGCGCTGGTTCTCCCTTCACACTGGATTGAGCGCCTACCCTTGGGTCCTGCTTGGCCTACGCACTACACTTCGCAATGACTGTTCCACATGTGCAGCAGAGCTCACGTCTGTTGCCACTGCTCGTGTTCCTGGCAAATATTTCGAGCACTCGCCAAGCACACCTGTCGACGTTTCCAACAACGCCGGCCGTCTACGCAGCTCTGTGCGCATCACAGTCGGTCAGCCTGCAGGAAAAGGAGGTTCCTTTTCTGCGCAGTTTATTGAGTACGAGCAGACAGTACGGGGGGTTGGCTTGATGTGATTGCATTTGTTATCCTGTTGTTGTGTTCGTATTTCAAGCAGGAATGATATGTCATAGGTTTCCTTTGCACGCGTGGTAGTGATTGTTGTGTTTCGATTTTGTATTTTCTAACGCTTTTAAAAGCTTCCCTTTCGTGAATAAAAATTCAGTTGATAGTCTGCGCTTGTGTTGTGTCTTCTTGTTCGCTTTGGTCCTCGTTTCTTTTTGCGCAGCTAAGTGTGAATGGTAAGCCGAAACCCTTTACAAGTTTAACAGCGGAACTGTATGTGGCTAGCTCCTGGTGTGAGCGTCTACGTATAGGGCTGGGGAAACTCGCGGTTAACGTGACCTGGCCGTCACCCACAACGAGGAAACGTCCGAGCATGCCCCACACCCGTGTTAGTAGAGGCTTCTAAGTTTTGTAACGTTCAAAAGCACTAATGAGAAAGTGTAATCGTAGAGACATTTTCTTTTCGGCACGGAGCAAGTTTGTGAATGGACTTCTTTCAACTGGGATTTGAAGCGCCTCGGAGTGGCCGGAGGCGACATTTCAAGCGGGCAGACGAAAGATGGACGGATCAATACCCTGTGAGCATTCTTTTACAGTTTTTTTCTGTCGTTGCAAGTGAAAGGCGGAAAAGCCATTTTACGACGCGTGGAAAATGGGCAAGAACGTGAATTAACAAGGTAAAAAGTGTTGCTGGTTAATGCCAGATCTTGTGGCGAAAAACAGCGCTTAAAGGGCAACTGCAGCACTTTTTTGAGAATTTCGTGATATTCAAGGATTCGAATCTAAATAGGCTTTACGTGAAGCATGCCAATTGTTTTTGCACTAGCATTTGAAGTAGTTACGTAATGGACGATTGAATTTTGCGCTGCTGCTCAATGCACTGGAGGTGTGCACGTAAGTTCAGCGTGACGTCACGGAAGGTCTGCCTTACATTACCACTGTCGTCAGCCACACCCTGCCCTGACTCGTTAGACGCTGCCAATCAACTCTCGGCAGGGTTTGCCTTTGATGGCGTTCCTTTTTTTCCTTCAAAGCAGGCGTTTGCGCGTTGGAAATGTATACCGATACCTTCGATGACGTCATCATGCGCCCCCCCCCCCTCCCAACTTGGCGTTGTGCGCTGCGGAGAACCTTAAAGGTCGTCCGGATTTGAATCAGGGACTACTTCACTATTTCAAGCGCTAAACCAAAAAGACTTCGCATGCTTTACCTGCAAGTTTCACACATTCTATCATCTCAAGCTCGTGTATTTCTAAAACCTATGCAGTTTCCCTTTTAAATCAGAGGCGGCGGCAAACGCGTCGCATCCCCACACTTCTTTGTCTCGTGTAAGCGCTGCTTTTTTGCTGCGAAAATGCGGTATTTATTTTTCAAACATTTTGTATATGCCATCGCTCGAATGGCACCCTTAACACGATGTCACCCTTCGAACATTTCCAGCGTTTCTTTTTTCCTCCACTTGCGAACTTCGGCTGTATATTCACTTGTGGAATTAAAAAAAAAGGTGTTATCATCTATTGTACTTTTTTTTCTACAAGACAGGCGCTCCAATGACTAGCGCTCTTCCCGCTGCCACACTACTTCTCTGAGCGGCGCATTAGGTAGGCCACGGCTCGCAGTCAATGCCAGGTTAGAGGAAATAGCTGACACATTGCTTCCTAACGTCAGCAGCTGTATAGGTAAAAATAAAATGAACTTAAGTTTCAGAAGCACAGAGTGAAACAAATGTGTACTGAGCGAGCACGAAATGCTGCCGCAGGACTGAACTGGTGCCTTTAAACACTGCGGCTTTACCGCATAGACCCTTGGAAAGAGGGGCGGTGAAGGGACAAGACTCCCTGCTTCCTCTGCCTGCAATTGCTTCAAGAAATGTCAACTTCATGCTTCGCAATCCTTTCTTCATAATGGCAGACATTTCGCTTAATTGCCTATTTGCCATAGCAATGCAGGAAAAACAACATGTAGTGTTCGCCTGCCCTGAGCCTCACTACATGTATTGCCGAGAAAACGGCCCGGCTAAGACGGAGACCTCCGCGATAACATGCATAATAACTGTTCAGTTATTACAAAACTTTCGAAAAAGTCATAAGCCAAGCTTTAATTTCGACATCTGATGTCACGGTTACGTTATACTGACATGACACACTCGGCGAAGTCCTCCAGTGCTCACTGAGTAATTTTTGACTATCGCTACCAACATATATGCTTTGCCAAAATCAGACCTGTGAAATTACATGCGACACACTCAGCATGTTCCGCAAATGGGAAACAAGCACCCTGGTCATGCCGTGAAGCTCTTTTTTTTCGCCGTCATCCATTCGGCAATGAATGGGGAAGGAAAAAAAGAAAAATAATAAATAACGCTTAGGACATTTACAAATAAAGGGGACAAAAGGGAGAGGCGGCAAAAAGACATGGGGCAGAAATGTCCGCCATGTATCAATTCTGCTGACCGACAGTACCAGGAAGATACATGTCAGGCAAAAGGCGCGAAAAAAAATGTGTTGCGCCTGTCAGTCACACTGATAGCAAAATTGAATGTTGTTACAGGACCTTCAGCTGCGGTGTACTAAAACGTCTCTTGGCGCTGGCGGTATATTATACCCCTGTCACACGGCCAGTTTCAATGGCCATCGAGTCGAGAGCCATCGAGATTTTCGATCGCCATTGAACTCGAGGGAGTTGTGGAGCTGCTACACGGCAAATCTCAATGGCCATTGAAATCGTTCTCGTGTCTTACGCCAAGCTCGTGTGGCGCCACAATCGCTGCTTTCGGTTTCGCGCAAATAACAAAAATATATTGACGAAACTTAACTAAATGTTGAAATACACTTTCTTGCAGTCATAAGGCGCGTTCACACTTGTTCAAAAATCCGGCAAGCGAAGCGGATTCGCTCGCCGCAAAAACTAGGACCTGTTCTCATCTGTTGACGCCCGGGCGAGTTGGAACGGCCGCGCCGCTGCTGCTTCTCGCTTTGCGCACCACGTCGCCGCTCGCGACGTACACAGATACAGTGAGAAAAGAGCATAAATTTATGCTGTCTACGTACCACGAGCGTATGCACGCTTACGTACGCTAAACGCAGGCGCATTCTCACATTGAGTTCAGCGTATGCTAGCAGAGAGGCAAAAATAAACTTAGTCTCTAGTGGCGCCATCTGGTAGTCAAAACGGGAACCATTACTGTCAACAAACCGCCTCTCTTAGGCCTAACAGCGGCAGAATCGTCACTCTAAATAAAAAATAAAGCAAATTTATCACTTATACGTTTTCTTCTAGGCAAGATGAGACGAAGCGAAAGACCGGTGCCCCATTTATGACCAGTGAACGGACAGAAAAAGGCAGCAACAACGAGAATTCAGTCCGAAGCGAGGGGTCCGGCTTTGAAGGGCGCCGCCATGTTTGTTGTCGTTCGAAGCAATGCTAGCAACCTTGGGCAACGCTCGAAGGCCCTCGAAATCTCGATAGAGTTCCGGGCTGCTCCGTCGACTCGATAGACTATTGACTCGATGGCCATTCAAACTGGCCGTGTAGCAGCGCTCGATCGCCTTCGAGTCGATAGGCTATCGATTCGAGGGCCTTCGAAATGCCCGTGTGACAGGGGTATTAGTTTCAGAAATGGGGGCAACACCTTCCCACGCCATGGGCAAAATCATATGGAACTGAAACCATAAAAATCATGGGCGGTAATCTTTGGGGTAAGCTGCAAAAAAAAAAAATCACTTGTTTCTCTAACCACAGAGCGCGTTGAAAAAAAAAAGAGAAAAAGAAAGCTCCACGATTTTTTGTTTAATTAAGGCTTGTGACACTTACAAACAGGCTCAGGTTTGCAACCGAGCCCGCTGTGTGCACCGCCATGCAGCGGAGCTTCCCAAGTGCACAGTCCACAGGCACTTGTACTCAGTTTTTAACCAGCGAGTGACCGGCGGTGGGAGTCGAACACCCCACCTCCCGCAGCCGAGACGGGCGTCTTAGCCACTACGCCACGACTGCTTTTTTTTTTTTTTTTTTTCTTTATTGCCTGGCTTTGACACAGAAAACTGCACAAAACAAACTATCAACAATAGACAAAAAACGCTATATACACACCCCACATGGTCAGCCAGCATGACTCTGGCTTCGTCAATTTAAAATTCACTCAAAGTACAGAGTGGCTCTAGCCTTGAGAGCCACTCCGGAGGCTCCGCAGCGGCTTTGTTAATGGCCAGAAACATGTGCATGCTTTCTCGAAAGTAAATCCTTGCAGGTCTTGCGTCTGGGTCACAATGAAAGCCTGCCATTCTGGAGCGCCATATACAGTGGAGGCCTGTCAGCATTATTAAGTCAAAAGGCACCCCATCCTCATTTTCAACGCATAAGTACCGGATTCCATACGGGTCTAGTGGAAATTCTTTCTTTAGGGTTCGCTGCAATACATCCCAAAAATAAACCCCTTCCCAACAGTGTAAAAATACATGGTCTATTGTTTCCGGCTTTCTGCAAATTAAACAGTGAGATCCCCAGGGTAAAAACAATTCCTTTCCCTCTAAAAATTTTTTAACCGGTAAGGTCCCGGTGTGCAACTTAAAAAAGAAGGTTTTTGTTCCAGGCGGCACCTGCATTTTTTTTACTCTATTTAAAACATCTTTGCCTGGGCCTCCACTGTACAAGGCCCTGTACAAGGGCTCGGGGAAAACTACATCGCACAAAGCACGGTACAGTTTCTTTCGTTTCACACTGGACAGAAAGTCATTGGAAAACCGCGCGGAAAGAAACCTTATACTGGCAACGATTTCCCGGTAAAAACCGGTGACCCTACTATACACCTCAGCAGTTCCGACTATGTACTCTGGAAGTAGATGCCGCAGCCGAACTTGGCATACGGTACGCAAAAACGGGTCTCTTGTGTCCCGAAAAAACAAAAAACGATTGACCAACTGTCGCAAAAACAAATGGCCTAATCCCAGCCCGCCGTCTTGTACCCGTCGGAACAGGTTGGTCCGGCTGCAGCGCTCCCATTCAGACGACCAGACAAAGACGGCGAAAATTCGGTGCAGCTTTTGAATGCTTAGCCGTGAACAGTGCAACACCTGCATTACGTACCAGAGCCTGCTGATAAAGAACAAGTTGCAAACAGTGGCTCTGGCGAAAATCGACAAGGTCGTTCCTTTCCACTTATCCGCTCTCTCCCGTATCTCTTTGACCTGTCCTGTCCAATACTTTTCACTGTCACGGTACGCATCGAGCGGAACGCCCAAGTATTTATCTGGTGTCGTCGTCCAAGGCACGCTGGCAAACCGTTCAGGCGTAGATGCCCACCTTCCATGCCAAAGCCCAAGGCACTTCGACCAGTTAACCCCGCTGCCTGTAGCTTGGCTGAAATCGCGTACACATTGAACAGCCTCGCTTATGCCTCCCTCGTCAACGGCAAACACAGCAATGTCATCAGCGTACGCCAAGAGCTTCACTTCGGCTGCTTGTAAACTGAATCCCTTAATACTCCTGTTTTTCAGTATTTTCAAACAAAGGGTATCCACATAAATACAAAATAAAAGGGGGCTGAGGGGACAGCCCTGGCGCACCGAACGCTGCACGCTAATGGGGGCCCCCAGACTCTTGTTAACGATCAATCTCGTCGTGCAGTTCTGGTATGCCAGGGCCACACCCTCGCGAATAACAGAACCAACGTTAACATGGCCTAATACTGCAAACAAAAGTTCATGGGCAACGCAGTCAAAAGCCTTTTCTAAATCTATCTGGAGTATAGCTACCTGATCATTAGTGTCATCACAGCATTCTAATACACTGCGCGCAACATGGATGTTTGTAAAAATGGACCGCCCTTTAATCCCGCAGGTCTGATGCGGACCAACTAATAAATGGATCACGGTCTGCAACCTTCGCGCCAAAACCTTCATGTAAATTTTGTACTCAACGTTAGTGAGTGCTATGGGTCGATATGCTGCTACCAGTCGTAATCTGTCTGTGTCGTCCGTTTTCGGAATCAGCACAGTATGGGAAGAGCCATAGGACGGAGGCAGTGATTTTAGTTTAAAGGCTTCATTAAAGATGACTGTCAAGACCGGGGAAATTGCATGCTTAAATTCTTTGTAGAATGCCGCGCTGAACCCGTCCGGTCCAGGCGACTTACCAGGGTTTAAGCTGTCTATTGCTTGCTCAACTTCCAATTGAGTTATCGCCTGCTCTAATCTGTCTTTAGTTTCGTCGTCCAGGCGCGGCATCTCGGCCAGAAACGCCTCCTTAAAAGTGACAACGTCTACCGGATGCAATGCGAAGAGCGCCTGGTAATGCTCGAAAAAAGCTGCTTTGATATGATCGATGTCCGTTTTAGAAACACCTCTCCATTCTATTTCGTTTATGTGGTTTCTTTCGGCACGGGCTTTTTCTAAACCAAGCGCTCGTTTCGTTGGCGCTTCCCCTGCGGCCATGTCTTCTGCCCTTGCCCTCACCAGCGCTCCCCGATAACGTTCTTCTTCGATAAGCTGTAACTTTTGTTTGGTTTTCCTTATGTCTTCTATCCATTTTCCAGGCGCTCGGCATTCCTGTTTTATCATCTTCTGAAGCAGTGCCTTTAGCTCCATTTCCTCTTTTTTTGCTTCATGACGTATACAGGTGGCTCTATCTATTGCTTTTAATTTTAAAGTTTCTTTAGTGAGCTCCCACTGCTGCCAAATCCTCATGTTACTACTTGGTTCTATTTTTGCTATTTCTTCCCTTACAGCTCGGTTATACAATTCGTCCTGGAGTAGCTTCTCATTTAACTTCCACATTTCCCATGAAAAACCATTCCCCTTCTTAATGAATCCTACGCAGCATTGAACCAAACAGTGGTCAGAAAATGAAACCGGCAGAACTACATAACTATTGCATTTAGGGACCGTTTCCGCGGATGCATAAATTCGGTCTAGCCGTGCGTGACTTGTGCCCTCGAATCGTGTGTACTTTACAGCACGCGTTCCTTCAAGACACTCTGCTACATCCTCGAGGTTGCAGTTCACAATCATTCGTAACAACACTTCGGTGCTTTTATCCCTGAAACCTCGGACGCTTGTCTTGTCGCGCGCACTAAGAACACAGTTGTAATCGCCCATAACAATGAGCTGCCTGTCCGTGCGAAGCCGTTCTTCTACGCTTTCAAAAAACGCGGCTCGGCCATCAACCACATTAGGTGCATACAGACAAACAATGCGCCAGTCGATGTTACAGAGCGAAAAATCGATGGACACGTATCGCCCCGACAGGCACGAATGATGACCGTGTACTTCTATCCCCGGCAACTTCTTAACAAAAAGAATACAGCCAGCCGATGTGCCTACAGCATGGCTAACGACGGCAAAATACCTAGACGTGAAACGTCGCACCATGCTCCCGGTCTCCTCCTCCCCGTCGACTTTGGTCTCCTGCACTGCCAGTATATCGATATCTTGCTCCGTTACAAGTCGGTACAGCTGGCTTTGTTTTCTTTTACCTGCCAGGCCTCTAACGTTTAGGGTGGCGACTTTAAACGGAGTTGCAGAAGCCATTTTAACTTAGGAAGAGGAGACCGAAAGCATGGTGCTTACCTCTCGCGTCCAGCATGTCGCTAGACGATGCCGTCGCCGCCGGTGTCACCCGGCGCGAGCACGTGCTCCTGGTCAGGCGGCGCCTTGTCGCCGCCACGCTTGTCAGTCGGGACCTTTGGGCGCGGCCGCAGGCTGGGCCGTCGCGCTTGCGGCGTCTTTGCCGGCGGTTCCTCCACGCTGGGCTCTGCTGCCTTCTCCCCGTTGGCCTTGGTCTCGGCGTGCGAACGCTTCGCAGGTGTAGTCACGCCGACGTGCACGCGGGAGTCGGCCTTGTCGTCGTGGCTCTCGCTGGCCGCCTTGCGTTCCACGTCCACGTGCACGGGCGGGCTCGCTCCATCGTTGGGCGTTTCCACTGGCGTCGAAGGCGAGTCAGCAGCTGGCGACCCGCTCTCCTGTGCGACAGCCATGTCGGTGTTGCTACTTGCACCAGCTGGCTGAACCGCCACCCCGTCCGTTTTGCCCGCGTCGTCGATACCGCTCGCTGCTTCCTCCGCTTCGACGACGTCCATGAGCTCGGCGGAGTCGCTCGCCGCTACACGCCCGGTAGCCGACGCGTAGGTGCGCACGCAGTCAGCCTCGGAGTGTCCATAGCGACGGCACTTCGAGCACCTGGGCACCTTACAATCACGGCGGACGTGCCCCGTGCCGCTGCAGCGCAGGCACTGCATCGGCCGCCCTGGCACCACCACGAGAGCCAACTCGCCAGCGACTCGTACCTGGTGGGGCAGGTCATCCACCTTCACGCCTGGCTTCAGTTTGAGGAGCACGGTCCTTGTGGTGGACCCCTTCTCCTTCATGCCGGCGACGCGCCAACGCTCCCGGTTGACTTCGGTCACGTTGCCGAACGCCGCGAATGCCGTACGGATGTCCTCGTCGGCGACGCCGTGAAGCATCCAGTGCAGTCGCAGCTTGACTTGGTGGTCCTCTGGGTCAAAAACGATGCAGCGGCGTCCCTTGACTTCCAGCTCCTTCATGGCGGCCAGTTTCTTTGCGGCGTCAGCGCTGCTGAAGGTCACCGCCCACACATGGTTTATCTGGTACGCCCCCAACGCCACGACGTCGGGGAGCGCACCAACGTTGGCGAGGGCGTCCCTGAAGTCTTCGACCCTGTAGGGTCTCACACGCACGTCGCCGGGCAGAAAAACCGTGTTTAAAACAACACGTCCGGTGGGCAGGGTAGGCAGAACGATTTCGTAATCCTTATCGGCGTCGCCGGCAAACCTGTTTCCGCGGCCGGGAACGGCCGCTATCGCCGCTCCGTGGGAGCTCATGATTCTGCGTCCGTCACGCTCGGTGGCTGGAAGTAGAATGCTACTACGCCACGACTGCGGTGATTAATCCTTGACATATAAAAGCATTTTCCTCGGCGATAAGACATTTCCTCCTTTCCAGGCGTGACGTCAGACAAGCTAGCGCAGCGCCACCCGTGACCGCTTAAACCGGCTTACTGACGCTTCGTCCATGCGCGACGCTTTTCATGTTGTAGGCGGCCGTCACGTGGTGATAACTGGTGATGTGGTGCTCGTTCCGCCATTACTTCTGACCGTGGTCGTCATTTCGACTTCGCATTATTCGCCAACCTACCCGTCCATAACATCAAGACGATCTTTTACCACCAGATTTTCTAAGGTCGACGGCTTTCCTCGGCAACTGAAGGCTTCGCTTATAGCGCTGGTTCTCCCTTCACACTGGATTGAGCGCCTACCCTTGGGCCCTGCTTGGCCTACGCACTACACTTCGCAATGACTGTTCCACATGTGCAGCAGAGCTCACGTCTGTTGCCACTGCTCGTGTTCCTGGCAAATATTTCGAGCACTCGCCAAGCACACCTGTCGACGTTTCCAACAACGCCGGCCGTCTACGCAGCTCTGTGCGCATCACAGTCGGTCAGCCTGCAGGAAAAGGAGGTTCCTTTTCTGCGCAGTTTATTGAGTACGAGCAGACAGTACGGGGGGTTGGCTTGATGTGATTGCATTTGTTATCCTGTTGTTGTGTTCGTATTTCAAGCAGGAATGATATGTCATAGGTTTCCTTTGCACGCGTGGTAGTGATTGTTGTGTTTCGATTTTGTATTTTCTAACGCTTTTAAAAGCTTCCCTTTCGTGAATAAAAATTCAGTTGATAGTCTGCGCTTGTGTTGTGTCTTCTTGTTCGCTTTGGTCCTCGTTTCTTTTTGCGCAGCTAAGTGTGAATGGTAAGCCGAAACCCTTTACAAGTTTAACAGCGGAACTGTATGTGGCTAGCTCCTGGTGTGAGCGTCTACGTATAGGGCTGGGGAAACTCGCGGTTAACGTGACCTGGCCGTCACCCACAACGAGGAAACGTCCGAGCATGCCCCACACCCGTGTTAGTAGAGGCTTCTAAGTTTTGTAACGTTCAAAAGCACTAATGAGAAAGTGTAATCGTAGAGACATTTTCTTTTCGGCACGGAGCAAGTTTGTGAATGGACTTCTTTCAACTGGGATTTGAAGCGCCTCGGAGTGGCCGGAGGCGACATTTCAAGCGGGCAGACGAAAGATGGACGGATCAATACCCTGTGAGCATTCTTTTACAGTTTTTTTCTGTCGTTGCAAGTGAAAGGCGGAAAAGCCATTTTACGACGCGTGGAAAATGGGCAAGAACGTGAATTAACAAGGTAAAAAGTGTTGCTGGTTAATGCCAGATCTTGTGGCGAAAAACAGCGCTTAAAGGGCAACTGCAGCACTTTTTTGAGAATTTCGTGATATTCAAGGATTCGAATCTAAATAGGCTTTACGTGAAGCATGCCAATTGTTTTTGCACTAGCATTTGAAGTAGTTACGTAATGGACGATTGAATTTTGCGCTGCTGCTCAATGCACTGGAGGTGTGCACGTAAGTTCAGCGTGACGTCACGGAAGGTCTGCCTTACATTACCACTGTCGTCAGCCACACCCTGCCCTGACTCGTTAGACGCTGCCAATCAACTCTCGGCAGGGTTTGCCTTTGATGGCGTTCCTTTTTTTCCTTCAAAGCAGGCGTTTGCGCGTTGGAAATGTATACCGATACCTTCGATGACGTCATCATGCGCCCCCCCCCCCTCCCAACTTGGCGTTGTGCGCTGCGGAGAACCTTAAAGGTCGTCCGGATTTGAATCAGGGACTACTTCACTATTTCAAGCGCTAAACCAAAAAGACTTCGCATGCTTTACCTGCAAGTTTCACACATTCTATCATCTCAAGCTCGTGTATTTCTAAAACCTATGCAGTTTCCCTTTTAAATCAGAGGCGGCGGCAAACGCGTCGCATCCCCACACTTCTTTGTCTCGTGTAAGCGCTGCTTTTTTGCTGCGAAAATGCGGTATTTATTTTTCAAACATTTTGTATATGCCATCGCTCGAATGGCACCCTTAACACGATGTCACCCTTCGAACATTTCCAGCGTTTCTTTTTTCCTCCACTTGCGAACTTCGGCTGTATATTCACTTGTGGAATTAAAAAAAAAGGTGTTATCATCTATTGTACTTTTTTTTCTACAAGACAGGCGCTCCAATGACTAGCGCTCTTCCCGCTGCCACACTACTTCTCTGAGCGGCGCATTAGGTAGGCCACGGCTCGCAGTCAATGCCAGGTTAGAGGAAATAGCTGACACATTGCTTCCTAACGTCAGCAGCTGTATAGGTAAAAATAAAATGAACTTAAGTTTCAGAAGCACAGAGTGAAACAAATGTGTACTGAGCGAGCACGAAATGCTGCCGCAGGACTGAACTGGTGCCTTTAAACACTGCGGCTTTACCGCATAGACCCTTGGAAAGAGGGGCGGTGAAGGGACAAGACTCCCTGCTTCCTCTGCCTGCAATTGCTTCAAGAAATGTCAACTTCATGCTTCGCAATCCTTTCTTCATAATGGCAGACATTTCGCTTAATTGCCTATTTGCCATAGCAATGCAGGAAAAACAACATGTAGTGTTCGCCTGCCCTGAGCCTCACTACATGTATTGCCGAGAAAACGGCCCGGCTAAGACGGAGACCTCCGCGATAACATGCATAATAACTGTTCAGTTATTACAAAACTTTCGAAAAAGTCATAAGCCAAGCTTTAATTTCGACATCTGATGTCACGGTTACGTTATACTGACATGACACACTCGGCGAAGTCCTCCAGTGCTCACTGAGTAATTTTTGACTATCGCTACCAACATATATGCTTTGCCAAAATCAGACCTGTGAAATTACATGCGACACACTCAGCATGTTCCGCAAATGGGAAACAAGCACCCTGGTCATGCCGTGAAGCTCTTTTTTTTCGCCGTCATCCATTCGGCAATGAATGGGGAAGGAAAAAAAAGAAAAATAATAAATAACGCTTAGGACATTTACAAATAAAGGGGACAAAAGGGAGAGGCGGCAAAAAGACATGGGGCAGAAATGTCCGCCATGTATCAATTCTGCTGACCGACAGTACCAGGAAGATACATGTCAGGCAAAAGGCGCGAAAAAAAATGTGTTGCGCCTGTCAGTCACACTGATAGCAAAATTGAATGTTGTTACAGGACCTTCAGCTGCGGTGTACTAAAACGTCTCTTGGCGCTGGCGGTATATTATACCCCTGTCACACGGCCAGTTTCAATGGCCATCGAGTCGAGAGCCATCGAGATTTTCGATCGCCATTGAACTCGAGGGAGTTGTGGAGCTGCTACACGGCAAATCTCAATGGCCATTGAAATCGTTCTCGTGTCTTACGCCAAGCTCGTGTGGCGCCACAATCGCTGCTTTCGGTTTCGCGCAAATAACAAAAATATATTGACGAAACTTAACTAAATGTTGAAATACACTTTCTTGCAGTCATAAGGCGCGTTCACACTTGTTCAAAAATCCGGCAAGCGAAGCGGATTCGCTCGCCGCAAAAACTAGGACCTGTTCTCATCTGTTGACGCCCGGGCGAGTTGGAACGGCCGCGCCGCTGCTGCTTCTCGCTTTGCGCACCACGTCGCCGCTCGCGACGTACACAGATACAGTGAGAAAAGAGCATAAATTTATGCTGTCTACGTACCACGAGCGTATGCACGCTTACGTACGCTAAACGCAGGCGCATTCTCACATTGAGTTCAGCGTATGCTAGCAGAGAGGCAAAAATAAACTTAGTCTCTAGTGGCGCCATCTGGTAGTCAAAACGGGAACCATTACTGTCAACAAACCGCCTCTCTTAGGCCTAACAGCGGCAGAATCGTCACTCTAAATAAAAAATAAAGCAAATTTATCACTTATACGTTTTCTTCTAGGCAAGATGAGACGAAGCGAAAGACCGGTGCCCCATTTATGACCAGTGAACGGACAGAAAAAGGCAGCAACAACGAGAATTCAGTCCGAAGCGAGGGGTCCGGCTTTGAAGGGCGCCGCCATGTTTGTTGTCGTTCGAAGCAATGCTAGCAACCTTGGGCAACGCTCGAAGGCCCTCGAAATCTCGATAGAGTTCCGGGCTGCTCCGTCGACTCGATAGACTATTGACTCGATGGCCATTCAAACTGGCCGTGTAGCAGCGCTCGATCGCCTTCGAGTCGATAGGCTATCGATTCGAGGGCCTTCGAAATGCCCGTGTGACAGGGGTATTAGTTTCAGAAATGGGGGCAACACCTTCCCACGCCATGGGCAAAATCATATGGAACTGAAACCATAAAAATCATGGGCGGTAATCTTTGGGGTAAGCTGCAAAAAAAAAAAAATCACTTGTTTCTCTAACCACAGAGCGCGTTGAAAAAAAAAAGAGAAAAAGAAAGCTCCACGATTTTTTGTTTAATTAAGGCTTGTGACACTTACAAACAGGCTCAGGTTTGCAACCGAGCCCGCTGTGTGCACCGCCATGCAGCGGAGCTTCCCAAGTGCACAGTCCACAGGCACTTGTACTCAGTTTTTAACCAGCGAGTGACCGGCGGTGGGAGTCGAACACCCCACCTCCCGCAGCCGAGACGGGCGTCTTAGCCACTACGCCACGACTGCGGTGATTAATCCTTGACATATAAAAGCATTTTCCTCGGCGATAAGACATTTCCTCCTTTCCAGGCGTGACGTCAGACAAGCTAGCGCAGCGCCACCCGTGACCGCTTAAACCGGCTTACTGACGCTTCGTCCATGCGCGACGCTTTTCATGTTGTAGGCGGCCGTCACGTGGTGATAACTGGTGATGTGGTGCTCGTTCCGCCATTACTTCTGACCGTGGTCGTCATTTCGACTTCGCATTATTCGCCAACCTACCCGTCCATAACATCAAGACGATCTTTTACCACCAGATTTTCTAAGGTCGACGGCTTTCCTCGGCAACTGAAGGCTTCGCTTATAGCGCTGGTTCTCCCTTCACACTGGATTGAGCGCCTACCCTTGGGTCCTGCTTGGCCTACGCACTACACTTCGCAATGACTGTTCCACATGTGCAGCAGAGCTCACGTCTGTTGCCACTGCTCGTGTTCCTGGCAAATATTTCGAGCACTCGCCAAGCACACCTGTCGACGTTTCCAACAACGCCGGCCGTCTACGCAGCTCTGTGCGCATCACAGTCGGTCAGCCTGCAGGAAAAGGAGGTTCCTTTTCTGCGCAGTTTATTGAGTACGAGCAGACAGTACGGGGGGTTGGCTTGATGTGATTGCATTTGTTATCCTGTTGTTGTGTTCGTATTTCAAGCAGGAATGATATGTCATAGGTTTCCTTTGCACGCGTGGTAGTGATTGTTGTGTTTCGATTTTGTATTTTCTAACGCTTTTAAAAGCTTCCCTTTCGTGAATAAAAATTCAGTTGATAGTCTGCGCTTGTGTTGTGTCTTCTTGTTCGCTTTGGTCCTCGTTTCTTTTTGCGCAGCTAAGTGTGAATGGTAAGCCGAAACCCTTTACAAGTTTAACAGCGGAACTGTATGTGGCTAGCTCCTGGTGTGAGCGTCTACGTATAGGGCTGGGGAAACTCGCGGTTAACGTGACCTGGCCGTCACCCACAACGAGGAAACGTCCGAGCATGCCCCACACCCGTGTTAGTAGAGGCTTCTAAGTTTTGTAACGTTCAAAAGCACTAATGAGAAAGTGTAATCGTAGAGACATTTTCTTTTCGGCACGGAGCAAGTTTGTGAATGGACTTGTTTCAACTGGGATTTGAAGCGCCTCGGAGTGGCCGGAGGCGACATTTCAAGCGGGCAGACGAAAGATGGACGGATCAATACCCTGTGAGCATTCTTTTACAGTTTTTTTCTGTCGTTGCAAGTGAAAGGCGGAAAAGCCATTTTACGACGCGTGGAAAATGGGCAAGAACGTGAATTAACAAGGTAAAAAGTGTTGCTGGTTAATGCCAGATCTTGTGGCGAAAAACAGCGCTTAAAGGGCAACTGCAGCACTTTTTTGAGAATTTCGTGATATTCAAGGATTCGAATCTAAATAGGCTTCACGTGAAGCATGCCAATTGTTTTTGCACTAGCATTTGAAGTAGTTACGTAATGGACGATTGAATTTTGCGCTGCTGCTCAATGCACTGGAGGTGTGCACGTAAGTTCAGCGTGACGTCACGGAAGGTCTGCCTTACATTACCACTGTCGTCAGCCACACCCTGCCCTGACTCGTTAGACGCTGCCAGTCAACTCTCGGCAGGGTTTGCCTTTGATGGCGTTCCTTTTTTTCCTTCAAAGCAGGCGTTTGCGCGTTGGAAATGTATACCGATACCTTCGATGACGTCATCATGCGCCCCCCCCCCTCCCAACTTGGCGTTGTGCGCTGCGGAGAACCTTAAAGGTCGTCCGGATTTGAATCAGGGACTACTTCACTATTTCAAGCGCTAAACCAAAAAGACTTCGCATGCTTTACCTGCAAGTTTCACACATTCTATCATCTCAAGCTCGTGTATTTCTAAAACCTATGCAGTTTCCCTTTTAAATCAGAGGCGGCGGCAAACGCGTCGCATCCCCACACTTCTTTGTCTCGTGTAAGCGCTGCTTTTTTGCTGCGAAAATGCGGTATTTATTTTTCAAACATTTTGTATATGCCATCGCTCGAATGGCACCCTTAACACGATGTCACCCTTCGAACATTTCCAGCGTTTCTTTTTTCCTCCACTTGCGAACTTCGGCTGTATATTCACTTGTGGAATTAAAAAAAAAGGTGTTATCATCTATTGTACTTTTTTTTCTACAAGACAGGCGCTCCAATGACTAGCGCTCTTCCCGCTGCCACACTACTTCTCTGAGCGGCGCATTAGGTAGGCCACGGCTCGCAGTCAATGCCAGGTTAGAGGAAATAGCTGACACATTGCTTCCTAACGTCAGCAGCTGTATAGGTAAAAATAAAATGAACTTAAGTTTCAGAAGCACAGAGTGAAACAAATGTGTACTGAGCGAGCACGAAATGCTGCCGCAGGACTGAACTGGTGCCTTTAAACACTGCGGCTTTACCGCATAGACCCTTGGAAAGAGGGGCGGTGAAGGGACAAGACTCCCTGCTTCCTCTGCCTGCAATTGCTTCAAGAAATGTCAACTTCATGCTTCGCAATCCTTTCTTCATAATGGCAGACATTTCGCTTAATTGCCTATTTGCCATAGCAATGCAGGAAAAACAACATGTAGTGTTCGCCTGCCCTGAGCCTCACTACATGTATTGCCGAGAAAACGGCCCGGCTAAGACGGAGACCTCCGCGATAACATGCATAATAACTGTTCAGTTATTACAAAACTTTCGAAAAAGTCATAAGCCAAGCTTTAATTTCGACATCTGATGTCACGGTTACGTTATACTGACATGACACACTCGGCGAAGTCCTCCAGTGCTCACTGAGTAATTTTTGACTATCGCTACCAACATATATGCTTTGCCAAAATCAGACCTGTGAAATTACATGCGACACACTCAGCATGTTCCGCAAATGGGAAACAAGCACCCTGGTCATGCCGTGAAGCTCTTTTTTTTCGCCGTCATCCATTCGGCAATGAATGGGGAAGGAAAAAAAGAAAAATAATAAATAACGCTTAGGACATTTACAAATAAAGGGGACAAAAGGGAGAGGCGGCAAAAAGACATGGGGCAGAAATGTCCGCCATGTATCAATTCTGCTGACCGACAGTACCAGGAAGATACATGTCAGGCAAAAGGCACGAAAAAAAATGTGTTGCGCCTGTCAGTCACACTGATAGCAAAATTGAATGTTGTTACAGGACCTTCAGCTGCGGTGTACTAAAACGTCTCTTGGCGCTGGCGGTATATTATACCCCTGTCACACGGCCAGTTTCAATGGCCATCGAGTCGAGAGCCATCGAGATTTTCGATCGCCATTGAACTCGAGGGAGTTGTGGAGCTGCTACACGGCAAATCTCAATGGCCATTGAAATCGTTCTCGTGTCTTACGCCAAGCTCGTGTGGCGCCACAATCGCTGCTTTCGGTTTCGCGCAAATAACAAAAATATATTGACGAAACTTAACTAAATGTTGAAATACACTTTCTTGCAGTCATAAGGCGCGTTCACACTTGTTCAAAAATCCGGCAAGCGAAGCGGATTCGCTCGCCGCAAAAACTAGGACCTGTTCTCATCTGTTGACGCCCGGGCGAGTTGGAACGGCCGCGCCGCTGCTGCTTCTCGCTTTGCGCACCACGTCGCCGCTCGCGACGTACACAGATACAGTGAGAAAAGAGCATAAATTTATGCTGTCTACGTACCACGAGCGTATGCACGCTTACGTACGCTAAACGCAGGCGCATTCTCACATTGAGTTCAGCGTATGCTAGCAGAGAGGCAAAAATAAACTTAGTCTCTAGTGGCGCCATCTGGTAGTCAAAACGGGAACCATTACTGTCAACAAACCGCCTCTCTTAGGCCTAACAGCGGCAGAATCGTCACTCTAAATAAAAAATAAAGCAAATTTATCACTTATACGTTTTCTTCTAGGCAAGATGAGACGAAGCGAAAGACCGGTGCCCCATTTATGACCAGTGAACGGACAGAAAAAGGCAGCAACAACGAGAATTCAGTCCGAAGCGAGGGGTCCGGCTTTGAAGGGCGCCGCCATGTTTGTTGTCGTTCGAAGCAATGCTAGCAACCTTGGGCAACGCTCGAAGGCCCTCGAAATCTCGATAGAGTTCCGGGCTGCTCCGTCGACTCGATAGACTATTGACTCGATGGCCATTCAAACTGGCCGTGTAGCAGCGCTCGATCGCCTTCGAGTCGATAGGCTATCGATTCGAGGGCCTTCGAAATGCCCGTGTGACAGGGGTATTAGTTTCAGAAATGGGGGCAACACCTTCCCACGCCATGGGCAAAATCATATGGAACTGAAACCATAAAAATCATGGGCGGTAATCTTTGGGGTAAGCTGCAAAAAAAAAAAATCACTTGTTTCTCTAACCACAGAGCGCGTTGAAAAAAAAAAGAGAAAAAGAAAGCTCCACGATTTTTTGTTTAATTAAGGCTTGTGACACTTACAAACAGGCTCAGGTTTGCAACCGAGCCCGCTGTGTGCACCGCCATGCAGCGGAGCTTCCCAAGTGCACAGTCCACAGGCACTTGTACTCAGTTTTTAACCAGCGAGTGACCGGCGGTGGGAGTCGAACACCCCACCTCCCGCAGCCGAGACGGGCGTCTTAGCCACTACGCCACGACTGCGGTGATTAATCCTTGACATATAAAAGCATTTTCCTCGGCGATAAGACATTTCCTCCTTTCCAGGCGTGACGTCAGACAAGCTAGCGCAGCGCCACCCGTGACCGCTTAAACCGGCTTACTGACGCTTCGTCCATGCGCGACGCTTTTCATGTTGTAGGCGGCCGTCACGTGGTGATAACTGGTGATGTGGTGCTCGTTCCGCCATTACTTCTGACCGTGGTCGTCATTTCGACTTCGCATTATTCGCCAACCTACCCGTCCATAACATCAAGACGATCTTTTACCACCAGATTTTCTAAGGTCGACGGCTTTCCTCGGCAACTGAAGGCTTCGCTTATAGCGCTGGTTCTCCCTTCACACTGGATTGAGCGCCTACCCTTGGGTCCTGCTTGGCCTACGCACTACACTTCGCAATGACTGTTCCACATGTGCAGCAGAGCTCACGTCTGTTGCCACTGCTCGTGTTCCTGGCAAATATTTCGAGCACTCGCCAAGCACACCTGTCGACGTTTCCAACAACGCCGGCCGTCTACGCAGCTCTGTGCGCATCACAGTCGGTCAGCCTGCAGGAAAAGGAGGTTCCTTTTCTGCGCAGTTTATTGAGTACGAGCAGACAGTACGGGGGGTTGGCTTGATGTGATTGCATTTGTTATCCTGTTGTTGTGTTCGTATTTCAAGCAGGAATGATATGTCATAGGTTTCCTTTGCACGCGTGGTAGTGATTGTTGTGTTTCGATTTTGTATTTTCTAACGCTTTTAAAAGCTTCCCTTTCGTGAATAAAAATTCAGTTGATAGTCTGCGCTTGTGTTGTGTCTTCTTGTTCGCTTTGGTCCTCGTTTCTTTTTGCGCAGCTAAGTGTGAATGGTAAGCCGAAACCCTTTACAAGTTTAACAGCGGAACTGTATGTGGCTAGCTCCTGGTGTGAGCGTCTACGTATAGGGCTGGGGAAACTCGCGGTTAACGTGACCTGGCCGTCACCCACAACGAGGAAACGTCCGAGCATGCCCCACACCCGTGTTAGTAGAGGCTTCTAAGTTTTGTAACGTTCAAAAGCACTAATGAGAAAGTGTAATCGTAGAGACATTTTCTTTTCGGCACGGAGCAAGTTTGTGAATGGACTTGTTTCAACTGGGATTTGAAGCGCCTCGGAGTGGCCGGAGGCGACATTTCAAGCGGGCAGACGAAAGATGGACGGATCAATACCCTGTGAGCATTCTTTTACAGTTTTTTTCTGTCGTTGCAAGTGAAAGGCGGAAAAGCCATTTTACGACGCGTGGAAAATGGGCAAGAACGTGAATTAACAAGGTAAAAAGTGTTGCTGGTTAATGCCAGATCTTGTGGCGAAAAACAGCGCTTAAAGGGCAACTGCAGCACTTTTTTGAGAATTTCGTGATATTCAAGGATTCGAATCTAAATAGGCTTCACGTGAAGCATGCCAATTGTTTTTGCACTAGCATTTGAAGTAGTTACGTAATGGACGATTGAATTTTGCGCTGCTGCTCAATGCACTGGAGGTGTGCACGTAAGTTCAGCGTGACGTCACGGAAGGTCTGCCTTACATTACCACTGTCGTCAGCCACACCCTGCCCTGACTCGTTAGACGCTGCCAGTCAACTCTCGGCAGGGTTTGCCTTTGATGGCGTTCCTTTTTTTCCTTCAAAGCAGGCGTTTGCGCGTTGGAAATGTATACCGATACCTTCGATGACGTCATCATGCGCCCCCCCCCCCCCTCCCAACTTGGCGTTGTGCGCTGCGGAGAACCTTAAAGGTCGTCCGGATTTGAATCAGGGACTACTTCACTATTTCAAGCGCTAAACCAAAAAGACTTCGCATGCTTTACCTGCAAGTTTCACACATTCTATCATCTCAAGCTCGTGTATTTCTAAAACCTATGCAGTTTCCCTTTTAAATCAGAGGCGGCGGCAAACGCGTCGCATCCCCACACTTCTTTGTCTCGTGTAAGCGCTGCTTTTTTGCTGCGAAAATGCGGTATTTATTTTTCAAACATTTTGTATATGCCATCGCTCGAATGGCACCCTTAACACGATGTCACCCTTCGAACATTTCCAGCGTTTCTTTTTTCCTCCACTTGCGAACTTCGGCTGTATATTCACTTGTGGAATTAAAAAAAAAGGTGTTATCATCTATTGTACTTTTTTTTCTACAAGACAGGCGCTCCAATGACTAGCGCTCTTCCCGCTGCCACACTACTTCTCTGAGCGGCGCATTAGGTAGGCCACGGCTCGCAGTCAATGCCAGGTTAGAGGAAATAGCTGACACATTGCTTCCTAACGTCAGCAGCTGTATAGGTAAAAATAAAATGAACTTAAGTTTCAGAAGCACAGAGTGAAACAAATGTGTACTGAGCGAGCACGAAATGCTGCCGCAGGACTGAACTGGTGCCTTTAAACACTGCGGCTTTACCGCATAGACCCTTGGAAAGAGGGGCGGTGAAGGGACAAGACTCCCTGCTTCCTCTGCCTGCAATTGCTTCAAGAAATGTCAACTTCATGCTTCGCAATCCTTTCTTCATAATGGCAGACATTTCGCTTAATTGCCTATTTGCCATAGCAATGCAGGAAAAACAACATGTAGTGTTCGCCTGCCCTGAGCCTCACTACATGTATTGCCGAGAAAACGGCCCGGCTAAGACGGAGACCTCCGCGATAACATGCATAATAACTGTTCAGTTATTACAAAACTTTCGAAAAAGTCATAAGCCAAGCTTTAATTTCGACATCTGATGTCACGGTTACGTTATACTGACATGACACACTCGGCGAAGTCCTCCAGTGCTCACTGAGTAATTTTTGACTATCGCTACCAACATATATGCTTTGCCAAAATCAGACCTGTGAAATTACATGCGACACACTCAGCATGTTCCGCAAATGGGAAACAAGCACCCTGGTCATGCCGTGAAGCTCTTTTTTTTCGCCGTCATCCATTCGGCAATGAATGGGGAAGGAAAAAAAGAAAAATAATAAATAACGCTTAGGACATTTACAAATAAAGGGGACAAAAGGGAGAGGCGGCAAAAAGACATGGGGCAGAAATGTCCGCCATGTATCAATTCTGCTGACCGACAGTACCAGGAAGATACATGTCAGGCAAAAGGCACGAAAAAAAATGTGTTGCGCCTGTCAGTCACACTGATAGCAAAATTGAATGTTGTTACAGGACCTTCAGCTGCGGTGTACTAAAACGTCTCTTGGCGCTGGCGGTATATTATACCCCTGTCACACGGCCAGTTTCAATGGCCATCGAGTCGAGAGCCATCGAGATTTTCGATCGCCATTGAACTCGAGGGAGTTGTGGAGCTGCTACACGGCAAATCTCAATGGCCATTGAAATCGTTCTCGTGTCTTACGCCAAGCTCGTGTGGCGCCACAATCGCTGCTTTCGGTTTCGCGCAAATAACAAAAATATATTGACGAAACTTAACTAAATGTTGAAATACACTTTCTTGCAGTCATAAGGCGCGTTCACACTTGTTCAAAAATCCGGCAAGCGAAGCGGATTCGCTCGCCGCAAAAACTAGGACCTGTTCTCATCTGTTGACGCCCGGGCGAGTTGGAACGGCCGCGCCGCTGCTGCTTCTCGCTTTGCGCACCACGTCGCCGCTCGCGACGTACACAGATACAGTGAGAAAAGAGCATAAATTTATGCTGTCTACGTACCACGAGCGTATGCACGCTTACGTACGCTAAACGCAGGCGCATTCTCACATTGAGTTCAGCGTATGCTAGCAGAGAGGCAAAAATAAACTTAGTCTCTAGTGGCGCCATCTGGTAGTCAAAACGGGAACCATTACTGTCAACAAACCGCCTCTCTTAGGCCTAACAGCGGCAGAATCGTCACTCTAAATAAAAAATAAAGCAAATTTATCACTTATACGTTTTCTTCTAGGCAAGATGAGACGAAGCGAAAGACCGGTGCCCCATTTATGACCAGTGAACGGACAGAAAAAGGCAGCAACAACGAGAATTCAGTCCGAAGCGAGGGGTCCGGCTTTGAAGGGCGCCGCCATGTTTGTTGTCGTTCGAAGCAATGCTAGCAACCTTGGGCAACGCTCGAAGGCCCTCGAAATCTCGATAGAGTTCCGGGCTGCTCCGTCGACTCGATAGACTATTGACTCGATGGCCATTCAAACTGGCCGTGTAGCAGCGCTCGATCGCCTTCGAGTCGATAGGCTATCGATTCGAGGGCCTTCGAAATGCCCGTGTGACAGGGGTATTAGTTTCAGAAATGGGGGCAACACCTTCCCACGCCATGGGCAAAATCATATGGAACTGAAACCATAAAAATCATGGGCGGTAATCTTTGGGGTAAGCTGCAAAAAAAAAAAATCACTTGTTTCTCTAACCACAGAGCGCGTTGAAAAAAAAAAAGAGAAAAAGAAAGCTCCACGATTTTTTGTTTAATTAAGGCTTGTGACACTTACAAACAGGCTCAGGTTTGCAACCGAGCCCGCTGTGTGCACCGCCATGCAGCGGAGCTTCCCAAGTGCACAGTCCACAGGCACTTGTACTCAGTTTTTAACCAGCGAGTGACCGGCGGTGGGAGTCGAACACCCCACCTCCCGCAGCCGAGACGGGCGTCTTAGCCACTACGCCACGACTGCGGTGATTAATCCTTGACATATAAAAGCATTTTCCTCGGCGATAAGACATTTCCTCCTTTCCAGGCGTGACGTCAGACAAGCTAGCGCAGCGCCACCCGTGACCGCTTAAACCGGCTTACTGACGCTTCGTCCATGCGCGACGCTTTTCATGTTGTAGGCGGCCGTCACGTGGTGATAACTGGTGATGTGGTGCTCGTTCCGCCATTACTTCTGACCGTGGTCGTCATTTCGACTTCGCATTATTCGCCAACCTACCCGTCCATAACATCAAGACGATCTTTTACCACCAGATTTTCTAAGGTCGACGGCTTTCCTCGGCAACTGAAGGCTTCGCTTATAGCGCTGGTTCTCCCTTCACACTGGATTGAGCGCCTACCCTTGGGTCCTGCTTGGCCTACGCACTACACTTCGCAATGACTGTTCCACATGTGCAGCAGAGCTCACGTCTGTTGCCACTGCTCGTGTTCCTGGCAAATATTTCGAGCACTCGCCAAGCACACCTGTCGACGTTTCCAACAACGCCGGCCGTCTACGCAGCTCTGTGCGCATCACAGTCGGTCAGCCTGCAGGAAAAGGAGGTTCCTTTTCTGCGCAGTTTATTGAGTACGAGCAGACAGTACGGGGGGTTGGCTTGATGTGATTGCATTTGTTATCCTGTTGTTGTGTTCGTATTTCAAGCAGGAATGATATGTCATAGGTTTCCTTTGCACGCGTGGTAGTGATTGTTGTGTTTCGATTTTGTATTTTCTAACGCTTTTAAAAGCTTCCCTTTCGTGAATAAAAATTCAGTTGATAGTCTGCGCTTGTGTTGTGTCTTCTTGTTCGCTTTGGTCCTCGTTTCTTTTTGCGCAGCTAAGTGTGAATGGTAAGCCGAAACCCTTTACAAGTTTAACAGCGGAACTGTATGTGGCTAGCTCCTGGTGTGAGCGTCTACGTATAGGGCTGGGGAAACTCGCGGTTAACGTGACCTGGCCGTCACCCACAACGAGGAAACGTCCGAGCATGCCCCACACCCGTGTTAGTAGAGGCTTCTAAGTTTTGTAACGTTCAAAAGCACTAATGAGAAAGTGTAATCGTAGAGACATTTTCTTTTCGGCACGGAGCAAGTTTGTGAATGGACTTCTTTCAACTGGGATTTGAAGCGCCTCGGAGTGGCCGGAGGCGACATTTCAAGCGGGCAGACGAAAGATGGACGGATCAATACCCTGTGAGCGTTCTTTTACAGTTTTTTTCTGTCGTTGCAAGTGAAAGGCGGAAAAGCCATTTTACGACGCGTGGAAAATGGGCAAGAACGTGAATTAACAAGGTAAAAAGTGTTGCTGGTTAATGCCAGATCTTGTGGCGAAAAACAGCGCTTAAAGGGCAACTGCAGCACTTTTTTGAGAATTTCGTGATATTCAAGGATTCGAATCTAAATAGGCTTTACGTGAAGCATGCCAATTGTTTTTGCACTAGCATTTGAAGTAGTTACGTAATGGACGATTGAATTTTGCGCTGCTGCTCAATGCACTGGAGGTGTGCACGTAAGTTCAGCGTGACGTCACGGAAGGTCTGCCTTACATTACCACTGTCGTCAGCCACACCCTGCCCTGACTCGTTAGACGCTGCCAATCAACTCTCGGCAGGGTTTGCCTTTGATGGCGTTCCTTTTTTTCCTTCAAAGCAGGCGTTTGCGCGTTGGAAATGTATACCGATACCTTCGATGACGTCATCATGCGCCCCCCCCCCCCTCCCAACTTGGCGTTGTGCGCTGCGGAGAACCTTAAAGGTCGTCCGGATTTGAATCAGGGACTACTTCACTATTTCAAGCGCTAAACCAAAAAGACTTCGCATGCTTTACCTGCAAGTTTCACACATTCTATCATCTCAAGCTCGTGTATTTCTAAAACCTATGCAGTTTCCCTTTTAAATCAGAGGCGGCGGCAAACGCGTCGCATCCCCACACTTCTTTGTCTCGTGTAAGCGCTGCTTTTTTGCTGCGAAAATGCGGTATTTATTTTTCAAACATTTTGTATATGCCATCGCTCGAATGGCACCCTTAACACGATGTCACCCTTCGAACATTTCCAGCGTTTCTTTTTTCCTCCACTTGCGAACTTCGGCTGTATATTCACTTGTGGAATTAAAAAAAAAGGTGTTATCATCTATTGTACTTTTTTTTCTACAAGACAGGCGCTCCAATGACTAGCGCTCTTCCCGCTGCCACACTACTTCTCTGAGCGGCGCATTAGGTAGGCCACGGCTCGCAGTCAATGCCAGGTTAGAGGAAATAGCTGACACATTTCTTCCTAACGTCAGCAGCTGTATAGGTAAAAATAAAATGAACTTAAGTTTCAGAAGCACAGAGTGAAACAAATGTGTACTGAGCGAGCACGAAATGCTGCCGCAGGACTGAACTGGTGCCTTTAAACACTGCGGCTTTACCGCATAGACCCTTGGAAAGAGGGGCGGTGAAGGGACAAGACTCCCTGCTTCCTCTGCCTGCAATTGCTTCAAGAAATGTCAACTTCATGCTTCGCAATCCTTTCTTCATAATGGCAGACATTTCGCTTAATTGCCTATTTGCCATAGCAATGCAGGAAAAACAACATGTAGTGTTCGCCTGCCCTGAGCCTCACTACATGTATTGCCGAGAAAACGGCCCGGCTAAGACGGAGACCTCCGCGATAACATGCATAATAACTGTTCAGTTATTACAAAACTTTCGAAAAAGTCATAAGCCAAGCTTTAATTTCGACATCTGATGTCACGGTTACGTTATACTGACATGACACACTCGGCGAAGTCCTCCAGTGCTCACTGAGTAATTTTTGACTATCGCTACCAACATATATGCTTTGCCAAAATCAGACCTGTGAAATTACATGCGACACACTCAGCATGTTCCGCAAATGGGAAACAAGCACCCTGGTCATGCCGTGAAGCTCTTTTTTTTCGCCGTCATCCATTCGGCAATGAATGGGGAAGGAAAAAAAGAAAAATAATAAATAACGCTTAGGACATTTACAAATAAAGGGGACAAAAGGGAGAGGCGGCAAAAAGACATGGGGCAGAAATGTCCGCCATGTATCAATTCTGCTGACCGACAGTACCAGGAAGATACATGTCAGGCAAAAGGCGCGAAAAAAAATGTGTTGCGCCTGTCAGTCACACTGATAGCAAAATTGAATGTTGTTACAGGACCTTCAGCTGCGGTGTACTAAAACGTCTCTTGGCGCTGGCGGTATATTATACCCCTGTCACACGGCCAGTTTCAATGGCCATCGAGTCGAGAGCCATCGAGATTTTCGATCGCCATTGAACTCGAGGGAGTTGTGGAGCTGCTACACGGCAAATCTCAATGGCCATTGAAATCGTTCTCGTGTCTTACGCCAAGCTCGTGTGGCGCCACAATCGCTGCTTTCGGTTTCGCGCAAATAACAAAAATATATTGACGAAACTTAACTAAATGTTGAAATACACTTTCTTGCAGTCATAAGGCGCGTTCACACTTGTTCAAAAATCCGGCAAGCGAAGCGGATTCGCTCGCCGCAAAAACTAGGACCTGTTCTCATCTGTTGACGCCCGGGCGAGTTGGAACGGCCGCGCCGCTGCTGCTTCTCGCTTTGCGCACCACGTCGCCGCTCGCGACGTACACAGATACAGTGAGAAAAGAGCATAAATTTATGCTGTCTACGTACCACGAGCGTATGCACGCTTACGTACGCTAAACGCAGGCGCATTCTCACATTGAGTTCAGCGTATGCTAGCAGAGAGGCAAAAATAAACTTAGTCTCTAGTGGCGCCATCTGGTAGTCAAAACGGGAACCATTACTGTCAACAAACCGCCTCTCTTAGGCCTAACAGCGGCAGAATCGTCACTCTAAATAAAAAATAAAGCAAATTTATCACTTATACGTTTTCTTCTAGGCAAGATGAGACGAAGCGAAAGACCGGTGCCCCATTTATGACCAGTGAACGGACAGAAAAAGGCAGCAACAACGAGAATTCAGTCCGAAGCGAGGGGTCCGGCTTTGAAGGGCGCCGCCATGTTTGTTGTCGTTCGAAGCAATGCTAGCAACCTTGGGCAACGCTCGAAGGCCCTCGAAATCTCGATAGAGTTCCGGGCTGCTCCGTCGACTCGATAGACTATTGACTCGATGGCCATTCAAACTGGCCGTGTAGCAGCGCTCGATCGCCTTCGAGTCGATAGGCTATCGATTCGAGGGCCTTCGAAATGCCCGTGTGACAGGGGTATTAGTTTCAGAAATGGGGGCAACACCTTCCCACGCCATGGGCAAAATCATATGGAACTGAAACCATAAAAATCATGGGCGGTAATCTTTGGGGTAAGCTGCAAAAAAAAAATCACTTGTTTCTCTAACCACAGAGCGCGTTGAAAAAAAAAAAGAGAAAAAGAAAGCTCCACGATTTTTTGTTTAATTAAGGCTTGTGACACTTACAAACAGGCTCAGGTTTGCAACCGAGCCCGCTGTGTGCACCGCCATGCAGCGGAGCTTCCCAAGTGCACAGTCCACAGGCACTTGTACTCAGTTTTTAACCAGCGAGTGACCGGCGGTGGGAGTCGAACACCCCACCTCCCGCAGCCGAGACGGGCGTCTTAGCCACTACGCCACGACTGCGGTGATTAATCCTTGACATATAAAAGCATTTTCCTCGGCGATAAGACATTTCCTCCTTTCCAGGCGTGACGTCAGACAAGCTAACGCAGCGCCACCCGTGACCGCTTAAACCGGCTTACTGACGCTTCGTCCATGCGCGACGCTTTTCATGTTGTAGGCGGCCGTCACGTGGTGATAACTGGTGATGTGGTGCTCGTTCCGCCATTACTTCTGACCGTGGTCGTCATTTCGACTTCGCATTATTCGCCAACCTACCCGTCCATAACATCAAGACGATCTTTTACCACCAGATTTTCTAAGGTCGACGGCTTTCCTCGGCAACTGAAGGCTTCGCTTATAGCGCTGGTTCTCCCTTCACACTGGATTGAGCGCCTACCCTTGGGTCCTGCTTGGCCTACGCACTACATTTCGCAATGACTGTTCCACATGTGCAGCAGAGCTCACGTCTGTTGCCACTGCTCGTGTTTCCTGGCAAATATTTCGAGCACTCGCCAAGCACACCTGTCGACGTTTCCAACAACGCCGGCCGTCTACGCAGCTCTGTGCGCATCACAGTCGGTCAGCCTGCAGGAAAAGGAGGTTCCTTTTCTGCGCAGTTTATTGAGTACGAGCAGACAGTACGGGGGGTTGGCTTGATGTGATTGCATTTGTTATCCTGTTGTTGTGTTCGTATTTCAAGCAGGAATGATATGTCATAGGTTTCCTTTGCACGCGTGGTAGTGATTGTTGTGTTTCGATATTGTATTTTCTAACGCTTTTAAAAGCTTCCCTTTCGTGAATAAAAATTCAGTTGATAGTCTGCGCTTGTGTTGTGTCTTCTTGTTCGCTTTGGTCCTCGTTTCTTTTTGCGCAGCTAAGTGTGAATGGTAAGCCGAAACCCTTTACAAGTTTAACAGCGGAACTGTATGTGGCTAGCTCCTGGTGTGAGCGTCTACGTATAGGGCTGGGGAAACTCGCGGTTAACGTGACCTGGCCGTCACCCACAACGAGGAAACGTCCGAGCATGCCCCACACCCGTGTTAGTAGAGGCTTCTAAGTTTTGTAACGTTCAAAAGCACTAATGAGAAAGTGTAATCGTAGAGACATTTTCTTTTCGGCACGGAGCAAGTTTGTGAATGGACTTCTTTCAACTGGGATTTGAAGCGCCTCGGAGTGGCCGGAGGCGACATTTCAAGCGGGCAGACGAAAGATGGACGGATCAATACCCTGTGAGCGTTCTTTTACAGTTTTTTTCTGTCGTTGCAAGTGAAAGGCGGAAAAGCCATTTTACGACGCGTGGAAAATGGGCAAGAACGTGAATTAACAAGGTAAAAAGTGTTGCTGGTTAATGCCAGATCTTGTGGCGAAAAACAGCGCTTAAAGGGCAACTGCAGCACTTTTTTGAGAATTTCGTGATATTCAAGGATTCGAATCTAAATAGGCTTTACGTGAAGCATGCCAATTGTTTTTGCACTAGCATTTGAAGTAGTTACGTAATGGACGATTGAATTTTGCGCTGCTGCTCAATGCACTGGAGGTGTGCACGTAAGTTCAGCGTGACGTCACGGAAGGTCTGCCTTACATTACCACTGTCGTCAGCCACACCCTGCCCTGACTCGTTAGACGCTGCCAATCAACTCTCGGCAGGGTTTGCCTTTGATGGCGTTCCTTTTTTTCCTTCAAAGCAGGCGTTTGCGCGTTGGAAATGTATACCGATACCTTCGATGACGTCATCATGCGCCCCCCCCCCCCTCCCAACTTGGCGTTGTGCGCTGCGGAGAACCTTAAAGGTCGTCCGGATTTGAATCAGGGACTACTTCACTATTTCAAGCGCTAAACCAAAAAGACTTCGCATGCTTTACCTGCAAGTTTCACACATTCTATCATCTCAAGCTCGTGTATTTCTAAAACCTATGCAGTTTCCCTTTTAAATCAGAGGCGGCGGCAAACGCGTCGCATCCCCACACTTCTTTGTCTCGTGTAAGCGCTGCTTTTTTGCTGCGAAAATGCGGTATTTATTTTTCAAACATTTTGTATATGCCATCGCTCGAATGGCACCCTTAACACGATGTCACCCTTCGAACATTTCCAGCGTTTCTTTTTTCCTCCACTTGCGAACTTCGGCTGTATATTCACTTGTGGAATTAAAAAAAAAAGGTGTTATCATCTATTGTACTTTTTTTTCTACAAGACAGGCGCTCCAATGACTAGCGCTCTTCCCGCTGCCACACTACTTCTCTGAGCGGCGCATTAGGTAGGCCACGGCTCGCAGTCAATGCCAGGTTAGAGGAAATAGCTGACACATTGCTTCCTAACGTCAGCAGCTGTATAGGTAAAAATAAAATGAACTTAAGTTTCAGAAGCACAGAGTGAAACAAATGTGTACTGAGCGAGCACGAAATGCTGCCGCAGGACTGAACTGGTGCCTTTAAACACTGCGGCTTTACCGCATAGACCCTTGGTAAGAGGGGCGGTGAAGGGACAAGACTCCCTGCTTCCTCTGCCTGCAATTGCTTCAAGAAATGTCAACTTCATGCTTCGCAATCCTTTCTTCATAATGGCAGACATTTCGCTTAATTGCCTATTTGCCATAGCAATGCAGGAAAAACAACATGTAGTGTTCGCCTGCCCTGAGCCTCACTACATGTATTGCCGAGAAAACGGCCCGGCTAAGACGGAGACCTCCGCGATAACATGCATAATAACTGTTCAGTTATTACAAAACTTTCGAAAAAGTCATAAGCCAAGCTTTAATTTCGACATCTGATGTCACTGTTACGTTATACTGACATGACACACTCGGCGAAGTCCTCCAGTGCTCACTGAGTAATTTTTGACTATCGCTACCAACATATATGCTTTGCCAAAATCAGACCTGTGAAATTACATGCGACACACTCAGCATGTTCCGCAAATGGGAAACAAGCACCCTGGTCATGCCGTGAAGCTCTTTTTTTTCGCCGTCATCCATTCGGCAATGAATGGGGAAGGAAAAAAAGAAAAATAATAAATAACGCTTAGGACATTTACAAATAAAGGGGACAAAAGGGAGAGGCGGCAAAAAGACATGGGGCAGAAATGTCCGCCATGTATCAATTCTGCTGACCGACAGTACCAGGAAGATACATGTCAGGCAAAAGGCGCGAAAAAAAATGTGTTGCGCCTGTCAGTCACACTGATAGCAAAATTGAATGTTGTTACAGGACCTTCAGCTGCGGTGTACTAAAACGTCTCTTGGCGCTGGCGGTATATTATACCCCTGTCACACGGCCAGTTTCAATGGCCATCGAGTCGAGAGCCATCGAGATTTTCGATCGCCATTGAACTCGAGGGAGTTGTGGAGCTGCTACACGGCAAATCTCAATGGCCATTGAAATCGTTCTCGTGTCTTACGCCAAGCTCGTGTGGCGCCACAATCGCTGCTTTCGGTTTCGCGCAAATAACAAAAATATATTGACGAAACTTAACTAAATGTTGAAATACACTTTCTTGCAGTCATAAGGCGCGTTCACACTTGTTCAAAAATCCGGCAAGCGAAGCGGATTCGCTCGCCGCAAAAACTAGGACCTGTTCTCATCTGTTGACGCCCGGGCGAGTTGGAACGGCCGCGCCGCTGCTGCTTCTCGCTTTGCGCACCACGTCGCCGCTCGCGACGTACACAGATACAGTGAGAAAAGAGCATAAATTTATGCTGTCTACGTACCACGAGCGTATGCACGCTTACGTACGCTAAACGCAGGCGCATTCTCACATTGAGTTCAGCGTATGCTAGCAGAGAGGCAAAAATAAACTTAGTCTCTAGTGGCGCCATCTGGTAGTCAAAACGGGAACCATTACTGTCAACAAACCGCCTCTCTTAGGCCTAACAGCGGCAGAATCGTCACTCTAAATAAAAAATAAAGCAAATTTATCACTTATACGTTTTCTTCTAGGCAAGATGAGACGAAGCGAAAGACCGGTGCCCCATTTATGACCAGTGAACGGACAGAAAAAGGCAGCAACAACGAGAATTCAGTCCGAAGCGAGGGGTCCGGCTTTGAAGGGCGCCGCCATGTTTGTTGTCGTTCGAAGCAATGCTAGCAACCTTGGGCAACGCTCGAAGGCCCTCGAAATCTCGATAGAGTTCCGGGCTGCTCCGTCGACTCGATAGACTATTGACTCGATGGCCATTCAAACTGGCCGTGTAGCAGCGCTCGATCGCCTTCGAGTCGATAGGCTATCGATTCGAGGGCCTTCGAAATGCCCGTGTGACAGGGGTATTAGTTTCAGAAATGGGGGCTACACCTTCCCACGCCATGGGCAAAATCATATGGAACTGAAACCATAAAAATCATGGGCGGTAATCTTTGGGGTAAGCTGCAAAAAAAAAAAATCACTTGTTTCTCTAACCACAGAGCGCGTTGAAAAAAAAAAGAGAAAAAGAAAGCTCCACGATTTTTTGTTTAATTAAGGCTTGTGACACTTACAAACAGGCTCAGGTTTGCAACCGAGCCCGCTGTGTGCACCGCCATGCAGCGGAGCTTCCCAAGTGCACAGTCCACAGGCACTTGTACTCAGTTTTTAACCAGCGAGTGACCGGCGGTGGGAGTCGAACACCCCACCTCCCGAAGCCGAGACGGGCGTCTTAGCCACTACGCCACGACTGCGGTGATTAATCCTTGACATATAAAAGCATTTTCCTCGGCGATAAGACATTTCCTCCTTTCCAGGCGTGACGTCAGACAAGCTAGCGCAGCGCCACCCGTGACCGCTTAAACCGGCTTACTGACGCTTCGTCCATGCGCGACGCTTTTCATGTTGTAGGCGGCCGTCACGTGGTGATAACTGGTGATGTGGTGCTCGTTCCGCCATTACTTCTGACCGTGGTCGTCATTTCGACTTCGCATTATTCGCCAACCTACCCGTCCATAACATCAAGACGATCTTTTACCACCAGATTTTCTAAGGTCGACGGCTTTCCTCGGCAACTGAAGGCTTCGCTTATAGCGCTGGTTCTCCCTTCACACTGGATTGAGCGCCTACCCTTGGGTCCTGCTTGGCCTACGCACTACACTTCGCAATGACTGTTCCACATGTGCAGCAGAGCTCACGTCTGTTGCCACTGCTCGTGTTCCTGGCAAATATTTCGAGCACTCGCCAAGCACACCTGTCGACGTTTCCAACAACGCCGGCCGTCTACGCAGCTCTGTGCGCATCACAGTCGGTCAGCCTGCAGGAAAAGGAGGTTCCTTTTCTGCGCAGTTTATTGAGTACGAGCAGACAGTACGGGGGGTTGGCTTGATGTGATTGCATTTGTTATCCTGTTGTTGTGTTCGTATTTCAAGCAGGAATGATATGTCATAGGTTTCCTTTGCACGCGTGGTAGTGATTGTTGTGTTTCGATTTTGTATTTTCTAACGCTTTTAAAAGCTTCCCTTTCGTGAATAAAAATTCAGTTGATAGTCTGCGCTTGTGTTGTGTCTTCTTGTTCGCTTTGGTCCTCGTTTCTTTTTGCGCAGCTAAGTGTGAATGGTAAGCCGAAACCCTTTACAAGTTTAACAGCGGAACTGTATGTGGCTAGCTCCTGGTGTGAGCGTCTACGTATAGGGCTGGGGAAACTCGCGGTTAACGTGACCTGGCCGTCACCCACAACGAGGAAACGTCCGAGCATGCCCCACACCCGTGTTAGTAGAGGCTTCTAAGTTTTGTAACGTTCAAAAGCACTAATGAGAAAGTGTAATCGTAGAGACATTTTCTTTTCGGCACGGAGCAAGTTTGTGAATGGACTTCTTTCAACTGGGATTTGAAGCGCCTCGGAGTGGCCGGAGGCGACATTTCAAGCGGGCAGACGAAAGATGGACGGATCAATACCCTGTGAGCATTCTTTTACAGTTTTTTTCTGTCGTTGCAAGTGAAAGGCGGAAAAGCCATTTTACGACGCGTGGAAAATGGGCAAGAACGTGAATTAACAAGGTAAAAAGTGTTGCTGGTTAATGCCAGATCTTGTGGCGAAAAACAGCGCTTAAAGGGCAACTGCAGCACTTTTTTGAGAATTTCGTGATATTCAAGGATTCGAATCTAAATAGGCTTTACGTGAAGCATGCCAATTGTTTTTGCACTAGCATTTGAAGTAGTTACGTAATGGACGATTGAATTTTGCGCTGCTGCTCAATGCACTGGAGGTGTGCACGTAAGTTCAGCGTGACGTCACGGAAGGTCTGCCTTACATTACCACTGTCGTCAGCCACACCCTGCCCTGACTCGTTAGACGCTGCCAATCAACTCTCGGCAGGGTTTGCCTTTGATGGCGTTCCTTTTTTTCCTTCAAAGCAGGCGTTTGCGCGTTGGAAATGTATACCGATACCTTCGATGACGTCATCATGCGCCCCCCCCCCTCCCAACTTGGCGTTGTGCGCTGCGGAGAACCTTAAAGGTCGTCCGGATTTGAATCAGGGACTACTTCACTATTTCAAGCGCTAAACCAAAAAGACTTCGCATGCTTTACCTGCAAGTTTCACACATTCTATCATCTCAAGCTCGTGTATTTCTAAAACCTATGCAGTTTCCCTTTTAAATCAGAGGCGGCGGCAAACGCGTCGCATCCCCACACTTCTTTGTCTCGTGTAAGCGCTGCTTTTTTGCTGCGAAAATGCGGTATTTATTTTTCAAACATTTTGTATATGCCATCGCTCGAATGGCACCCTTAACACGATGTCACCCTTCGAACATTTCCAGCGTTTCTTTTTTCCTCCACTTGCGAACTTCGGCTGTATATTCACTTGTGGAATTAAAAAAAAAGGTGTTATCATCTATTGTACTTTTTTTTCTACAAGACAGGCGCTCCAATGACTAGCGCTCTTCCCGCTGCCACACTACTTCTCTGAGCGGCGCATTAGGTAGGCCACGGCTCGCAGTCAATGCCAGGTTAGAGGAAATAGCTGACACATTGCTTCCTAACGTCAGCAGCTGTATAGGTAAAAATAAAATGAACTTAAGTTTCAGAAGCACAGAGTGAAACAAATGTGTACTGAGCGAGCACGAAATGCTGCCGCAGGACTGAACTGGTGCCTTTAAACACTGCGGCTTTACCGCATAGACCCTTGGAAAGAGGGGCGGTGAAGGGACAAGACTCCCTGCTTCCTCTGCCTGCAATTGCTTCAAGAAATGTCAACTTCATGCTTCGCAATCCTTTCTTCATAATGGCAGACATTTCGCTTAATTGCCTATTTGCCATAGCAATGCAGGAAAAACAACATGTAGTGTTCGCCTGCCCTGAGCCTCACTACATGTATTGCCGAGAAAACGGCCCGGCTAAGACGGAGACCTCCGCGATAACATGCATAATAACTGTTCAGTTATTACAAAACTTTCGAAAAAGTCATAAGCCAAGCTTTAATTTCGACATCTGATGTCACGGTTACGTTATACTGACATGACACACTCGGCGAAGTCCTCCAGTGCTCACTGAGTAATTTTTGACTATCGCTACCAACATATATGCTTTGCCAAAATCAGACCTGTGAAATTACATGCGACACACTCAGCATGTTCCGCAAATGGGAAACAAGCACCCTGGTCATGCCGTGAAGCTCTTTTTTTTCGCCGTCATCCATTCGGCAATGAATGGGGAAGGAAAAAAAGAAAAATAATAAATAACGCTTAGGACATTTACAAATAAAGGGGACAAAAGGGAGAGGCGGCAAAAAGACATGGGGCAGAAATGTCCGCCATGTATCAATTCTGCTGACCGACAGTACCAGGAAGATACATGTCAGGCAAAAGGCGCGAAAAAAAATGTGTTGCGCCTGTCAGTCACACTGATAGCAAAATTGAATGTTGTTACAGGACCTTCAGCTGCGGTGTACTAAAACGTCTCTTGGCGCTGGCGGTATATTATACCCCTGTCACACGGCCAGTTTCAATGGCCATCGAGTCGAGAGCCATCGAGATTTTCGATCGCCATTGAACTCGAGGGAGTTGTGGAGCTGCTACACGGCAAATCTTAATGGCCATTGAAATCGTTCTCGTGTCTTACGCCAAGCTCGTGTGGCGCCACAATCGCTGCTTTCGGTTTCGCGCAAATAACAAAAATATATTGACGAAACTTAACTAAATGTTGAAATACACTTTCTTGCAGTCATAAGGCGCGTTCACACTTGTTCAAAAATCCGGCAAGCGAAGCGGATTCGCTCGCCGCAAAAACTAGGACCTGTTCTCATCTGTTGACGCCCGGGCGAGTTGGAACGGCCGCGCCGCTGCTGCTTCTCGCTTTGCGCACCACGTCGCCGCTCGCGACGTACACAGATACAGTGAGAAAAGAGCATAAATTTATGCTGTCTACGTACCACGAGCGTATGCACGCTTACGTACGCTAAACGCAGGCGCATTCTCACATTGAGTTCAGCGTATGCTAGCAGAGAGGCAAAAATAAACTTAGTCTCTAGTGGCGCCATCTGGTAGTCAAAACGGGAACCATTACTGTCAACAAACCGCCTCTCTTAGGCCTAACAGCGGCAGAATCGTCACTCTAAATAAAAAATAAAGCAAATTTATCACTTATACGTTTTCTTCTAGGCAAGATGAGACGAAGCGAAAGACCGGTGCCCCATTTATGACCAGTGAACGGACAGAAAAAGGCAGCAACAACGAGAATTCAGTCCGAAGCGAGGGGTCCGGCTTTGAAGGGCGCCGCCATGTTTGTTGTCGTTCGAAGCAATGCTAGCAACCTTGGGCAACGCTCGAAGGCCCTCGAAATCTCGATAGAGTTCCGGGCTGCTCCGTCGACTCGATAGACTATTGACTCGATGGCCATTCAAACTGGCCGTGTAGCAGCGCTCGATCGCCTTCGAGTCGATAGGCTATCGATTCGAGGGCCTTCGAAATGCCCGTGTGACAGGGGTATTAGTTTCAGAAATGGGGGCTACACCTTCCCACGCCATGGGCAAAATCATATGGAACTGAAACCATAAAAATCATGGGCGGTAATCTTTGGGGTAAGCTGCAAAAAAAAAAATCACTTGTTTCTCTAACCACAGAGCGCGTTGAAAAAAAAAAGAGAAAAAGAAAGCTCCACGATTTTTTGTTTAATTAAGGCTTGTGACACTTACAAACAGGCTCAGGTTTGCAACCGAGCCCGCTGTGTGCACCGCCATGCAGCGGAGCTTCCCAAGTGCACAGTCCACAGGCACTTGTACTCAGTTTTTAACCAGCGAGTGACCGGCGGTGGGAGTCGAACACCCCACCTCCCGCAGCCGAGACGGGCGTCTTAGCCACTACGCCACGACTGCGGTGATTAATCCTTGACATATAAAAGCATTTTCCTCGGCGATAAGACATTTCCTCCTTTCCAGGCGTGACGTCAGACAAGCTAGCGCAGCGCCACCCGTGACCGCTTAAACCGGCTTACTGACGCTTCGTCCATGCGCGACGCTTTTCATGTTGTAGGCGGCCGTCACGTGGTGATAACTGGTGATGTGGTGCTCGTTCCGCCATTACTTCTGACCGTGGTCGTCATTTCGACTTCGCATTATTCGCCAACCTACCCGTCCATAACATCAAGACGATCTTTTACCACCAGATTTTCTAAGGTCGACGGCTTTCCTCGGCAACTGAAGGCTTCGCTTATAGCGCTGGTTCTCCCTTCACACTGGATTGAGCGCCTACCCTTGGGTCCTGCTTGGCCTACGCACTACACTTCGCAATGACTGTTCCACATGTGCAGCAGAGCTCACGTCTGTTGCCACTGCTCGTGTTCCTGGCAAATATTTCGAGCACTCGCCAAGCACACCTGTCGACGTTTCCAACAACGCCGGCCGTCTACGCAGCTCTGTGCGCATCACAGTCGGTCAGCCTGCAGGAAAAGGAGGTTCCTTTTCTGCGCAGTTTATTGAGTACGAGCAGACAGTACGGGGGGTTGGCTTGATGTGATTGCATTTGTTATCCTGTTGTTGTGTTCGTATTTCAAGCAGGAATGATATGTCATAGGTTTCCTTTGCACGCGTGGTAGTGATTGTTGTGTTTCGATTTTGTATTTTCTAACGCTTTTAAAAGCTTCCCTTTCGTGAATAAAAATTCAGTTGATAGTCTGCGCTTGTGTTGTGTCTTCTTGTTCGCTTTGGTCCTCGTTTCTTTTTGCGCAGCTAAGTGTGAATGGTAAGCCGAAACCCTTTACAAGTTTAACAGCGGAACTGTATGTGGCTAGCTCCTGGTGTGAGCGTCTACGTATAGGGCTGGGGAAACTCGCGGTTAACGTGACCTGGCCGTCACCCACAACGAGGAAACGTCCGAGCATGCCCCACACCCGTGTTAGTAGAGGCTTCTAAGTTTTGTAACGTTCAAAAGCACTAATGAGAAAGTGTAATCGTAGAGACATTTTCTTTTCGGCACGGAGCAAGTTTGTGAATGGACTTCTTTCAACTGGGATTTGAAGCGCCTCGGAGTGGCCGGAGGCGACATTTCAAGCGGGCAGACGAAAGATGGACGGATCAATACCCTGTGAGCATTCTTTTACAGTTTTTTTCTGTCGTTGCAAGTGAAAGGCGGAAAAGCCATTTTACGACGCGTGGAAAATGGGCAAGAACGTGAATTAACAAGGTAAAAAGTGTTGCTGGTTAATGCCAGATCTTGTGGCGAAAAACAGCGCTTAAAGGGCAACTGCAGCACTTTTTTGAGAATTTCGTGATATTCAAGGATTCGAATCTAAATAGGCTTTACGTGAAGCATGCCAATTGTTTTTGCACTAGCATTTGAAGTAGTTACGTAATGGACGATTGAATTTTGCGCTGCTGCTCAATGCACTGGAGGTGTGCACGTAAGTTCAGCGTGACGTCACGGAAGGTCTGCCTTACATTACCACTGTCGTCAGCCACACCCTGCCCTGACTCGTTAGACGCTGCCAATCAACTCTCGGCAGGGTTTGCCTTTGATGGCGTTCCTTTTTTTCCTTCAAAGCAGGCGTTTGCGCGTTGGAAATGTATACCGATACCTTCGATGACGTCATCATGCGCCCCCCCCCCCCCCTCCCAACTTGGCGTTGTGCGCTGCGGAGAACCTTAAAGGTCGTCCGGATTTGAATCAGGGACTACTTCACTATTTCAAGCGCTAAACCAAAAAGACTTCGCATGCTTTACCTGCAAGTTTCACACATTCTATCATCTCAAGCTCGTGTATTTCTAAAACCTATGCAGTTTCCCTTTTAAATCAGAGGCGGCGGCAAACGCGTCGCATCCCCACACTTCTTTGTCTCGTGAAAGCGCTGCTTTTTTGCTGCGAAAATGCGGTATTTATTTTTCAAACATTTTGTATATGCCATCGCTCGAATGGCACCCTTAACACGATGTCACCCTTCGAACATTTCCAGCGTTTCTTTTTTCCTCCACTTGCGAACTTCGGCTGTATATTCACTTGTGGAATTAAAAAAAAAGGTGTTATCATCTATTGTACTTTTTTTTCTACAAGACAGGCGCTCCAATGACTAGCGCTCTTCCCGCTGCCACACTACTTCTCTGAGCGGCGCATTAGGTAGGCCACGGCTCGCAGTCAATGCCAGGTTAGAGGAAATAGCTGACACATTGCTTCCTAACGTCAGCAGCTGTATAGGTAAAAATAAAATGAACTTAAGTTTCAGAAGCACAGAGTGAAACAAATGTGTACTGAGCGAGCACGAAATGCTGCCGCAGGACTGAACTGGTGCCTTTAAACACTGCGGCTTTACCGCATAGACCCTTGGAAAGAGGGGCGGTGAAGGGACAAGACTCCCTGCTTCCTCTGCCTGCAATTGCTTCAAGAAATGTCAACTTCATGCTTCGGAATCCTTTCTTCATAATGGCAGACATTTCGCTTAATTGCCTATTTGCCATAGCAATGCAGGAAAAACAACATGTAGTGTTCGCCTGCCCTGAGCCTCACTACATGTATTGCCGAGAAAACGGCCCGGCTAAGACGGAGACCTCCGCGATAACATGCATAATAACTGTTCAGTTATTACAAAACTTTCGAAAAAGTCATAAGCCAAGCTTTAATTTCGACATCTGATGTCACGGTTACGTTATACTGACATGACACACTCGGCGAAGTCCTCCAGTGCTCACTGAGTAATTTTTGACTATCGCTACCAACATATATGCTTTGCCAAAATCAGACCTGTGAAATTACATGCGACACACTCAGCATGTTCCGCAAATGGGAAACAAGCACCCTGGTCATGCCTTGAAGCTCTTTTTTTTCGCCGTCATCCATTCGGCAATGAATGGGGAAGGAAAAAAAGAAAAATAATAAATAACGCTTAGGACATTTACAAATAAAGGGGACAAAAGGGAGAGGCGGCAAAAAGACATGGGGCAGAAATGTCCGCCATGTATCAATTCTGCTGACCGACAGTACCAGGAAGATACATGTCAGGCAAAAGGCGCGAAAAAAAATGTGTTGCGCCTGTCAGTCACACTGATAGCAAAATTGAATGTTGTTACAGGACCTTCAGCTGCGGTGTACTAAAACGTCTCTTGGCGCTGGCGGTATATTATACCCCTGTCACACGGCCAGTTTCAATGGCCATCGAGTCGAGAGCCATCGAGATTTTCGATCGCCATTGAACTCGAGGGAGTTGTGGAGCTGCTACACGGCAAATCTCAATGGCCATTGAAATCGTTCTCGTGT
The DNA here is from genome assembly GCF_055824585.1 of Amblyomma mixtum. Classification (NCBI taxonomy): domain Eukaryota; kingdom Metazoa; phylum Arthropoda; class Arachnida; order Ixodida; family Ixodidae; genus Amblyomma; species Amblyomma mixtum. Next base: position 135,293,190 of record NC_143019.1, on the reverse strand, counting down.
CTTACGCCAAGCTCGTGTGGCGCCACAATCGCTGCTTTCGGTTTCGCGCAAATAACAAAAATATATTGACGAAACTTAACTAAATGTTGAAATACACTTTCTTGCAGTCATAAGGCGCGTTCACACTTGTTCAAAAATCCGGCAAGCGAAGCGGATTCGCTCGCCGCAAAAACTAGGACCTGTTCTCATCTGTTGACGCCCGGGCGAGTTGGAACGGCCGCGCCGCTGCTGCTTCTCGCTTTGCGCACCACGTCGCCGCTCGCGACGTACACAGATACAGTGAGAAAAGAGCATAAATTTATGCTGTCTACGTACCACGAGCGTATGCACGCTTACGTACGCTAAACGCAGGCGCATTCTCACATTGAGTTCAGCGTATGCTAGCAGAGAGGCAAAAATAAACTTAGTCTCTAGTGGCGCCATCTGGTAGTCAAAACGGGAACCATTACTGTCAACAAACCGCCTCTCTTAGGCCTAACAGCGGCAGAATCGTCACTCTAAATAAAAAATAAAGCAAATTTATCACTTATACGTTTTCTTCTAGGCAAGATGAGACGAAGCGAAAGACCGGTGCCCCATTTATGACCAGTGAACGGACAGAAAAAGGCAGCAACAACGAGAATTCAGTCCGAAGCGAGGGGTCCGGCTTTGAAGGGCGCCGCCATGTTTGTTGTCGTTCGAAGCAATGCTAGCAACCTTGGGCAACGCTCGAAGGCCCTCGAAATCTCGATAGAGTTCCGGGCTGCTCCGTCGACTCGATAGACTATTGACTCGATGGCCATTCAAACTGGCCGTGTAGCAGCGCTCGATCGCCTTCGAGTCGATAGGCTATCGATTCGAGGGCCTTCGAAATGCCCGTGTGACAGGGGTATTAGTTTCAGAAATGGGGGCTACACCTTCCCACGCCATGGGCAAAATCATATGGAACTGAAACCATAAAAATCATGGGCGGTAATCTTTGGGGTAAGCTGCAAAAAAAAAAAATCACTTGTTTCTCTAACCACAGAGCGCGTTGAAAAAAAAAAGAGAAAAAGAAAGCTCCACGATTTTTTGTTTAATTAAGGCTTGTGACACTTACAAACAGGCTCAGGTTTGCAACCGAGCCCGCTGTGTGCACCGCCATGCAGCGGAGCTTCCCAAGTGCACAGTCCACAGGCACTTGTACTCAGTTTTTAACCAGCGAGTGACCGGCGGTGGGAGTCGAACACCCCACCTCCCGCAGCCGAGACGGGCGTCTTAGCCACTACGCCACGACTGCGGTGATTAATCCTTGACATATAAAAGCATTTTCCTCGGCGATAAGACATTTCCTCCTTTCCAGGCGTGACGTCAGACAAGCTAGCGCAGCGCCACCCGTGACCGCTTAAACCGGCTTACTGACGCTTCGTCCATGCGCGACGCTTTTCATGTTGTAGGCGGCCGTCACGTGGTGATAACTGGTGATGTGGTGCTCGTTCCGCCATTACTTCTGACCGTGGTCGTCATTTCGACTTCGCATTATTCGCCAACCTACCCGTCCATAACATCAAGACGATCTTTTACCACCAGATTTTCTAAGGTCGACGGCTTTCCTCGGCAACTGAAGGCTTCGCTTATAGCGCTGGTTCTCCCTTCACACTGGATTGAGCGCCTACCCTTGGGTCCTGCTTGGCCTACGCACTACACTTCGCAATGACTGTTCCACATGTGCAGCAGAGCTCACGTCTGTTGCCACTGCTCGTGTTCCTGGCAAATATTTCGAGCACTCGCCAAGCACACCTGTCGACGTTTCCAACAACGCCGGCCGTCTACGCAGCTCTGTGCGCATCACAGTCGGTCAGCCTGCAGGAAAAGGAGGTTCCTTTTCTGCGCAGTTTATTGAGTACGAGCAGACAGTACGGGGGGTTGGCTTGATGTGATTGCATTTGTTATCCTGTTGTTGTGTTCGTATTTCAAGCAGGAATGATATGTCATAGGTTTCCTTTGCACGCGTGGTAGTGATTGTTGTGTTTCGATTTTGTATTTTATAACGCTTTTAAAAGCTTCCCTTTCGTGAATAAAAATTCAGTTGATAGTCTGCGCTTGTGTTGTGTCTTCTTGTTCGCTGTGGTCCTCGTTTCTTTTTGCGCAGCTAAGTGTGAATGGTAAGCCGAAACCCTTTACAAGTTTAACAGCGGAACTGTATGTGGCTAGCTCCTGGTGTGAGCGTCTACGTATAGGGCTGGGGAAACTCGCGGTTAACGTGACCTGGCCGTCACCCACAACGAGGAAACGTCCGAGCATGGCCCACACCCGTGTTAGTAGAGGCTTCTAAGTTTTGTAACGTTCAAAAGCACTAATGAGAAAGTGTAATCGTAGAGACATTTTCTTTTCGGCACGGAGCAAGTTTGTGAATGGACTTCTTTCAACTGGGATTTGAAGCGCCTCGGAGTGGCCGGAGGCGACATTTCAAGCGGGCAGACGAAAGATGGACGGATCAATACCCTGTGAGCATTCTTTTACAGTTTTTTTCTGTCGTTGCAAGTGAAAGGCGGAAAAGCCATTTTACGACGCGTGGAAAATGGGCAAGAACGTGAATTAACAAGGTAAAAAGTGTTGCTGGTTAATGCCAGATCTTGTGGCGAAAAACAGCGCTTAAAGGGCAACTGCAGCACTTTTTTGAGAATTTCGTGATATTCAAGGATTCGAATCTAAATAGGCTTTACGTGAAGCATGCCAATTGTTTTTGCACTAGCATTTGAAGTAGTTACGTAATGGACGATTGAATTTTGCGCTGCTGCTCAATGCACTGGAGGTGTGCACGTAAGTTCAGCGTGAGGTCACGGAAGGTCTGCCTTACATTACCACTGTCGTCAGCCACACCCTGCCCTGACTCGTTAGACGCTGCCAATCAACTCTCGGCAGGGTTTGCCTTTGATGGCGTTCCTTTTTTTCCTTCAAAGCAGGCGTTTGCGCGTTGGAAATGTATACCGATACCTTCGATGACGTCATCATGCGCCCCCCCCCCCTCCCAACTTGGCGTTGTGCGCTGCGGAGAACCTTAAAGGTCGTCCGGATTTGAATCAGGGACTACTTCACTATTTCAAGCGCTAAACCAAAAAGACTTCGCATGCTTTACCTGCAAGTTTCACACATTCTATCATCTCAAGCTCGTGTATTTCTAAAACCTATGCAGTTTCCCTTTTAAATCAGAGGCGGCGGCAAACGCGTCGCATCCCCACACTTCTTTGTCTCGTGTAAGCGCTGCTTTTTTGCTGCGAAAATGCGGTATTTATTTTTCAAACATTTTGTATATGCCATCGCTCGAATGGCACCCTTAACACGATGTCACCCTTCGAACATTTCCAGCGTTTCTTTTTTCCTCCACTTGCGAACTTCGGCTGTATATTCACTTGTGGAATTAAAAAAAAAGGTGTTATCATCTATTGTACTTTTTTTTCTACAAGACAGGCGCTCCAATGACTAGCGCTCTTCCCGCTGCCACACTACTTCTCTGAGCGGCGCATTAGGTAGGCCACGGCTCGCAGTCAATGCCAGGTTAGAGGAAATAGCTGACACATTGCTTCCTAACGTCAGCAGCTGTATAGGTAAAAATAAAATGAACTTAAGTTTCAGAAGCACAGAGTGAAACAAATGTGTACTGAGCGAGCACGAAATGCTGCCGCAGGACTGAACTGGTGCCTTTAAACACTGCGGCTTTACCGCATAGACCCTTGGAAAGAGGGGCGGTGAAGGGACAAGACTCCCTGCTTCCTCTGCCTGCAATTGCTTCAAGAAATGTCAACTTCATGCTTCGCAATCCTTTCTTCATAATGGCAGACATTTTGCTTAATTGCCTATTTGCCATAGCAATGCAGGAAAAACAACATGTAGTGTTCGCCTGCCCTGAGCCTCACTACATGTATTGCCGAGAAAACGGCCCGGCTAAGACGGAGACCTCCGCGATAACATGCATAATAACTGTTCAGTTATTACAAAACTTTCGAAAAAGTCATAAGCCAAGCTTTAATTTCGACATCTGATGTCACGGTTACGTTATACTGACATGACACACTCGGCGAAGTCCTCCAGTGCTCACTGAGTAATTTTTGACTATCGCTACCAACATATATGCTTTGCCAAAATCAGACCTGTGAAATTACATGCGACACACTCAGCATGTTCCGCAAATGGGAAACAAGCACCCTGGTCATGCCGTGAAGCTCTTTTTTTTCGCCGTCATCCATTCGGCAATGAATGGGGAAGGAAAAAAAGAAAAATAATAAATAACGCTTAGGACATTTACAAATAAAGGGGACAAAAGGGAGAGGCGGCAAAAAGACATGGGGCAGAAATGTCCACCATGTATCAATTCTGCTGACCGACAGTACCAGGAAGATACATGTCAGGCAAAAGGCGCGAAAAAAAATGTGTTGCGCCTGTCAGTCACACTGATAGCAAAATTGAATGTTGTTACAGGACCTTCAGCTGCGGTGTACTAAAACGTCTCTTGGCGCTGGCGGTATATTATACCCCTGTCACACGGCCAGTTTCAATGGCCATCGAGTCGAGAGCCATCGAGATTTTCGATCGCCATTGAACTCGAGGGAGTTGTGGAGCTGCTACACGGCAAATCTCAATGGCCATTGAAATCGTTCTCGTGTCTTACGCCAAGCTCGTGTGGCGCCACAATCGCTGCTTTCGGTTTCGCGCAAATAACAAAAATATATTGACGAAACTTAACTAAATGTTGAAATACACTTTCTTGCAGTCATAAGGCGCGTTCACACTTGTTCAAAAATCCGGCAAGCGAAGCGGATTCGCTCGCCGCAAAAACTAGGACCTGTTCTCATCTGTTGACGCCCGGGCGAGTTGGAACGGCCGCGCCGCTGCTGCTTCTCGCTTTGCGCACCACGTCGCCGCTCGCGACGTACACAGATACAGTGAGAAAAGAGCATAAATTTATGCTGTCTACGTACCACGAGCGTATGCACGCTTACGTACGCTAAACGCAGGCGCATTCTCACATTGAGTTCAGCGTATGCTAGCAGAGAGGCAAAAATAAACTTAGTCTCTAGTGGCGCCATCTGGTAGTCAAAACGGGAACCATTACTGTCAACAAACCGCCTCTCTTAGGCCTAACAGCGGCAGAATCGTCACTCTAAATAAAAAATAAAGCAAATTTATCACTTATACGTTTTCTTCTAGGCAAGATGAGACGAAGCGAAAGACCGGTGCCCCATTTATGACCAGTGAACGGACAGAAAAAGGCAGCAACAACGAGAATTCAGTCCGAAGCGAGGGGTCCGGCTTTGAAGGGCGCCGCCATGTTTGTTGTCGTTCGAAGCAATGCTAGCAACCTTGGGCAACGCTCGAAGGCCCTCGAAATCTCGATAGAGTTCCGGGCTGCTCCGTCGACTCGATAGACTATTGACTCGATGGCCATTCAAACTGGCCGTGTAGCAGCGCTCGATCGCCTTCGAGTCGATAGGCTATCGATTCGAGGGCCTTCGAAATGCCCGTGTGACAGGGGTATTAGTTTCAGAAATGGGGGCTACACCTTCCCACGCCATGGGCAAAATCATATGGAACTGAAACCATAAAAATCATGGGCGGTAATCTTTGGGGTAAGCTGCAAAAAAAAAAAATCACTTGTTTCTCTAACCACAGAGCGCGTTGAGAAAAAAAAAGAGAAAAAGAAAGCTCCACGATTTTTTGTTTAATTAAGGCTTGTGACACTTACAAACAGGCTCAGGTTTGCAACCGAGCCCGCTGTGTGCACCGCCATGCAGCGGAGCTTCCCAAGTGCACAGTCCACAGGCACTTGTACTCAGTTTTTAACCAGCGAGTGACCGGCGGTGGGAGTCGAACACCCCACCTCCCGCAGCCGAGACGGGCGTCTTAGCCACTACGCCACGACTGCTTTTTTTTTTTTTTTCTTTATTGCCTTCGAGAAAACAACACAAAAATTACAGAAACCAAACTTTGAAAACCAGCAACCTGCCAGATCTTCCTGGCAGGCCATGTCCAGTTTAAAATTCTCTCAACAGAGTCAAATTTTCCATCCTGGGTAGCCAATCGGGTACACAAGCTTGCAGTTTCATCACTTCAACAAATCTACGTACATTTTCCCGAAAATACATGCGGGCTGGTCTCGCGTCAGAATCGCAGTAATACCCCGCCATTCTGGAGCGCCATATACTATGGAGGCCCCAGAGCATTACCTGATCAAACGGGAACCCGTCCTGGTTTTCAATTGCCAAATATCTGATACCGTTGGGATGAAGCGGGAGCTCTTTTTTAATTGTTCGTTGCAAAACGTCCCAAAAAAACACCCCCTCCCAACAGTGAAGAAACACATGGTCTATTGTTTCGGGACACTTGCAGATTAGGCAATGCGAACCCCACGGTAGGAATAAACCCCTTCCCTCTAAAAACCTTTTAACTGATAGTGTTTCTGTATGTAACTTGAAGAAGAAAGTTTTGGTTCCTGGCTGTACTTGCATTCTTTTTACTCTTTTCAGAACATCCCCTCCGTGGCCTCCATCGTACAAAGCTCTGTACATTGGCACTGGAAAAACAACATCACACAGATCTGCGTATAGCTTTTTCCGCTTCACGTCACTTAAATATTCTCTCGAAAAACGCACAACAAGAAATTTAACGCTATCAGCAACTTCTCTGAAGTAACCTAAAGTTCTTGCGGAAAAATAATTTGTTCCCACAACAAAATCAGGCAAAACACCGGTCAACCTTAGTTGACACATAGTTCTCAAAAAAGGGTCACGCACATCTCGAAAAAAGAAAAACCTGTTTACAAGCTGGCGCAGGAACAGATGTCCTAGCCCAAGGCCCCCATCTTTCACACGTCTAAACAAATTCGTCCGTCGGCACCGTTCCCAGGTCGATGACCAAACAAAAACAGCTAAAATGCGATGTATCTTCTGTACATTTGCCCGGGAACAGTGCAACACTTGCATGACGTACCACAGTTTGCTTAAAAAGAACAAATTACACACCGTCGCTCTCGCAAAGATTGATAAATGTGTCCCCTTCCATCTATCTGATTTTTCCCGTAGTTCGTTCGCTTGTTCTTTCCAATATGCATCACTGTCCCGGTAGCAACTTAGTGGCACTCCTAGGTATTTTGGGGGGATAGTTACCCAAGTCACATTTGCAAAAAGATCAGGGGTTGATGGCCAACCCCCATGCCAAAGTCCCTGGCACTTTGCCCAGTTCACTTTACTTCCGGTTGCCTTCCTGAAACTGTCAACTGACACAACAGCCTCACGTATGCTCTGCTGATTCACAGCAAACACCGCTAGGTCATCCGCGTACGCAAGCAACTTGACTTCAGCTGCCTGCAACCTAAAACCTTGAACAGCCTCGTTCTTAATAATGTTCAAACATAGTGTCTCTATGTAAATGGCAAACAAAAGTGGACTGAGGGGGCAGCCCTGGCGTACCGAACGTTGCACCCGAATGGGGGCCCCCAGACTCTTGTTTATAATTAATCTCGTAGTGCAGCCGCGGTACGCCATGGCCACACCCTCTCGAATTACGGAACCTACATTCACGTGGTCCAGAATACTGAGCAAAATTTCGTGGGCGACACAGTCAAATGCTTTTTCGAGGTCTAGTTGGAGGATGGCCACACATTCATTAGTCAGATCACAACACTCCAGAACTGATCTTGCCGTGTGTATGTTAGTCGTAATTGATCTCCCCTTTATCCCGCACGTTTGATGAGGGCCGACAATATCCTGAATTACTGACTGCAGCCTCCTTGCTAGCACTTTCATTAATATTTTATAATCGACATTAGTCAAGGAAATTGGCCTGTAAGCTGTGACCTGCTGGAGCTTTTCCTCGTTATTTGTCTTGGGAATTAGAATAGTGTGAGATAACCCGTATGACAGCGGCAATCTGTTTATTTCGTAGGCTTCTTGGAACAACGCAGTCAATATTGGCGCTATTTCGTTCTTAAACCCCTTATAGAAAGCTGCACTTAAGCCGTCTGGCCCAGGCGACTTTCCCATATTTAAACTATCGATTGCTTTTTCGACCTCGAGTTCTGTGATTGGCATCTCTAATCTTTTCTTCGTGTCCTCGTCTAGTCGTGGCATAGCCATAAGAAACTTTTCTTTGAACAAGTTTATGTCGACCTCCTGTTTGTTAAAAAGCTGCTGATAATATTGGAAGAAGCCTTGTCTGATATGTTCGTCACCTGCCGATAGCATGCCGCCCCATGCAATCTTATCAATATGATTTTTCTCTGCATGAGCCTTTTCCAATGCCAGTGCTCTTTTCGAGGGCGTCTCGCCCATGTTCCAGCTTTCCGCCCTTGCCCTTACTAACGCTCCTTGGTATCTGTCTTCTTCCATCAACGCAAGCTGTTCTTTTATTTTCCTAATATCTTCTATCCATTTGCCGGGTGCCTTACATTCTTGCTCATGTAGTTTTTCCAGCAAAGCCTTTAGCTGGGTTTCTTTAATTTTCTCCTGATACCGCAGGCAACTGGACCTATCAATGGCCTTTATTTTAATCTGTTCTTTGCACATCTCCCATTGCTTCCAGATTTCGTACAATGTGCCCGGCCTTACTTTAATGAGTTCATTCAGTACAACCCGTCTAAAGGCTTCATCACTGAGCAATTTGTTGTTAAATTTCCATAACTCCCAGCTAAATGCATTCCTTCGTTTTCTGGTGCCGAATACGCATTTCACTAAGCAGTGATCCGTGAATGTCATGGGCACAACTTGGTATTCATTACATACGGGAATCAAATCCAGCGACACGTAAATTCTGTCAAGGCGCGCGTGGCTCGAACCTTGGAAGTGCGTGTACTGTACGGCACGCGCTCCCCCCAGGTACTCAGCCACATCTTCCATATTCCACTCGCTTGTTAACTGGCACAACACATCAGTACTCTTGTCTCTGAAGCCGCGTGTGCTGGTTTTGTCCCGAGCATTCAGTACACAGTTGAAATCGCCCAGCATTAGAACCTGCCTCTCCGTACTTAACTGCTGCATAACATTCTCGAAAAACACTGCTCTTTCCTCAACAATGTTAGGGGCATACACACAAATAATGCGCCACTCAGCATTGGAATATGCAAAATCGGCTACAACAGACCGTCCTGACAGTCATGAGTAGTGAGCCTGTACAATCAGTCCGGGCAGCTTTTTGACAAACAATACACACCCAGCCGATGTCCCTACCGCGTGGCTCACAATGGCGTAAAATCTAGCCGTGAAACGTTGCACCATGCTCCCGGTCTCTTCCTCCCCATCAACCTTTGTTTCTTGTACGGCAAGCACGTCGATATCATGGTCACTTAGCAGGCGGTGTACTTGGCTCTGCTTCTTTTTGGCTGCCAGTCCCCTGACATTTAACGTGGCTACACTCAAAGGGGTTTCAGGCGCCATTTCCATAAAGGGTGAATAGACCGAAAGCATGGTGCTTACCTTCCTCGTCTAGCGCGCGGCTAGACGCCGTCGTTGGAACCGCCTCCGTCTGGTGCGAGCGGCTGAACTGGCAGCGGGGGCGCTTTGTCCGCTGCACGCCTCTCCGAAGAAAGGTTTGGCCGCGGACGTAGTGTGGACCGCCGGGGTTGGACTGTTTTTGCTGGCGGCTCGTCGACACCGGGGACTGTTGCCTTGTCACCTTCGAGATCGGTCTGTGTGTGGGGTCGCTTGGCTGGGGCGGTGACGCTTGGCGAACGAGTACCGCTGGTGTCCGGGTGCTCCTCACCGTTATCCTGCTCCATGTCGTCTGCCGGCTGAGGTGACGTCTCTTCGTCTGACCTCGGGAGGTCAGGTGTAGCGTCACTCCTCCCCGCATCGCTGGCAGCTTTGATGTCTCGAGCGGAGTCTCCCGACGAGTCTGTCTCCCGTGCCTGCATACGCTCTTCTCCGGTTCCCTTTGCCGCCTCCTCTGCCTCGACTACGTCCATAGTGAGCTCCGCCGACCGCTCCCTCGTTCCAGGTCCCGCGGCCGAAGCGTACGTGAGCACACAGTCAGCCTCCTCATGTCCGTAGCGCCTGCATTTTGAACATCGGGGCACCTTACATTCGCGGCGGACGTGTCCCGTGCCTCGACAGCGTAAGCACTGCATCGCCCGCCCAGGCACAACGACAAGGGCTAATTCCCCGGCGACTCGCAGCTGGTGCGGTAAGTCATCTACCTTGATGCCCGGCTTCAATTTCAGGAGCACCGTCCTCGTGGTGGACCCCTTCTCCTTGAAGCCTTGAACTCGCCACCTCTCCCGGGTCACTTCGGTCACGTTCCCAAAAGCCGCAAAGGCCGTCCGGATGTCGTCATCTGCAACGCCGTGCAACATCCAGTGGAGTCGCAGCTTCACTTGTTGGTCTTCGGGATCGATGATGAGGCAGCGGCGACCTTTAACTTCCAGTTCCTTGAACGCCGCCAGCTTCTTTGTTGCTTCTGTGCTAGTTAAGGTGACAGCCCACACATGGTTGATCTGATACGCCCCCAACGCCAAAACGTCGGGGAGCGCACCAACGTTGGCAAGGGCGTCGCGGAAATCCTCGACCCTGTATGGCCTAACCCGCACATCGCCGTGCAAAAAAAGCGTGTTAAAAACAACGCGTCCGGTGGGCAAAGTTGGCAGAATAATCTGATAGTCGCTATCTTCGTTGTCCTCGAGCCTGTTTCCGCGGCTGGAAAGGGCCGCTATCGCCGCTCCGCTGGAGCTCATGATCCTGCGTCCGTCACGCTCGGTGGCCGGAAGTAGAATGACTACGCCACGACTGCGGTGATTAATCCTTGACATATAAAAGCATTTTCCTCGGCGATAAGACATTTCCTCCTTTCCAGGCGTGACGTCAGACAAGCTAGCGCAGCGCCACCCGTGACCGCTTAAACCGGCTTACTGACGCTTCGTCCATGCGCGACGCTTTTCATGTTGTAGGCGGCCGTCACGTGGTGATAACTGGTGATGTGGTGCTCGTTCCGCCATTACTTCTGACCGTGGTCGTCATTTCGACTTCGCATTATTCGCCAACCTACCCGTCCATAACATCAAGACGATCTTTTACCACCAGATTTTCTAAGGTCGACGGCTTTCCTCGGCAACTGAAGGCTTCGCTTATAGCGCTGGTTCTCCCTTCACACTGGATTGAGCGCCTACCCTTGGGTCCTGCTTGGCCTACGCACTACACTTCGCAATGACTGTTCCACATGTGCAGCAGAGCTCACGTCTGTTGCCACTGCTCGTGTTCCTGGCAAATATTTCGAGCACTCGCCAAGCACACCTGTCGACGTTTCCAACAACGCCGGCCGTCTACGCAGCTCTGTGCGCATCACAGTCGGTCAGCCTGCAGGAAAAGGAGGTTCCTTTTCTGCGCAGTTTATTGAGTACGAGCAGACAGTACGGGGGGTTGGCTTGATGTGATTGCATTTGTTATCCTGTGGTTGTGTTCGTATTTCAAGCAGGAATGATATGTCATAGGTTTCCTTTGCACGCGTGGTAGTGATTGTTGTGTTTCGATTTTGTATTTTCTAACGCTTTTAAAAGCTTCCCTTTCGTGAATAAAAATTCAGTTGATAGTCTGCGCTTGTGTTGTGTCTTCTTGTTCGCTTTGGTCCTCGTTTCTTTTTGCGCAGCTAAGTGTGAATGGTAAGCCGAAACCCTTTACAAGTTTAACAGCGGAACTGTATGTGGCTAGCTCCTGGTGTGATCGTCTACGTATAGGGCTGGGGAAACTCGCGGTTAACGTGACCTGGCCGTCACCCACAACGAGGAAACGTCCGAGCATGCCCCACACCCGTGTTAGTAGAGGCTTCTAAGTTTTGTAACGTTCAAAAGCACTAATGAGAAAGTGTAATCGTAGAGACATTTTCTTTTCGGCACGGAGCAAGTTTGTGAATGGACTTCTTTCAACTGGGATTTGAAGCGCCTCGGAGTGGCCGGAGGCGACATTTCAAGCGGGCAGACGAAAGATGGACGGATCAATACCCTGTGAGCATTCTTTTACAGTTTTTTTCTCTCGTTGCAAGTGAAAGGCGGAAAAGCCATTTTACGACGCGTGGAAAATGGGCAAGAACGTGAATTAACAAGGTAAAAAGTGTTGCTGGTTAATGCCAGATCTTGTGGCGAAAAACAGCGCTTAAAGGGCAACTGCAGCACTTTTTTGAGAATTTCGTGATATTCAAGGATTCGAATCTAAATAGGCTTTACGTGAAGCATGCCAATTGTTTTTGCACTAGCATTTGAAGTAGTTACGTAATGGACGATTGAATTTTGCGCTGCTGCTCAATGCACTGGAGGTGTGCACGTAAGTTCAGCGTGACGTCACGGAAGGTCTGCCTTACATTACCACTGTCGTCAGCCACACCCTGCCCTGACTCGTTAGACGCTGCCAATCAACTCTCGGCAGGGTTTGCCTTTGATGGCGTTCCTTTTTTTCCTTCAAAGCAGGCGTTTGCGCGTTGGAAATGTATACCGATACCTTCGATGACGTCATCATGCGCCCCCCCCCCCCCTCCCAACTTGGCGTTGTGCGCTGCGGAGAACCTTAAAGGTCGTCCGGATTTGAATCAGGGACTACTTCACTATTTCAAGCGCTAAACCAAAAAGACTTCGCATGCTTTACCTGCAAGTTTCACACATTCTATCATCTCAAGCTCGTGTATTTCTAAAACCTATGCAGTTTCCCTTTTAAATCAGAGGCGGCGGCAAACGCGTCGCATCCCCACACTTCTTTGTCTCGTGTAAGCGCTGCTTTTTTGCTGCGAAAATGCGGTATTTATTTTTCAAACATTTTGTATATGCCATCGCTCGAATGGCACCCTTAACACGATGTCACCCTTCGAACATTTCCAGCGTTTCTTTTTTCCTCCACTTGCGAACTTCGGCTGTATATTCACTTGTGGAATTAAAAAAAAAAGGTGTTATCATCTATTGTACTTTTTTTTCTACAAGACAGGCGCTCCAATGACTAGCGCTCTTCCCGCTGCCACACTACTTCTCTGAGCGGCGCATTAGGTAGGCCACGGCTCGCAGTCAATGCCAGGTTAGAGGAAATAGCTGACACATTGCTTCCTAACGTCAGCAGCTGTATAGGTAAAAATAAAATGAACTTAAGTTTCAGAAGCACAGAGTGAAACAAATGTGTACTGAGCGAGCACGAAATGCTGCCGCAGGACTGAACTGGTGCCTTTAAACACTGCGGCTTTACCGCATAGACCCTTGGAAAGAGGGGCGGTGAAGGGACAAGACTCCCTGCTTCCTCTGCCTGCAATTGCTTCAAGAAATGTCAACTTCATGCTTCGCAATCCTTTCTTCATAATGGCAGACATTTCGCTTAATTGCCTATTTGCCATAGCAATGCAGGAAAAACAACATGTAGTGTTCGCCTGCCCTGAGCCTCACTACATGTATTGCCGAGAAAACGGCCCGGCTAAGACGGAGACCTCCGCGATAACATGCATAATAACTGTTCAGTTATTACAAAACTTTCGAAAAAGTCATAAGCCAAGCTTTAATTTCGACATCTGATGTCACGGTTACGTTATACTGACATGACACACTCGGCGAAGTCCTCCAGTGCTCACTGAGTAATTTTTGACTATCGCTACCAACATATATGCTTTGCCAAAATCAGACCTGTGAAATTACATGCGACACACTCAGCATGTTCCGCAAATGGGAAACAAGCACCCTGGTCATGCCGCGAAGCTCTTTTTTTTCGCCGTCATCCATTCGGCAATGAATGGGGAAGGAAAAAAAGAAAAATAATAAATAACGCTTAGGACATTTACAAATAAAGGGGACAAAAGGGAGAGGCGGCAAAAAGACATGGGGCAGAAATGTCCGCCATGTATCAATTCTGCTGACCGACAGTACCAGGAAGATACATGTCAGGCAAAAGGCGCGAAAAAAAATGTGTTGCGCCTGTCAGTCACACTGATAGCAAAATTGAATGTTGTTACAGGACCTTCAGCTGCGGTGTACTAAAACGTCTCTTGGCGCTGGCGGTATATTATACCCCTGTCACACGGCCAGTTTCAATGGCCATCGAGTCGAGAGCCATCGAGATTTTCGATCGCCATTGAACTCGAGGGAGTTGTGGAGCTGCTACACGGCAAATCTCAATGGCCATTGAAATCGTTCTCGTGTCTTACGCCAAGCTCGTGTGGCGCCACAATCGCTGCTTTCGGTTTCGCGCAAATAACAAAAATATATTGACGAAACTTAACTAAATGTTGAAATACACTTTCTTGCAGTCATAAGGCGCGTTCACACTTGTTCAAAAATCCGGCAAGCGAAGCGGATTCGCTCGCCGCAAAAACTAGGACCTGTTCTCATCTGTTGACGCCCGGGCGAGTTGGAACGGCCGCGCCGCTGCTGCTTCTCGCTTTGCGCACCACGTCGCCGCTCGCGACGTACACAGATACAGTGAGAAAAGAGCATAAATTTATGCTGTCTACGTACCACGAGCGTATGCACGCTTACGTACGCTAAACGCAGGCGCATTCTCACATTGAGTTCAGCGTATGCTAGCAGAGAGGCAAAAATAAACTTAGTCTCTAGTGGCGCCATCTGGTAGTCAAAACGGGAACCATTACTGTCAACAAACCGCCTCTCTTAGGCCTAACAGCGGCAGAATCGTCACTCTAAATAAAAAATAAAGCAAATTTATCACTTATACGTTTTCTTCTAGGCAAGATGAGACGAAGCGAAAGACCGGTGCCCCATTTATGACCAGTGAACGGACAGAAAAAGGCAGCAACAACGAGAATTCAGTCCGAAGCGAGGGGTCCGGCTTTGAAGGGCGCCGCCATGTTTGTTGTCGTTCGAAGCAATGCTAGCAACCTTGGGCAACGCTCGAAGGCCCTCGAAATCTCGATAGAGTTCCGGGCTGCTCCGTCGACTCGATAGACTATTGACTCGATGGCCATTCAAACTGGCCGTGTAGCAGCGCTCGATCGCCTTCGAGTCGATAGGCTATCGATTCGAGGGCCTTCGAAATGCCCGTGTGACAGGGGTATTAGTTTCAGAAATTGGGGCTACACCTTCCCACGCCATGGGCAAAATCATATGGAACTGAAACCATAAAAATCATGGGCGGTAATCTTTTGGGTAAGCTGCAAAAAAAAAAAATCACTTGTTTCTCTAACCACAGAGCGCGTTGAAAAAAAAAAAAGAGAAAAAGAAAGCTCCACGATTTTTTGTTTAATTAAGGCTTGTGACACTTACAAACAGGCTCAGGTTTGCAACCTAGCCCGCTGTGTGCACCGCCATGCAGCGGAGCTTCCCAAGTGCACAGTCCACAGGCACTTGTACTCAGTTTTTAACCAGCGAGTGACCGGCGGTGGGAGTCGAACACCCCACCTCCCGCAGCCGAGACGGGCGTCTTAGCCACTACGCCACGACTGCGGTGATTAATCCTTGACATATAAAAGCATTTTCCTCGGCGATAAGACATTTCCTCCTTTCCAGGCGTGACGTCAGACAAGCTAGCGCAGCGCCACCCGTGACCGCTTAAACCGGCTTACTGACGCTTCGTCCATGCGCGACGCTTTTCATGTTGTAGGCGGCCGTCACGTGGTGATAACTGGTGATGTGGTGCTCGTTCCGCCATTACTTCTGACCGTGGTCGTCATTTCGACTTCGCATTATTCGCCAACCTACCCGTCCATAACATCAAGACGATCTTTTACCACCAGATTTTCTAAGGTCGACGGCTTTCCTCGGCAACTGAAGGCTTCGCTTATAGCGCTGGTTCTCCCTTCACACTGGATTGAGCGCCTACCCTTGGGTCCTGCTTGGCCTACGCACTACACTTCGCAATGACTGTTCCACATGTGCAGCAGAGCTCACGTCTGTTGCCACTGCTCGTGTTCCTGGCAAATATTTCGAGCACTCGCCAAGCACACCTGTCGACGTTTCCAACAACGCCGGCCGTCTACGCAGCTCTGTGCGCATCACAGTCGGTCAGCCTGCAGGAAAAGGAGGTTCCTTTTCTGCGCAGTTTATTGAGTACGAGCAGACAGTACGGGGGGTTGGCTTGATGTGATTGCATTTGTTATCCTGTTGTTGTGTTCGTATTTCAAGCAGGAATGATATGTCATAGGTTTCCTTTGCACGCGTGGTAGTGATTGTTGTGTTTCGATTTTGTATTTTCTAACGCTTTTAAAAGCTTCCCTTTCGTGAATAAAAATTCAGTTGATAGTCTGCGCTTGTGTTGTGTCTTCTTGTTCGCTTTGGTCCTCGTTTCTTTTTGCGCAGCTAAGTGTGAATGGTAAGCCGAAACCCTTTACAAGTTTAACAGCGGAACTGTATGTGGCTAGCTCCTGGTGTGAGTGTCTACGTATAGGGCTGGGGAAACTCGCGGTTAACGTGACCTGGCCGTCACCCACAACGAGGAAACGTCCGAGCATGCCCCACACCCGTGTTAGTAGAGGCTTCTAAGTTTTGTAACGTTCAAAAGCACTAATGAGAAAGTGTAATCGTAGAGACATTTTCTTTTCGGCACGGAGCAAGTTTGTGAATGGACTTCTTTCAACTGGGATTTGAAGCGCCTCGGAGTGGCCGGAGGCGACATTTCAAGCGGGCAGACGAAAGATGGACGGATCAATACCCTGTGAGCATTCTTTTACAGTTTTTTTCTGTCGTTGCAAGTGGAAGGCGGAAAAGCCATTTTACGACGCGTGGAAAATGGGCAAGAACGTGAATTAACAAGGTAAAAAGTGTTGCTGGTTAATGCCAGATCTTGTGGCGAAAAACAGCGCTTAAAGGGCAACTGCAGCACTTTTTTGAGAATTTCGTGATATTCAAGGATTCGAATCTAAATAGGCTTTACGTGAAGCATGCCAATTGTTTTTGCACTAGCATTTGAAGTAGTTACGTAATGGACGATTGAATTTTGCGCTGCTGCTCAATGCACTGGAGGTGTGCACGTAAGTTCAGCGTGACGTCACGGAAGGTCTGCCTTACATTACCACTGTCGTCAGCCACACCCTGCCCTGACTCGTTAGACGCTGCCAATCAACTCTCGGCAGGGTTTGCCTTTGATGGCGTTCCTTTTTTTCCTTCAAAGCAGGCGTTTGCGCGTTGGAAATGTATACCGATACCTTCGATGACGTCATCATGCGCCCCCCCCCCCCTCCCAACTTGGCGTTGTGCGCTGCGGAGAACCTTAAAGGTCGTCCGGATTTGAATCAGGGACTACTTCACTATTTCAAGCGCTAAACCAAGAAGACTTCGCATGCTTTACCTGCAAGTTTCACACATTCTATCATCTCAAGCTCGTGTATTTCTAAAACCTATGCAGTTTCCCTTTTAAATCAGAGGCGGCGGCAAACGCGTCGCATCCCCACACTTCTTTGTCTCGTGTAAGCGCTGCTTTTTTGCTGCGAAAATGCGGTATTTATTTTTCAAACATTTTGTATATGCCATCGCTCGAATGGCACCCTTAACACGATGTCACCCTTCGAACATTTCCAGCGTTTCTTTTTTCCTCCACTTGCGAACTTCGGCTGTATATTCACTTGTGGAATTAAAAAAAAAGGTGTTATCATCTATTGTACTTTTTTTTCTACAAGACAGGCGCTCCAATGACTAGCGCTCTTCCCGCTGCCACACTACTTCTCTGAGCGGCGCATTAGGTAGGCCACGGCTCGCAGTCAATGCCAGGTTAGAGGAAATAGCTGACACATTGCTTCCTAACGTCAGCAGCTGTATAGGTAAAAATAAAATGAACTTAAGTTTCAGAAGCACAGAGTGAAACAAATGTGTACTGAGCGAGCACGAAATGCTGCCGCAGGACTGAACTGGTGCCTTTAAACACTGCGGCTTTACCGCATAGACCCTTGGAAAGAGGGGCGGTGAAGGGACAAGACTCCCTGCTTCCTCTGCCTGCAATTGCTTCAAGAAATGTCAACTTCATGCTTCGCAATCCTTTCTTCATAATGGCAGACATTTCGCTTAATTGCCTATTTGCCATAGCAATGCAGGAAAAACAACATGTAGTGTTCGCCTGCCCTGAGCCTCACTACATGTATTGCCGAGAAAACGGCCCGGCTAAGACGGAGACCTCCGCGATAACATGCATAATAACTGTTCAGTTATTGCAAAACTTTCGAAAAAGTCATAAGCCAAGCTTTAATTTCGACATCTGATGTCACGGTTACGTTATACTGACATGACACACTCGGCGAAGTCCTCCAGTGCTCACTGAGTAATTTTTGACTATCGCTACCAACATATATGCTTTGCCAAAATCAGACCTGTGAAATTACATGCGACACACTCAGCATGTTCCGCAAATGGGAAACAAGCACCCTGGTCATGCCGTGAAGCTCTTTTTTTTCGCCGTCATCCATTCGGCAATGAATGGGGAAGGAAAAAAAGAAAAATAATAAATAACGCTTAGGACATTTACAAATAAAGGGGACAAAAGGGAGAGGCGGCAAAAAGACATGGGGCAGAAATGTCCGCCATGTATCAATTCTGCTGACCGACAGTACCAGGAAGATACATGTCAGGCAAAAGGCGCGAAAAAAAATGTGTTGCGCCTGTCAGTCACACTGATAGCAAAATTGAATGTTGTTACAGGACCTTCAGCTGCGGTGTACTAAAACGTCTCTTGGCGCTGGCGGTATATTATACCCCTGTCACACGGCCAGTTTCAATGGCAATCGAGTCGAGAGCCATCGAGATTTTCGATCGCCATTGAACTCGAGGGAGTTGTGGAGCTGCTACACGGCAAATCTCAATGGCCATTGAAATCGTTCTCGTGTCTTACGCCAAGCTCGTGTGGCGCCACAATCGCTGCTTTCGGTTTCGCGCAAATAACAAAAATATATTGACGAAACTTAACTAAATGTTGAAATACACTTTCTTGCAGTCATAAGGCGCGTTCACACTTGTTCAAAAATCCGGCAAGCGAAGCGGATTCGCTCGCCGCAAAAACTAGGGCCTGTTCTCATCTGTTGACGCCCGGGCGAGTTGGAACGGCCGCGCCGCTGCTGCTTCTCGCTTTGCGCACCACGTCGCCGCTCGCGACGTACACAGATACAGTGAGAAAAGAGCATAAATTTATGCTGTCTACGTACCACGAGCGTATGCACGCTTACGTACGCTAAACGCAGGCGCATTCTCACATTGAGTTCAGCGTATGCTAGCAGAGAGGCAAAAATAAACTTAGTCTCTAGTGGCGCCATCTGGTAGTCAAAACGGGAACCATTACTGTCAACAAACCGCCTCTCTTAGGCCTAACAGCGGCAGAATCGTCACTCTAAATAAAAAATAAAGCAAATTTATCACTTATACGTTTTCTTCTAGGCAAGATGAGACGAAGCGAAAGACCGGTGCCCCATTTATGACCAGTGAACGGACAGAAAAAGGCAGCAACAACGAGAATTCAGTCCGAAGCGAGGGGTCCGGCTTTGAAGGGCGCCGCCATGTTTGTTGTCGTTCGAAGCAATGCTAGCAACCTTGGGCAACGCTCGAAGGCCCTCGAAATCTCGATAGAGTTCCGGGCTGCTCCGTCGACTCGATAGACTATTGACTCGATGGCCATTCAAACTGGCCGTGTAGCAGCGCTCGATCGCCTTCGAGTCGATAGGCTATCGATTCGAGGGCCTTCGAAATGCCCGTGTGACAGGGGTATTAGTTTCAGAAATGGGGGCTACACCTTCCCACGCCATGGGCAAAATCATATGGAACTGAAACCATAAAAATCATGGGCGGTAATCTTTGGGGTAAGCTGCAAAAAAAAATCACTTGTTTCTCTAACCACAGAGCGCGTTGAAAAAAAAAGAGAAAAAGAAAGCTCCACGATTTTTTGTTTAATTAAGGCTTGTGACACTTACAAACAGGCTCAGGTTTGCAACCGAGCCCGCTGTGTGCACCGCCATGCAGCGGAGCTTCCCAAGTGCACAGTCCACAGGCACTTGTACTCAGTTTTTAACCAGCGAGTGACCGGCGGTGGGAGTCGAACACCCCACCTCCCGCAGCCGAGACGGGCGTCTTAGCCACTACGCCACGACTGCGGTGATTAATCCTTGACATATAAAAGCATTTTCCTCGGCGATAAGACATTTCCTCCTTTCCAGGCGTGACGTCAGACAAGCTAGCGCAGCGCCACCCGTGACCGCTTAAACCGGCTTACTGACGCTTCGTCCATGCGCGACGCTTTTCATGTTGTAGGCGGCCGTCACGTGGTGATAACTGGTGATGTGGTGCTCGTTCCGCCATTACTTCTGACCGTGGTCGTCATTTCGACTTCGCATTATTCGCCAACCTACCCGTCCATAACATCAAGACGATCTTTTACCACCAGATTTTCTAAGGTCGACGGCTTTCCTCGGCAACTGAAGGCTTCGCTTATAGCGCTGGTTCTCCCTTCACACTGGATTGAGCGCCTACCCTTGGGTCCTGCTTGGCCTACGCACTACACTTCGCAATGACTGTTCCACATGTGCAGCAGAGCTCACGTCTGTTGCCACTGCTCGTGTTCCTGGCAAATATTTCGAGCACTCGCCAAGCACACCTGTCGACGTTTCCAACAACGCCGGCCGTCTACGCAGCTCTGTGCGCATCACAGTCGGTCAGCCTGCAGGAAAAGGAGGTTCCTTTTCTGCGCAGTTTATTGAGTACGAGCAGACAGTACGGGGGGTTGGCTTGATGTGATTGCATTTGTTATCCTGTTGTTGTGTTCGTATTTCAAGCAGGAATGATATGTCATAGGTTTCCTTTGCACGCGTGGTAGTGATTGTTGTGTTTCGATTTTGTATTTTCTAACGCTTTTAAAAGCTTCCCTTTCGTGAATAAAAATTCAGTTGATAGTCTGCGCTTGTGTTGTGTCTTCTTGTTCGCTTTGGTCCTCGTTTCTTTTTGCGCAGCTAAGTGTGAATGGTAAGCCGAAACCCTTTACAAGTTTAACAGCGGAACTGTATGTGGCTAGCTCCTGGTGTGAGCGTCTACGTATAGGGCTGGGGAAACTCGCGGTTAACGTGACCTGGCCGTCACCCACAACGAGGAAACGTCCGAGCATGCCCCACACCCGTGTTAGTAGAGGCTTCTAAGTTTTGTAACGTTCAAAAGCACTAATGAGAAAGTGTAATCGTAGAGACATTTTCTTTTCGGCACGGAGCAAGTTTGTGAATGGACTTCTTTCAACTGGGATTTGAAGCGCCTCGGAGTGGCCGGAGGCGACATTTCAAGCGGGCAGACGAAAGATGGACGGATCAATACCCTGTGAGCATTCTTTTACAGTTTTTTTCTGTCGTTGCAAGTGAAAGGCGGAAAAGCCATTTTACGACGCGTGGAAAATGGGCAAGAACGTGAATTAACAAGGTAAAAAGTGTTGCTGGTTAATGCCAGATCTTGTGGCGAAAAACAGCGCTTAAAGGGCAACTGCAGCACTTTTTTGAGAATTTCGTGATATTCAAGGATTCGAATCTAAATAGGCTTTACGTGAAGCATGCCAATTGTTTTTGCACTAGCATTTGAAGTAGTTACGTAATGGACGATTGAATTTTGCGCTGCTGCTCAATGCACTGGAGGTGTGCACGTAAGTTCAGCGTGACGTCACGGAAGGTCTGCCTTACATTACCACTGTCGTCAGCCACACCCTGCCCTGACTCGTTAGACGCTGCCAATCAACTCTCGGCAGGGTTTGCCTTTGATGGCGTTCCTTTTTTTCCTTCAAAGCAGGCGTTTGCGCGTTGGAAATGTATACCGATACCTTCGATGACGTCATCATGCGCCCCCCCCCCTCCCAACTTGGCGTTGTGCGCTGCGGAGAACCTTAAAGGTCGTCCGGATTTGAATCAGGGACTACTTCACTATTTCAAGCGCTAAACCAAAAAGACTTCGCATGCTTTACCTGCAAGTTTCACACATTCTATCATCTCAAGCTCGTGTATTTCTAAAACCTATGCAGTTTCCCTTTTAAATCAGAGGCGGCGGCAAACGCGTCGCATCCCCACACTTCTTTGTCTCGTGTAAGCGCTGCTTTTTTGCTGCGAAAATGCGGTATTTATTTTTCAAACATTTTGTATATGCCATCGCTCGAATGGCACCCTTAACACGATGTCACCCTTCGAACATTTCCAGCGTTTCTTTTTTCCTCCACTTGCGAACTTCGGCTGTATATTCACTTGTGGAATTAAAAAAAAAGGTGTTATCATCTATTGTACTTTTTTTTCTACAAGACAGGCGCTCCAATGACTAGCGCTCTTCCCGCTGCCACACTACTTCTCTGAGCGGCGCATTAGGTAGGCCACGGCTCGCAGTCAATGCCAGGTTAGAGGAAATAGCTGACACATTGCTTCCTAACGTCAGCAGCTGTATAGGTAAAAATAAAATGAACTTAAGTTTCAGAAGCACAGAGTGAAACAAATGTGTACTGAGCGAGCACGAAATGCTGCCGCAGGACTGAACTGGTGCCTTTAAACACTGCGGCTTTACCGCATAGACCCTTGGAAAGAGGGGCGGTGAAGGGACAAGACTCCCTGCTTCCTCTGCCTGCAATTGCTTCAAGAAATGTCAACTTCATGCTTCGCAATCCTTTCTTCATAATGGCAGACATTTCGCTTAATTGCCTATTTGCCATAGCAATGCAGGAAAAACAACATGTAGTGTTCGCCTGCCCTGAGCCTCACTACATGTATTGCCGAGAAAACGGCCCGGCTAAGACGGAGACCTCCGCGATAACATGCATAATAACTGTTCAGTTATTACAAAACTTTCGAAAAAGTCATAAGCCAAGCTTTAATTTCGACATCTGATGTCACGGTTACGTTATACTGACATGACACACTCGGCGAAGTCCTCCAGTGCTCACTGAGTAATTTTTGACTATCGCTACCAACATATATGCTTTGCCAAAATCAGACCTGTGAAATTACATGCGACACACTCAGCATGTTCCGCAAATGGGAAACAAGCACCCTGGTCATGCCGTGAAGCTCTTTTTTTTCGCCGTCATCCATTCGGCAATGAATGGGGAAGGAAAAAAAGAAAAATAATAAATAACGCTTAGGACATTTACAAATAAAGGGGACAAAAGGGAGAGGCGGCAAAAAGACATGGGGCAGAAATGTCCGCCATGTATCAATTCTGCTGACCGACAGTACCAGGAAGATACATGTCAGGCAAAAGGCGCGAAAAAAAATGTGTTGCGCCTGTCAGTCACACTGATAGCAAAATTGAATGTTGTTACAGGACCTTCAGCTGCGGTGTACTAAAACGTCTCTTGGCGCTGGCGGTATATTATACCCCTGTCACACGGCCAGTTTCAATGGCCATCGAGTCGAGAGCCATCGAGATTTTCGATCGCCATTGAACTCGAGGGAGTTGTGGAGCTGCTACACGGCAAATCTCAATGGCCATTGAAATCGTTCTCGTGTCTTACGCCAAGCTCGTGTGGCGCCACAATCGCTGCTTTCGGTTTCGCGCAAATAACAAAAATATATTGACGAAACTTAACTAAATGTTGAAATACACTTTCTTGCAGTCATAAGGCGCGTTCACACTTGTTCAAAAATCCGGCAAGCGAAGCGGATTCGCTCGCCGCAAAAACTAGGACCTGTTCTCATCTGTTGACGCCCGGGCGAGTTGGAACGGCCGCGCCGCTGCTGCTTCTCGCTTTGCGCACCACGTCGCCGCTCGCGACGTACACAGATACAGTGAGAAAAGAGCATAAATTTATGCTGTCTACTTACCACGAGCGTATGCACGCTTACGTACGCTAAACGCAGGCGCATTCTCACATTGAGTTCAGCGTATGCTAGCAGAGAGGCAAAAATAAACTTAGTCTCTAGTGGCGCCATCTGGTAGTCAAAACGGGAACCATTACTGTCAACAAACCGCCTCTCTTAGGCCTAACAGCGGCAGAATCGTCACTCTAAATAAAAAATAAAGCAAATTTATCACTTATACGTTTTCTTCTAGGCAAGATGAGACGAAGCGAAAGACCGGTGCCCCATTTATGACCAGTGAACGGACAGAAAAAGGCAGCAACAACGAGAATTCAGTCCGAAGCGAGGGGTCCGGCTTTGAAGGGCGCCGCCATGTTTGTTGTCGTTCGAAGCAATGCTAGCAACCTTGGGCAACGCTCGAAGGCCCTCGAAATCTCGATAGAGTTCCGGGCTGCTCCGTCGACTCGATAGACTATTGACTCGATGGCCATTCAAACTGGCCGTGTAGCAGCGCTCGATCGCCTTCGAGTCGATAGGCTATCGATTCGAGGGCCTTCGAAATGCCCGTGTGACAGGGGTATTAGTTTCAGAAATGGGGGCTACACCTTCCCACGCCATGGGCAAAATCATATGGAACTGAAACCATAAAAATCATGGGCGGTAATCTTTGGGGTAAGCTGCAAAAAAAAAAATCACTTGTTTCTCTAACCACAGAGCGCGTTGAAAAAAAAAAGAGAAAAAGAAAGCTCCACGATTTTTTGTTTAATTAAGGCTTGTGACACTTACAAACAGGCTCAGGTTTGCAACCGAGCCCGCTGTGTGCACCGCCATGCAGCGGAGCTTCCCAAGTGCACAGTCCACAGGCACTTGTACTCAGTTTTTAACCAGCGAGTGACCGGCGGTGGGAGTCGAACACCCCACCTCCCGCAGCCGAGACGGGCGTCTTAGCCACTACGCCACGACTGCGGTGATTAATCCTTGACATATAAAAGCATTTTCCTCGGCGATAAGACATTTCCTCCTTTCCAGGCGTGACGTCAGACAAGCTAGCGCAGCGCCACCCGTGACCGCTTAAACCGGCTTACTGACGCTTCGTCCATGCGCGACGCTTTTCATGTTGTAGGCGGCCGTCACGTGGTGATAACTGGTGATGTGGTGCTCGTTCCGCCATTACTTCTGACCGTGGTCGTCATTTCGACTTCGCATTATTCGCCAACCTACCCGTCCATAACATCAAGACGATCTTTTACCACCAGATTTTCTAAGGTCGACGGCTTTCCTCGGCAACTGAAGGCTTCGCTTATAGCGCTGGTTCTCCCTTCACACTGGATTGAGCGCCTACCCTTGGGTCCTGCTTGGCCTACGCACTACACTTCGCAATGACTGTTCCACATGTGCAGCAGAGCTCACGTCTGTTGCCACTGCTCGTGTTCCTGGCAAATATTTCGAGCACTCGCCAAGCACACCTGTCGACGTTTCCAACGACGCCGGCCGTCTACGCAGCTCTGTGCGCATCACAGTCGGTCAGCCTGCAGGAAAAGGAGGTTCCTTTTCTGCGCAGTTTATTGAGTACGAGCAGACAGTACGGGGGGTTGGCTTGATGTGATTGCATTTGTTATCCTGTTGTTGTGTTCGTATTTCAAGCAGGAATGATATGTCATAGGTTTCCTTTGCACGCGTGGTAGTGATTGTTGTGTTTCGATTTTGTATTTTCTAACGCTTTTAAAAGCTTCCCTTTCGTGAATAAAAATTCAGTTGATAGTCTGCGCTTGTGTTGTGTCTTCTTGTTCGCTTTGGTCCTCGTTTCTTTTTGCGCAGCTAAGTGTGAATGGTAAGCCGAAACTCTTTACAAGTTTAACAGCGGAACTGTATGTGGCTAGCTCCTGGTGTGAGCGTCTACGTATAGGGCTGGGGAAACTCGCGGTTAACGTGACCTGGCCGTCACCCACAACGAGGAAACGTCCGAGCATGCCCCACACCCGTGTTAGTAGAGGCTTCTAAGTTTTGTAACGTTCAAAAGCACTAATGAGAAAGTGTAATCGTAGAGACATTTTCTTTTCGGCACGGAGCAAGTTTGTGAATGGACTTCTTTCAACTGGGATTTGAAGCGCCTCGGAGTGGCCGGAGGCGACATTTCAAGCGGGCAGACGAAAGATGGACGGATCAATACCCTGTGAGCATTCTTTTACAGTTTTTTTCTGTCGTTGCAAGTGAAAGGCGGAAAAGCCATTTTACGACGCGTGGAAAATGGGCAAGAACGTGAATTAACAAGGTAAAAAGTGTTGCTGGTTAATGCCAGATCTTGTGGCGAAAAACAGCGCTTAAAGGGCAACTGCAGCACTTTTTTGAGAATTTCGTGATATTCAAGGATTCGAATCTAAATAGGCTTTACGTGAAGCATGCCAATTGTTTTTGCACTAGCATTTGAAGTAGTTACGTAATGGACGATTGAATTTTGCGCTGCTGCTCAATGCACTGGAGGTGTGCACGTAAGTTCAGCGTGACGTCACGGAAGGTCTGCCTTACATTACCACTGTCGTCAGCCACACCCTGCCCTGACTCGTTAGACGCTGCCAATCAACTCTCGGCAGGGTTTGCCTTTGATGGCGTTCCTTTTTTTCCTTCAAAGCAGGCGTTTGCGCGTTGGAAATGTATACCGATACCTTCGATGACGTCATCATGCGCCCCCCCCCCCTCCCAACTTGGCGTTGTGCGCTGCGGAGAACCTTAAAGGTCGTCCGGATTTGAATCAGGGACTACTTCACTATTTCAAGCGCTAAACCAAAAAGACTTCGCATGCTTTACCTGCAAGTTTCACACATTCTATCATCTCAAGCTCGTGTATTTCTAAAACCTATGCAGTTTCCCTTTTAAATCAGAGGCGGCGGCAAACGCGTCGCATCCCCACACTTCTTTGTCTCGTGTAAGCGCTGCTTTTTTGCTGCGAAAATGCGGTATTTATTTTTCAAACATTTTGTATATGCCATCGCTCGAATGGCACCCTTAACACGATGTCACCCTTCGAACATTTCCAGCGTTTCTTTTTTCCTCCACTTGCGAACTTCGGCTGTATATTCACTTGTGGAATTAAAAAAAAGGTGTTATCATCTATTGTACTTTTTTTTCTACAAGACAGGCGCTCCAATGACTAGCGCTCTTCCCGCTGCCACACTACTTCTCTGAGCGGCGCATTAGGTAGGCCACGGCTCGCAGTCAATGCCAGGTTAGAGGAAATAGCTGACACATTGCTTCCTAACGTCAGCAGCTGTATAGGTAAAAATAAAATGAACTTAAGTTTCAGAAGCACAGAGTGAAACAAATGTGTACTGAGCGAGCACGAAATGCTGCCGCAGGACTGAACTGGTGCCTTTAAACACTGCGGCTTTACCGCATAGACCCTTGGAAAGAGGGGCGGTGAAGGGACAAGACTCCCTGCTTCCTCTGCCTGCAATTGCTTCAAGAAATGTCAACTTCATGCTTCGCAATCCTTTCTTCATAATGGCAGACATTTCGCTTAATTGCCTATTTGCCATAGCAATGCAGGAAAAACAACATGTAGTGTTCGCCTGCCCTGAGCCTCACTACATGTATTGCCGAGAAAACGGCCCGGCTAAGACGGAGACCTCCGCGATAACATGCATAATAACTGTTCAGTTATTACAAAACTTTCGAAAAAGTCATAAGCCAAGCTTTAATTTCGACATCTGATGTCACGGTTACGTTATACTGACATGACACACTCGGCGAAGTCCTCCAGTGCTCACTGAGTAATTTTTGACTATCGCTACCAACATATATGCTTTGCCAAAATCAGACCTGTGAAATTACATGCGACACACTCAGCATGTTCCGCAAATGGGAAACAAGCACCCTGGTCATGCCGTGAAGCTCTTTTTTTTCGCCGTCATCCATTCGGCAATGAATGGGGAAGGAAAAAAAGAAAAATAATAAATAACGCTTAGGACATTTACAAATAAAGGGGACAAAAGGGAGAGGCGGCAAAAAGACATGGGGCAGAAATGTCCGCCATGTATCAATTCTGCTGACCGACAGTACCAGGAAGATACATGTCAGGCAAAAGGCGCGAAAAAAAATGTGTTGCGCCTGTCAGTCACACTGATAGCAAAATTGAATGTTGTTACAGGACCTTCAGCTGCGGTGTACTAAAACGTCTCTTGGCGCTGGCGGTATATTATACCCCTGTCACACGGCCAGTTTCAATGGCCATCGAGTCGAGAGCCATCGAGATTTTCGATCGCCATTGAACTCGAGGGAGTTGTGGAGCTGCTACACGGCAAATCTCAATGGCCATTGAAATCGTTCTCGTGTCTTACGCCAAGCTCGTGTGGCGCCACAATCGCTGCTTTCGGTTTCGCGCAAATAACAAAAATATATTGACGAAACTTAACTAAATGTTGAAATACACTTTCTTGCAGTCATAAGGCGCGTTCACACTTGTTCAAAAATCCGGCAAGCGAAGCGGATTCGCTCGCCGCAAAAACTAGGACCTGTTCTCATCTGTTGACGCCCGGGCGAGTTGGAACGGCCGCGCCGCTGCTGCTTCTCGCTTTGCGCACCACGTCGCCGCTCGCGACGTACACAGATACAGTGAGAAAAGAGCATAAATTTATGCTGTCTACGTACCACGAGCGTATGCACGCTTACGTACGCTAAACGCAGGCGCATTCTCACATTGAGTTCAGCGTATGCTAGCAGAGAGGCAAAAATAAACTTAGTCTCTAGTGGCGCCATCTGGTAGTCAAAACGGGAACCATTACTGTCAACAAACCGCCTCTCTTAGGCCTAACAGCGGCAGAATCGTCACTCTAAATAAAAAATAAAGCAAATTTATCACTTATACGTTTTCTTCTAGGCAAGATGAGACGAAGCGAAAGACCGGTGCCCCATTTATGACCAGTGAACGGACAGAAAAAGGCAGCAACAACGAGAATTCAGTCCGAAGCGAGGGGTCCGGCTTTGAAGGGCGCCGCCATGTTTGTTGTCGTTCGAAGCAATGCTAGCAACCTTGGGCAACGCTCGAAGGCCCTCGAAATCTCGATAGAGTTCCGGGCTGCTCCGTCGACTCGATAGACTATTGACTCGATGGCCATTCAAACTGGCCGTGTAGCAGCGCTCGATCGCCTTCGAGTCGATAGGCTATCGATTCGAGGGCCTTCGAAATGCCCGTGTGACAGGGGTATTAGTTTCAGAAATGGGGGCTACACCTTCCCACGCCATGGGCAAAATCATATGGAACTGAAACCATAAAAATCATGGGCGGTAATCTTTGGGGTAAGCTGCAAAAAAAAAAAATCACTTGTTTCTCTAACCACAGAGCGCGTTGAAAAAAAAAAGAGAAAAAGAAAGCTCCACGATTTTTTGTTTAATTAAGGCTTGTGACACTTACAAACAGGCTCAGGTTTGCAACCGAGCCCGCTGTGTGCACCGCCATGCAGCGGAGCTTCCCAAGTGCACAGTCCACAGGCACTTGTACTCAGTTTTTAACCAGCGAGTGACCGGCGGTGGGAGTCGAACACCCCACCTCCCGCAGCCGAGACGGGCGTCTTAGCCACTACGCCACGACTGCGGTGATTAATCCTTGACATATAAAAGCATTTTCCTCGGCGATAAGACATTTCCTCCTTTCCAGGCGTGACGTCAGACAAGCTAGCGCAGCGCCACCCGTGACCGCTTAAACCGGCTTACTGACGCTTCGTCCATGCGCGACGCTTTTCATGTTGTAGGCGGCCGTCACGTGGTGATAACTGGTGATGTGGTGCTCTTTCCGCCATTACTTCTGACCGTGGTCGTCATTTCGACTTCGCATTATTCGCCAACCTACCCGTCCATAACATCAAGACGATCTTTTACCACCAGATTTTCTAAGGTCGACGGCTTTCCTCGGCAACTGAAGGCTTCGCTTATAGCGCTGGTTCTCCCTTCACACTGGATTGAGCGCCTACCCTTGGGTCCTGCTTGGCCTACGCACTACACTTCGCAATGACTGTTCCACATGTGCAGCAGAGCTCACGTCTGTTGCCACTGCTCGTGTTCCTGGCAAATATTTCGAGCACTCGCCAAGCACACCTGTCGACGTTTCCAACAACGCCGGCCGTCTACGCAGCTCTGTGCGCATCACAGTCGGT
Source organism: Amblyomma mixtum (assembly GCF_055824585.1). Lineage (NCBI taxonomy): Eukaryota > Metazoa > Arthropoda > Arachnida > Ixodida > Ixodidae > Amblyomma > Amblyomma mixtum. Next base: position 135,263,410 of record NC_143019.1, on the reverse strand, counting down.
CAGCCTGCAGGAAAAGGAGGTTCCTTTTCTGCGCAGTTTATTGAGTACGAGCAGACAGTACGGGGGGTTGGCTTGATGTGATTGCATTTGTTATCCTGTTGTTGTGTTCGTATTTCAAGCAGGAATGATATGTCATAGGTTTCCTTTGCACGCGTGGTAGTGATTGTTGTGTTTCGATTTTGTATTTTCTAACGCTTTTAAAAGCTTCCCTTTCGTGAATAAAAATTCAGTTGATAGTCTGCGCTTGTGTTGTGTCTTCTTGTTCGCTTTGGTCCTCGTTTCTTTTTGCGCAGCTAAGTGTGAATGGTAAGCCGAAACCCTTTACAAGTTTAACAGCGGAACTGTATGTGGCTAGCTCTTGGTGTGAGCGTCTACGTATAGGGCTGGGGAAACTCGCGGTTAACGTGACCTGGCCGTCACCCACAACGAGGAAACGTCCGAGCATGCCCCACACCCGTGTTAGTAGAGGCTTCTAAGTTTTGTAACGTTCAAAAGCACTAATGAGAAAGTGTAATCGTAGAGACATTTTCTTTTCGGCACGGAGCAAGTTTGTGAATGGACTTCTTTCAACTGGGATTTGAAGCGCCTCGGAGTGGCCGGAGGCGACATTTCAAGCGGGCAGACGAAAGATGGACGGATCAATACCCTGTGAGCATTCTTTTACAGTTTTTTTCTGTCGTTGCAAGTGAAAGGCGGAAAAGCCATTTTACGACGCGTGGAAAATGGGCAAGAACGTGAATTAACAAGGTAAAAAGTGTTGCTGGTTAATGCCAGATCTTGTGGCGAAAAACAGCGCTTAAAGGGCAACTGCAGCACTTTTTTGAGAATTTCGTGATATTCAAGGATTCGAATCTAAATAGGCTTTACGTGAAGCATGCCAATTGTTTTTGCACTAGCATTTGAAGTAGTTACGTAATGGACGATTGAATTTTGCGCTGCTGCTCAATGCACTGGAGGTGTGCACGTAAGTTCAGCGTGACGTCACGGAAGGTCTGCCTTACATTACCACTGTCGTCAGCCACACCCTGCCCTGACTCGTTAGACGCTGCCAATCAACTCTCGGCAGGGTTTGCCTTTGATGGCGTTCCTTTTTTTCCTTCAAAGCAGGCGTTTGCGCGTTGGAAATGTATACCGATACCTTCGATGACGTCATCATGCGCCCCCCCCCCCCTCCCAACTTGGCGTTGTGCGCTGCGGAGAACCTTAAAGGTCGTCCGGATTTGAATCAGGGACTACTTCACTATTTCAAGCGCTAAACCAAAAAGACTTCGCATGCTTTACCTGCAAGTTTCACACATTCTATCATCTCAAGCTCGTGTATTTCTAAAACCTATGCAGTTTCCCTTTTAAATCAGAGGCGGCGGCAAACGCGTCGCATCCCCACACTTCTTTGTCTCGTGTAAGCGCTGCTTTTTTGCTGCGAAAATGCGGTATTTATTTTTCAAACATTTTGTATATGCCATCGCTCGAATGGCACCCTTAACACGATGTCACCCTTCGAACATTTCCAGCGTTTCTTTTTTCCTCCACTTGCGAACTTCGGCTGTATATTCACTTGTGGAATTAAAAAAAAAGGTGTTATCATCTATTGTACTTTTTTTTCTACAAGACAGGCGCTCCAATGACTAGCGCTCTTCCCGCTGCCACACTACTTCTCTGAGCGGCGCATTAGGTAGGCCACGGCTCGCAGTCAATGCCAGGTTAGAGGAAATAGCTGACACATTGCTTCCTAACGTCAGCAGCTGTATAGGTAAAAATAAAATGAACTTAAGTTTCAGAAGCACAGAGTGAAACAAATGTGTACTGAGCGAGCACGAAATGCTGCCGCAGGACTGAACTGGTGCCTTTAAACACTGCGGCTTTACCGCATAGACCCTTGGAAAGAGGGGCGGTGAAGGGACAAGACTCCCTGCTTCCTCTGCCTGCAATTGCTTCAAGAAATGTCAACTTCATGCTTCGCAATCCTTTCTTCATAATGGCAGACATTTCGCTTAATTGCCTATTTGCCATAGCAATGCAGGAAAAACAACATGTAGTGTTCGCCTGCCCTGAGCCTCACTACATGTATTGCCGAGAAAACGGCCCGGCTAAGACGGAGACCTCCGCGATAACATGCATAATAACTGTTCAGTTATTACAAAACTTTCGAAAAAGTCATAAGCCAAGCTTTAATTTCGACATCTGATGTCACGGTTACGTTATACTGACATGACACACTCGGCGAAGTCCTCCAGTGCTCACTGAGTAATTTTTGACTATCGCTACCAACATATATGCTTTGCCAAAATCAGACCTGTGAAATTACATGCGACACACTCAGCATGTTCCGCAAATGGGAAACAAGCACCCTGGTCATGCCGTGAAGCTCTTTTTTTTCGCCGTCATCCATTCGGCAATGAATGGGGAAGGAAAAAAAGAAAAATAATAAATAACGCTTAGGACATTTACAAATAAAGGGGACAAAAGGGAGAGGCGGCAAAAAGACATGGGGCAGAAATGTCCGCCATGTATCAATTCTGCTGACCGACAGTACCAGGAAGATACATGTCAGGCAAAAGGCGCGAAAAAAAATGTGTTGCGCCTGTCAGTCACACTGATAGCAAAATTGAATGTTGTTACAGGACCTTCAGCTGCGGTGTACTAAAACGTCTCTTGGCGCTGGCGGTATATTATACCCCTGTCACACGGCCAGTTTCAATGGCCATCGAGTCGAGAGCCATCGAGATTTTCGATCGCCATTGAACTCGAGGGAGTTGTGGAGCTGCTACACGGCAAATCTCAATGGCCATTGAAATCGTTCTCGTGTCTTACGCCAAGCTCGTGTGGCGCCACAATCGCTGCTTTCGGTTTCGCGCAAATAACAAAAATATATTGACGAAACTTAACTAAATGTTGAAATACACTTTCTTGCAGTCATAAGGCGCGTTCACACTTGTTCAAAAATCCGGCAAGCGAAGCGGATTCGCTCGCCGCAAAAACTAGGACCTGTTCTCATCTGTTGACGCCCGGGCGAGTTGGAACGGCCGCGCCGCTGCTGCTTCTCGCTTTGCGCACCACGTCGCCGCTCGCGACGTACACAGATACAGTGAGAAAAGAGCATAAATTTATGCTGTCTACGTACCACGAGCGTATGCACGCTTACGTACGCTAAACGCAGGCGCATTCTCACATTGAGTTCAGCGTATGCTAGCAGAGAGGCAAAAATAAACTTAGTCTCTAGTGGCGCCATCTGGTAGTCAAAACGGGAACCATTACTGTCAACAAACCGCCTCTCTTAGGCCTAACAGCGGCAGAATCGTCACTCTAAATAAAAAATAAAGCAAATTTATCACTTATACGTTTTCTTCTAGGCAAGATGAGACGAAGCGAAAGACCGGTGCCCCATTTATGACCAGTGAACGGACAGAAAAAGGCAGCAACAACGAGAATTCAGTCCGAAGCGAGGGGTCCGGCTTTGAAGGGCGCCGCCATGTTTGTTGTCGTTCGAAGCAATGCTAGCAACCTTGGGCAACGCTCGAAGGCCCTCGAAATCTCGATAGAGTTCCGGGCTGCTCCGTCGACTCGATAGACTATTGACTCGATGGCCATTCAAACTGGCCGTGTAGCAGCGCTCGATCGCCTTCGAGTCGATAGGCTATCGATTCGAGGGCCTTCGAAATGCCCGTGTGACAGGGGTATTAGTTTCAGAAATGGGGGCTACACCTTCCCACGCCATGGGCAAAATCATATGGAACTGAAACCATAAAAATCATGGGCGGTAATCTTTGGGGTAAGCTGCAAAAAAAAAAATCACTTGTTTCTCTAACCACAGAGCGCGTTGAAAAAAAAAAGAGAAAAAGAAAGCTCCACGATTTTTTGTTTAATTAAGGCTTGTGACACTTACAAACAGGCTCAGGTTTGCAACCGAGCCCGCTGTGTGCACCGCCATGCAGCGGAGCTTCCCAAGTGCACAGTCCACAGGCACTTGTACTCAGTTTTTAACCAGCGAGTGACCGGCGGTGGGAGTCGAACACCCCACCTCCCGCAGCCGAGACGGGCGTCTTAGCCACTACGCCACGACTGCGGTGATTAATCCTTGACATATAAAAGCATTTTCCTCGGCGATAAGACATTTCCTCCTTTCCAGGCGTGACGTCAGACAAGCTAGCGCAGCGCCACCCGTGACCGCTTAAACCGGCTTACTGACGCTTCGTCCATGCGCGACGCTTTTCATGTTGTAGGCGGCCGTCACGTGGTGATAACTGGTGATGTGGTGCTCGTTCCGCCATTACTTCTGACCGTGGTCGTCATTTCGACTTCGCATTATTCGCCAACCTACCCGTCCATAACATCAAGACGATCTTTTACCACCAGATTTTCTAAGGTCGACGGCTTTCCTCGGCAACTGAAGGCTTCGCTTATAGCGCTGGTTCTCCCTTCACACTGGATTGAGCGCCTACCCTTGGGTCCTGCTTGGCCTACGCACTACACTTCGCAATGACTGTTCCACATGTGCAGCAGAGCTCACGTCTGTTGCCACTGCTCGTGTTCCTGGCAAATATTTCGAGCACTCGCCAAGCACACCTGTCGACGTTTCCAACAACGCCGGCCGTCTACGCAGCTCTGTGCGCATCACAGTCGGTCAGCCTGCAGGAAAAGGAGGTTCCTTTTCTGCGCAGTTTATTGAGTACGAGCAGACAGTACGGGGGGTTGGCTTGATGTGATTGCATTTGTTATCCTGTTGTTGTGTTCGTATTTCAAGCAGGAATGATATGTCATAGGTTTCCTTTGCACGCGTGGTAGTGATTGTTGTGTTTCGATTTTGTATTTTCTAACGCTTTTAAAAGCTTCCCTTTCGTGAATAAAAATTCAGTTGATAGTCTGCGCTTGTGTTGTGTCTTCTTGTTCGCTTTGGTCCTCGTTTCTTTTTGCGCAGCTAAGTGTGAATGGTAAGCCGAAACCCTTTACAAGTTTAACAGCGGAACTGTATGTGGCTAGCTCCTGGTGTGAGCGTCTACGTATAGGGCTGGGGAAACTCGCGGTTAACGTGACCTGGCCGTCACCCACAACGAGGAAACGTCCGAGCATGCCCCACACCCGTGTTAGTAGAGGCTTCTAAGTTTTGTAACGTTCAAAAGCA